>NC_053489.1:149282141-149604641 GCF_905171775.1 Rana temporaria | reverse complement strand
CCCGCGCCGAACGTACTGCGCATGCGCCGTCCCTAAAATTGCCCGACGTGCATTGCGGTAAATGACGTCGCAAGGACGTCATTGGTTTCGACGTGAATGTAAATGGCGTCCAGCGCCATTCACGGACGACTTACGCAAACAACGTAAAATTTTGAAATCTCGACGCGGGAACGACGTCCATACTAATAGCAGGAACAGCCTTACGGCGAAAACGACATACGCAAGCGACGTAAAAAACGACCGCCGGCCGCACGTACGTTTGTGAATCGACGTAAGTATGCAATTTGCATACTCTACACTGACAACTACGGGAGCGCCACCTAGCGGCCAGCGTCAGAATGCACCCTAAGATACGACGGCGTAAGAGACTTATGCCAGTCGTATCTTAGGCCCCATACACACCATAGAATCTATCCGCAGATAAATCCCATCAAATGGGTTTCTGCGGATAGATCCTATGGTGTGTACACGCCAACGGATATTTATCCGCGGATAAATCTCCCCTGGGATGGATTTCCAGCAGATGGATATTTGCTGACATGCTCAACAAATCCATCTGCTGGAATCCATTCCAACGGATGGATCCGCTCGTCTGTACAGACTTACCGGATCCATCCATCTAAAGGGATTCCCCGCACGTGTCGTAATGATTTGACGCATGCGTGGAATTCCTTATATGACAGCGTCGCGCCCGTCGCCGCGTCATAATAGCGGCGACGGCGCGACACGTCATCGGCAGAGGATTTCAGCGCGGATTTCAATGCGACCGCTGGACCGTATCTGCGGATAAATCCTCTCGTGTGTATGGGGCCTCAGGCTACAGTCGGCGCATCTAGCTTTCTAAAAACAGAAAGTAGATACGCCGGCGCTACTTAGCAATTATCTATGGATACGCCGGCATAATTGCTCTCTGAATCCACCCCACTGCTTCTGAAAAAATTTATGTTTTTAAAACTTTATTTTGCATTGATACCTGTCCCCTGGGGCAGGATTCAGGTCCCCAAACACTTTTTATGGCAATAACATGCATATAAGCCTTTAAAATTAGCACTTTTAATTTTTCATGTTCATGTCCTATAGACTTTAATTGTGTTTGTGTGTTTGTACAAATCTTTTGCCTGTTCACAAGTTCTGGTGCAAACTGAACCGGAGGGATGTTCTGCACATCCCTAATATATAACAAAGTTTGTAGAATCTATAACTTTCACACAAACCAAACAATATACACTTACTGGGATTTTTTTATAGACACATACGGCAGCAGAATAAATTTTGGTCTAAATTTATGGAGAATTCGATTTTTTTATTTTATTGGATATGTTTAAAAAAATGTAAAACTCAGCGGCCCAGAGGGGATTAAATAACACCAATAGAAATCTATATTTGTGTGAAAAAAATGATATACATTTCATGTGGGTACAACGTAGCTCAGTGCTAAATTGCAAAAAATGACCTGGTCATGAAGGTGGTAAAAACCATCTGGAACTGAAGTGGTTAAATACTGTCAAAACACTCAAAACATGAATAATAAAACATGAAAATTATTATCAATTTGTATTATTTATACATTAGAGATCACCTCTCCATAACCCCAAAAAAAACAAAAACAAAGGCCCAGATTCACGTAGAGGGCGCACCTTTTGGCCGGCGTAGCGCATCTCATATGCGCTACGCCGACGTAACATAGAGAGGCAAGGCCAGTATTCACAAAGCACTTGCTCCGTAAGTTACGGCGGTGTAGCGTGAATGGGCCGGCGTAAGCCCGCCTAATTCAAAGTGGGCAGGTAGTGGGCGTGTTGTATTAAAATGAATCGTGACCCCATGTAAATGAAGCGCCGAACGAACGGCGCATGCACGCGCATGCTTAGAATCACATTGAATTTACTCCCTAATATACGCCAGCTCAATGTCTATGACGTGAACGTAACCTACGCCCAGCCCCATTCACGTACGACTTACGTAAACGACCATGGCTGCCCCTGGCATGTTGGCATATAGATGTGTTGTCCTGCAACGGTGCTGCTGCAGCTGCTCTCCAGCTGACCTGTGCGCGTCTGTTGCTGAGTTACACCTCCTTTATGGGGAATAACTTTAAGCCGGACGTACAACTTACGCGCACCGAGCATAGCCTGCGCCGGGCGCACGTACGTTCGCGAATCGCCGTATTTCCCTCATTTGCATATTTGAATGCCTAATCAATGGGAGAAGCAACATGCGTCCAGCCCATATTTGCGCCCATGCTAAGCCGGCGTAGGCAAGTTACGTTGGCGGGATGAAGCCTATTTTTAGGCGTATCTTAGTTTGTGGGTCCGGCTCACAGATACGACGGCGCATATTTGCACTTACGCGGCGTATCTTGAGATACGTCGGCGCAAGTGCTTTGTGAATCCGGGCCAAAATGTTCTACTTTTTGTTATAAAACATATCCAATACAATCAAATGTCATCATAAATTTAAGGAAGTTTTTTATTTTTTAACAGTCACCAGTGCAGTACAGAATCATCATATGATTGATGTGGCGGTGATCGGGAAGAATGACTGGTGACAGTGTGTTGAAATAAATACCGTTCATTAAATTTAGTACCGTATATACTCGAGTATAAGCAGACACGAATATAATCCGAGGCACCTAATTTTACCACAAAAACTGGGAAAACGTATTGACTTGAGTATAAGCCTAGGGTGTCCATCTGCATGCCTCACTGTGCCTCACTTTGTCCCACTGTGTCCATGTGCATGCCTCACTGTGTCCATGCCTCACTGTGTCCATGCTTCACTGTGCCCATGTCTCACTGTGTCCAGGCCTCACTGTGCCCATGCCTCACTGTGTCCATGCCTCACTGTGCCCATGCCTCACTATGCCCATGCCTCACTGTGTCCATGACTAGACTGACGTTTAACATGGGAGTCTATGGAAGGGGTGCCCAGATTTGAAAAATCTGTGCTCCCCAGCCATAGGTTTTCCAGACAACAAACTTTGCACACTTTTAGAAGAGAAATGGGGATACATGTGTGCCAATTTCCGGGTCCAGGGGACCTACGACCGGTTGGTACCGGGTCCCCAAATTCACTGGAGAAATGACCGTTTAACGTGGGAGTCTATGGAAGGGGTGCCTGGCTTTGAAAAATCGGTGCTCCCTGGCCATAGGTCCCCCGGACAACAAACTTTGCACACTTGTAGGGAAAGAGTGGGGCTACATGTGTGGGGCCCAGAGGACCTACAGCCAGCCGGTACCGGGTCCCCAAATTCCGGGAGATCAGTCGCAAAAAGGTGACTCGAGTATAAGCCGAGGGGGCATTTTCAGCACCAAAAAATTTGCGGAAACACTGTGCTTATACTCGAGTATATACGGTAATTTTTTAAAAAAAAATCTGTTTGTTTTTTTACATACTTTCATCAGAGTAGTTCAGTGTCACCATAGTAACCCTGTAGTACTCTGGGGGGTGATCAGGGATTTTTTTTTTTTTTTGCTGTTACAATGAAGATCATTGTAATACCAAAGTTTTCAACTGTCATGAATGGGTTACATTCATGACAACTGTGATTGCTAGAGATGTGTGATTGGCTACAGCTAATAACATGTTACAGGGTGCTGTGATTGTTAGTGATAGTTGTGGGCCAATCACATCTTTGGAAACACATCTGTTATGAATGAATGAACTCATAAAAGCTTTGTTGACATTGTAATCATGTGATCGCATGATCACTGGGCCCCAAGTAGCAGGATCTGCTGTCCACTGTGTCCAGTGGACATAGCAGTCACAAGGGGGGCTTGGGTACTGCATGCTTCTAAAATGAAGCAGGCAAAATGACGTACATCATTTTGCTTGCATGTGCTGCCCCACCACAGTCTTTAAAATAATTGCTGTTATGGCTTACTTTATTCATATAATGGAGCCTTTTGGCTGATTTGATGAGCCCTGCATGAACCAATCTTTCACTTTTGATTATGCTCTAAATCTATCTATACAGCAGTGCAGTGCCCCATTTGTAGTCTCTTGGCTTTATTAAAGACAAGTGCTTCTGAGAGCCAAGAGGTGTGATGAGGAGATCTTAAAATTCAAATTTAAACAACACCAGACTGACTTTTACTGTACTTAAAAATGACAATTTAAATATATTTTGACTTTAAAATAGTTTTTCTTTTTTTTTATAATTGCATAAATGATTAAAGTAAAGAGATTGGAACACAATTCAGCTGTATGCATGTCTCACCTTTGTCAGATCGAACAGGGGAGCAGTTCCAAGATGCAGTCCATAGAACAGTATAACAACATAACGAATTCTAGTTAACTGTATTTACAAAACTGCACACTGGCAATCTGAAGGTACAACAGCCAGTGTCATGCCGCGTACACACAGTCATTTTTTGTGATGAAATAAAACAACATTTTTAAAAACGTAATTTGAAATGATCGTGCGTGGGCTTCACATCGTTTTTTGTCTTCTAAAAAACAACCAAAAAAAAATTCGAACATGCTTCAATTTTTTATGTAGTTCTTCAAAATGTCGTTTTTTGTGTCATAAAAAATGATCGTGTGTGGGCTAAAACGACGTTTTAAACCCGTGCATGCTCAGAAGCAAGTTATGAGACGGGAGCTTGAATGGAACAGAGTGCCGTCGTACGTGTTGTACAGAACCGCGCTTTGCTAGAGCATTTTGAAAAAACGATGGTGTGTGGGCAACGTTGTTTTTTAAAATGAAGTTTGAAAAACGTCGGTTTTTTTTCATGATAAAAAACATCCGTGTGTACGCAGCATTAGGGGAAAAGAGTATCAAGCAGTATTTTCCCCTGAAACCTAACAAGTCCAGCCACACAGGAGTAGGAACTGGAGTGGGGACAGGAGATCAGTCATTTCCTAGGGAACCATCATTATCCTTGCTGTCATGATACAGGGCACTATATCTTTGACCTGTATATTTTCTAAGTAATAAGGGATGAGTAAGAGGATAACGATACAGTCCAACCAAAGCAGCAAGGGGAATAGGTATTCAAAACAAATTTAGATTTACCAAATGAACTGCTATCTTTACATTTTTTGTTTGTCCCTCCTATAAATTTGATTGGTACAGTTTAAAATAGCATAACAGACAATGGGCCGGATTCAGATAGGAGATACGACGGCGTATCTCCTAATACGCCGTCGTATCTCTAAGGCTGGCCGGTCGTATCTATGCGCATAGATCTCCCTAAGATCCGACAGGTGTAAGTGACTTACACCGTCGGATCTTAGGCTGCAATTCCAGGCCGGCCGCTAGGTGGTGCTTCCATGTCTTTTAGGCGTCGAATATGCAAATGAGCATTTACGCGATTCAGAAACGAACGACCGCCCGGAGCTTTTTTTTTACGTCGTTTGCGTTTGCCTTTTTCCGGCGGAAAGTTACCCCTGCTATAGCTATAGCAGGGGTAAGTGCGGCATATCCTATGTTAAGTATGGCCGTCATTCCCGCGCTGAGTTTTGAATTGTTTACGTCGTTTGCGTAAGTCGTTCGCGAATACGGCCGGACGTAATTTGCGTAAACGTCGAAACCAATGACGTCCTTGCGACGTCATTTGGAGCAATGCACGCTGGGAAAATTTCCGGACGGCGCATGCGCTGTTCGATCGGCGTGGGGGCGTGCCTGATTTGAATAGTACACGCCCCCTAGCCGTGGAATTTGAATTCCGCCGGGGGATTTACGATACGCCGCCGCAAGTTTTGAGGTAAGTGCTTTCTGAATTAAGCACTTGCCTCAAAAACTTGCGGCGGCGGATCATAAATCAGATAGGTTACGCGGATCTAAAGAGAGAGACATGTAAATAATGCTCATAAATACACAAAAAACTTCTAGTGTCAGATACAGCATGAATATCGAAGCAGCGGGAGATGGGTACAAAAGTCAGGAGATGACAGTTTAGGGTAAACTGATCAAAAGTCTGTGGTAAGAGTAAAATGGGTACACACTTCCAGGGCTGCCATCAGGGAGGAACAGAGACCATGTTCCGGTTTCTAGAAAAAAAGGCAAGGAGAGAGGCGCCTCTGGGTGTAGTAGCTTTAAAACAGTTTAATAATTAAAATCAGACACATGTGGTTATTACACTCACATTTGAGCAGTATAGAGCAGGCATGTAAGGGTTTCTTTAGGCAAGGTGAGCTGTCATCCGAGGAGGGGAGTTCCTTTTCCAGTCAGAGGGAGCGCTGTGCGGGGAGGTCACTGCTTCATCAGAAGGAGGGCATCCATGGGGATGGAGATGCTTCTCAACCCGAGGTCTGGAGCGCACTAGTGACGTCATCCGCCCTCGCCAGCCCTTCACGTGCGCTCCAGACCTCGGGTTGAGAAGCATCTCCATCCCCATGGATGCCCTCCTTCTGATGAAGCAGTGACCTCCCCGCACAGCGCTCCCTCTGACTGGAAAAGGAACTCCCCTCCTCGGATGACAGCTCACCTTGCCTAAAGAAACCCTTACATGCCTGCTCTATACTGCTCAAATGTGAGTGTAATAACCACATGTGTCTGATTTTAATTATTAAACTGTTTTAAAGCTACTACACCCAGAGGCGCCTCTCTCCTTGCCTTTTTTTACGCGGATCTAAAGATCCGCTAACCTATCTGAATTCGGCCCAATGTCTTCATAACACAGTGAGTATGTTGTATGTTTTAAACATATAGGTCCAGATTCAGGTAGGAGACCGGATCTTTATATTGGCGTAACGTATGTCATTTACGTTACGCCGCCGCAAGTTTTTCAGGCAAGTGCTTTATTCACAAAGCACTTGCCTGTAAAGTTGAGGCGGCGTATCGTAAATTACCCGGCGGAAATACTAATTTGCATATTCCTCGCGTAAAAATACGGAAGTGCCACCTAGCGGCCAGCCTGAAATTGCAGCCTAAGATACGACGGTGTAAGACACTTACACCTGTCGGATCTTAGGAATATCTATGCGTAACTGATTCTCTGAATCAGTCGCATAGATACGACCGACCACACTCAGAGATACGACGGTGTATCGGGAGATACGCCGGCGTATCTCTTTTCTGAATCCGGGCCATAATGTGGATATATATATAGTGACATAATAAAAGGCGAGGTGATTAAGGGACAGTATGTTTCACCTTGCATGCTTTTTTATGTGGAAAGCTATGGGGTAATCCATTTCGGGCAGTGTGCGATCTGAACCAGGTTTTGCTACCCACTTGTGAACAGCAGCAGGTGGGATTTATAAGAAACAACCGGTGCAAGAGGTTGCTCTGATCTGGGACTCAAGAAGCCTCCTGAGAGAGCTACATGTAGAAATCACTTTTTTAGGAAGGTTTGCAAAACGCTTGTTTTTTGGTGGTGACTGGGAGAAGTCCTTCACCTGTGAGAGAGGAATCTTGACTGTTTTGTTTGTGCCTGGGTGTGTTTTGTGTTGTTTATTTTGTGTGCCTTTTTAAAAAAAAAACTGACTATAAGTCACTGACTTGCAAGCCAGTCAAGATCCCCCACTCCAAACTCGCTTATCCATGTCTTTATGGAACTTGTTTGTGTACTGGTCCAAATCATTTGGTGGAGGGGGGATTATGGTGTGAGGTTGTTTTTCAGGGATTGGGCTTGACCCCCTAGTTCCAGTGAAGGGAACTCTTAAGGTGTCCGCATACAAGACATTTTAGACAATTTCATGCCCAACTTTGTGGGAACAGTTTGGAGATGGCCCCTTCCTGTTCTAATATGACTGTGCACCAGTGTACAAACAAGGTCCATAAAGACATGGATAAGTGAATTTAGGTTGGAGGAACTTGACTGGCCTGCACAGAGTACTGACCTCAACCCGATAGAACACCTTTGGGATGAATTCGTGTGGAGACTGCAAGCCTTCTTGTCCACATCAGTGCCTGACCTCACAAAGGCACTTCTGGAAGAATGGTCAAACATTCCCATAGACACACTCCTAAACCTTGTAGACAGCCTTCCCAGAAGAGTTGAAGCTGTTATAGCTGCAAAGGGTGGGCCAACTCAATATTGAACCCTACCCACTAAGTCTGGGAAACCATCAAAGTCCATGAGCATGTAAAGTCAAACGTCCCAAAATTTTTGGTAATATAGTGTATGTGTAGCGCATCCCTAAGGAGCCACTAGTGAATTTGGCCCTATTTCTCTCTCTCTCTAAGGTACATTCAGCCAGGCACACAGCAATTCCTTCATTCTTCCACTGGCTCAGAAGACAGTCTAGGGGTTCTTTTAGAGTTCTTATTGGAACAAAGAACTTGGATAGGGGTAGGGGGCATGGGATACCACAAAAAGCTGTAACTGAATAATTTGAGGAACCCTCAACTTCTGGTTGCACTTCTGGCTATCTGCTATACAAAGTCACTACCTGCACTGCACACACCAAAAGCCCCACAGGATTCCTAATGCTGCTAGTAACTTGTACTGCCTCAAGAGTTAAAAGGGGAGTTCCAGGCTTTTTTTACAAAGTGTAGCTGCTGACTTTTAATAAACATACACTCACCTGCTCCACGGTCCAGCGACAGGCCGCCCGGAGTTCCACTCCTCCCCGGATGGCATCTTCATTCCTAGTGTGGGCACTCGACCGTGACAGCTTTTGGCTTCATGGCAGGGCACTCACTGCGCATGCGCGAGCGGCGCTGCACTCTGTGAGTGGTCAAATGATCGCCTGGGACCTGTCAAGTGTCCCAGGTGATCGCCTACAGGGAGGGGCCACCGTAGGCAATATGATTTATCGCCTAAGCGGTCCCTGGGCGGAAGGAGGAAGTGGGACAGGAAGTCCCACTCCTACTGAAGCCCCCACTCCCCCCCAAAAAACTTACATGCCAAATGTGGCATGTAAGGGGGCAAGGTGTGGTTTAAGCGGAAGTTCCACTTTTGGGTGGAACTCCACTTTAAAAGCTACACACAGTCACTTCCAGTGGCGGCTGGTGCTCAAAATTTTTGGGGGGGCGCAAACGAAAAAAAAAAAAAAAAACAATTGCAGCCTCACTGTACCTATCAATTGTCACCACTGTGCCATGCCATCAAATGCAGTCACTGTGCCATCAAAACGCAACCACTGTGCCATCAAAACGCAGCCACTGTGCCATGCCATCAAAACGCAGCCACTGTGCCATCAAAACGCAGCCACTGTGCCATGCCATCAAATGCAGTCACTGTGCCATTAAAATGCAACCACTGTGCCATCAAAACGCAGCCACCGTGCCATCAAAACGCAGCCACTGTGCCATCAAAATGCAGCCACTGTGCCATGCCATCAAAACGCAGCCACCGTGCCATCAAAACGCAGCCACTGTGCCATCAAAACGCAGCCACTGTGCCATGCCATCAAAACGCAGCCACCGTGCCATCAAAATGCAGCCACTGTGCCAATGCTTTAAAACGCAGCCACTGTGCCATGCCATCAAAACGCAGCCACCGTGCCATGCCATCAAAACACAGCCACTGTGCCAAACCAGCAAACGCAGCTACTGTGCCATCAATTGTCACCACTTTGCCATCAAACACAGCCACTGTGCCCCCAATTGTCGCCACTGTGCCCCCAATTGTTGCCACTGTGCCCCCAATTGTCACCACTGTGCCCCCAATTGTAGCCACTGTGCCCCCAATTGTTGCCACTGTGCCCCCACTTGTAGCCACTATGCCCCCACTTATAGCCACCATGCCCAGTACCCCCCCCTGGCACTTACCTTTATGGCTTCTACGTCCCTCGATGTCCCTCGTCCCGCCCTCGATGACGCTTCAGCCAATCAGGTTACCTGATTGGCTGAGACGCCTGTCAGTCTTATCCTCGGGCGTACGGCCGGTACGTCCCGAGGATGAGCTTCCGGAAGCCGACTACAGCCTCAGGGCTGTACTCGGACAGCCTATCAGGGCCGCTGGCCCTGATAGGCACTTCCACACAGCCAGTCAGCTGCCGCTATTCAGCTGACCGGCGCTCAACATCCGGCCAGCTGAATAGTGGGCGGCAGCGGCGAAAATATACAGATTCATACAGTGTATGAATCTGTATATTTTACTGGCTGTGAGCGTGCCAGAGGGGGCGGCGCTCCTGCGTCCCTACGGACGCACCGCCACTGGTGACTTCCCTTCAGAATTGGGGGCTGTCTACTCAATTAGCCACAGGATCACCATTTGCCTCCTGTCATCATCAACCGGACTCTTCCTAATGAGCAAAATCTAGACCACCACAGCAGTTGGACTCTTTCCCACCACTTTCCTCCTGGATCTGTCCAGTGAGCTTCCTCCTGACCTGACTTAATCCCTAGACATTGATTTGTGAATGAGCCCCACAGCTAAGCTTAATGTCTTCCTAAAAGCTTCTTCTAAAGTCTTGCTCTAGGGGCAGAGCCCCTACACAGGAATGGACACAAGAACACTGCACCCTGCTGCCCAGGCCTCAGACTATTTTAAGGCCCCTTTCACATGGACGGCTGTTCTGCCGCAGTTAAAAGCATGTTTATGTTTTGCTGGAATTCAAGACTCCAGGCACAGCGGTCAGCTGCATTTGTACAGTGCGATTAGCTGCGGTTGCGTTTAGCCGCGGCACAATATTGAACGGGGATCCATCTTGGATCCCTGCCAATACTAAGCACTGTGTCTGGTATGAATCTTGAGGGGGAACTCCATGCCACTCCACTTTAATAAGGGGGCCCCCAAGATCACGGCCCCCCACCCTAGGTGAATGAGTATGGGGTACATTGTACCCCTACCCATTCACCTGGCGGAAAAAAAAAACAAAAAGAAACACACTACACAGGGTTTTTAAAGGAATTTATTAGTCAGCTCCGGGGGGCGTTCTGGCGGGGCCCCCAATTTCTTCTTTTAAGCTCTTTTACGAGCAGGGGCCCCGTGCTTCTTTGGCGTCTTCTCTGATGTCTTCTGCCCGGGGGGGGGGGGCCTGGTCTTCACCGCCGGCCGGTTCTCTTCTGCCAGGGGCTCTTTCTTCTTTAGCTCTTTTACGCTCACTCGTCCCCAACCCCTTTCCTGACCGGCTTTGTGCATGGATACGGGTCTGGTATGGATTCTGGGGGGACCCCCATGCTGTTTTTTTGGCATACCCCTTAAAATCCATAGCAGAGGGCCTGGTATGCTCATGGAGGGGGAACCAATGCCGTTTTTTTTTAAATTTGGCGTGGAGTTCCCCCTCAAGATTCATACCAAACGCAGTTGACACAGTGCACTGTGGTTACCTGCGGTTATATGCCGATAGCTGCGGTAGATCGCAGCTGGACACATTCAATTCTATTTTTTCTATTCACACAAAACCGCAGGTAACAAAACCGCAGGTAACCATAGTGTGTGAAGGGTGTCATAGGAAAGCATTGTGTGCTTCTAGCTGCTGTAAAATCTGCAGCATTCTATCCGTCCTTGTGAAAGGGGCCTTAGGCTCTCCCTCCAACTTCTTAACACACCTCCCTAGGGATTCACTGAAGTCCCATAACTATTCAGGCTGCTTGTTCTGCTTTTCCTCCCACTATATTTCTAGAATCCTAACGAAAATGTATTTAGCAGCCAGGTTGTGTTCCTTGTATGCAATGGCGTCCCTAGGGGGGGCAGAGGGAGCCCTGACCCCCCCAACATTATGCTGTGCCCCACCATGTGCCCCCCCAAAATAATTTTTTTTGCTCGGGCTGCCGCTGAAGTAACAGTCTCTCCTGAGAGGGAGAGCGTCCCCAGTCAGCTCTGCGGGGGATTCCTCCCCCCCCCTCTGCTGACACTGCATAATGCGAGCGTTCACACAACCACAGCCGCCCGATCTGCTCCTTCCCCTGCACCCTCATTGGCATGGAGAAGAGCGAGTTGCAGGAAGGACTCCAGGAGCACTGTGGGGGGGACAAGCCTTCATCTTAGTTACTGAAAAAACAGACTGATTTATCCTGTCCTTAGGACAGGAGGACCAGCCTGTAAATTCCGAGAGTAGTGACTGCAAGCTGAGCCGAGTGTCAGTCTATGACACTCTTTCACAGCCCAGCGAGTCCAGCCATCCCCCTCACTCTCCTCACATACGAGCAGGGAAGAATACAGCTCCTCCTCCTTTCAGTCACGCCCACACTATCCCGGTGTGCTGTATCTGAAGAGAGGGGATGTGTGGGTGGGAAATATGAAAATCAGCAGCATTCCTGGCTGTGTGTGAATGATGCCTGAGATTCTAGCCTGGACCGTGTTTAAGTGGGTTCACTGCAGACTACAGTACACTGTAATCACTGAACTGCAATATCTCCATCCCTTCTCTCCCCCATCTGTCTCCCTCCCCCTCTCCTGTTCTTTCAAGACATTCACAATTTACTTTCACTTTCGGTTAGGCAGGTAATATATACGGTGCAAATTTCTTTCCTGCATCCACAGATTGCAGGAAAGAAACTTGCATGATTCCCCCATCAACACAGACAGTGCTGACAGGGGATTATCCCTCCTGCCCAGCAAATATATTCTCCCGACAAACAGTGATTATCACTAGTGGCTATACAGCAACCACTAGTGATAATCATAAGAGAATCTGCTCATTAATGGTTCAAATCTCATCCAGTTCCTGCTGAACCAGCTGAGATTTAAACTGTCTATGGCTGGTCTTAGCTCTTAGGCAGCCCATACATTGATCACTTTTAGGTTGAATGAAAAAAAAAAAAAAAAGAAATGATCCAATTCCCCCATCTACACATTATAGGTGGATGGGGGAATCCTCCCAGTATGGACCAGTCCTGAAACAACCAGAGTTGCTGTCCTGACCCGGCTATTCACAGCGCTGGTCTCTGACAGTACATAGGAAAATCATTCCGCAGTTCTCAAGCAAATCAGCAGTCTGACTCTACAGTGGTCTCACACACCCCCAAGCACTGCTCTAATCAACAGCTCACTCCCATAGGAACCTAGTGCTGGTTATTTTATGGGGCTGATGTACAGGAGGGCCAGCACAATTTGTTGTTAGAGATGGGCTGGGCATGTTCAAAATTCCACATGCCAGAACCTGCCAGGAAGCCCACACTGCACAGCACTAATCACAGGCAGTGAGACATTTCCCGGTCCGCAGCTGCACAGATCAGGAAATGTCTCACTGGCTGTGACTACCACTGTGGAGTGTCGGCTTTCTGGCGGGATCGGGCATGTGGGATTTCAAACACACCCGAGCCCATCTCTATGGTTGTAGACAGTTGAGCTCCCTGCAGGTTGCTTAGCAGCAGTGGAGCCTTCTCTGACAAGCTGATCGGGATGCAATCCAGGTGATGCTCCTAGTCAGATCCTAGTGTTAAATATCAGTGATTTTATTGATCAAAGCCCACACTTTACAAGCATAGAGCCCACATGGCTGCTGAACATACGGTTGATTATATATATATATGTGGTTGTACTCTTGATGCTAATAAATACTGTGTTTATTAGATCTGACTGGGAGCATCACCTGGATCACATCCCGATCAGCATGTCAACAGAGAAGGTTATACAGCATTACTGCTGCTAGGTGACCAGCTGGGGGCTCAGTTCTCTATAACCAATAGTGCCAGCCTTCCCCTGCATGCACCCATAATGTCACCAGCACTAGGTCCTAATAGACTGCCGCCGCTGCCAAGGAGACAGATGCCAGACCAGCGCTGTCAATAACAGGGACAGGACAGCTGAGGATCCCCACAGTGGCAAAACACCAGGGCCCGGTGGCAAGACAACCTTTGCAACCCTGATAGTTCTCCCACTGCCTTGGACCCTTATATTTTCTTGGTGTGCTGGTAAATCACATATATCTCTTGTTTTCTGGGGCTCAGTATAGTAGGAAGGGAGCTCACTGCAGAACATGTGAAAGGGCCCGTTGTGGGATCGTATTAAAGGGCCCCAGGATATATAATTGCATTTTATAGTTGGCCCCCCTACTTTTGTCCCTGTCCCCCCATGTGCCCCCCCTAAATATGAAAGCTGGAGACGCCACTGCTTGTATGCATTTCACGGTTTTATTTGAAATTGTTGACTACTTTTAAGAAAGTAAATTAATTAGATTAAAAAGTATATTAATTTTAGATTCTTTGAAATAGTTATCCAGCTGCAATTAATTTTGTTTCTTTCAATGGAAAATGTGATCACATCAGAGCATTAATACCAGCGTTTGATATATACCTTGTTTTGCTCAAATCAGAACATCAGAACTGCTAATACCCAGGAAGAGAACATGATTTATTTAAGGCATGGTTTTATTATAATGCATCAACACATAATTCATCATCTGCTCCTGATTCTGTGAAAAAAAAGCATCAGGCAGCCAGAAACACAAAAATCTGATATCAGCAGATGCTTTCACAACATATTACCATTAGCAGAAATACATTAAGCACGTAAACAAAGCACTCAATTTATATGAACTGCTTAACTAGCTCTAAGTAATAAAAAAAAAAACTATGCACTTTTTACAGAATTTTGTCCTAGAGCTGCATAGAGCTATAGATTAATAGCATTCCTAATTAAAATAAGATGAAAAATGAAAAGTGCTATTATTAGCCATAAAATCCTTAGTTCCCTGTGCACCTTTTTGGTTATGGGGTCTGTTTATAAGTATATTTTGATTGCCGGTGTCATCATTCGCCCAAATTTAACAAATAATGCCCATAATGTTTGCAATATGTGTGTAATATCAGTTTCTATTTGTTGCCTTTTTTTGGGCAACTGTAACTTTCCCCAGCATGCAATCCTAATGCTGCATACACATGATCATTTTTCAGCATGAAAAAAACGCTGTTTTTAAAAAACGTCATTTAAAATGATTGTGTGTGGGCTGCACATCGTTTTTCAGGTTCTGAAAAACTACAATTTTTTTTTTCGCACATGCTACATTTTTTTAACGTAGTTTTAAATGATGTCGTTTTTCGGGTTGAAAAAAATTATCGTGTGTGGGCTAAAACGACGAAAAAAACTTGCGCATGCTCAGAAGCAAGTTATGAGACGGGAGAGCTCATTCTGGTAAAACTACTGTTCATAATGGAGTAAGCACATTCATCACGCTGTAACAGACAAAAAAGCGCAAATTGTCTTTTACTAACACAGAATCAGCTAAAGCAGCCCAAAGGCGAATGGAACTTCCCCTTCAAAGTGCCGTTGTACGTGTTGTACGTCACCGCGCTTTGCTAGATCATTTTTTTAAAACGATGGTGTGTGGACAACGCCGTTTTAATGATGAAGTTGGGAAAACTTTTTTTTTTAGACATGCTGAAAAACAACGTTTTCTTTCATGCTGAAAAATTATCGTGTGTACGCGGCATAAGGGAAAATTAGCATTAAGAATATTTGACCATAATAGTTAAAGAACATTCCCCAATTGAGAAAATAGAATACCACCATAAACTAAGAACACAAGACAAGCAGTGGACATATTATTAGGGAGACCCCTTGCATTGTGTTCATCCTATCGAGATTCCCGAGTGAACAGCAGAACAAATTGATGCTTGGGTGAATGAATCTCCAGTTGCAGTGTGAAGTTAAACATTTAGCAATGGTATTACTACCACTGCTTAATGTGACAGCTTCCTGGTCAGTGCTCCTGGTTGTTAGGGAGGTGGCACCCACTGGCATGCTAACAAGTCATCCCCACCCTGCACATTCAACTGTAAACCAGAGATTCCCCCCCAAAAAAGTGCAGGTCACCCCCCCCCCCCCCCCCCAATTTCATACTAGGCCCTTCATGTCTGGGACAGACTTTAGAGGAAAACCTCCACACAAAAATCAAGACAAAAATCCAAACCCTTAATCTGAAGCATGGCTGGCCAAGAAAGAGAGGGAAAAAGCATATGAACCATACCAGGCCACATGCTCAACATAGGGTACCTGGAAAAGCAAAGCACCTTGCCGGCCTTTTTCTCATAATCCTGGCTTAGTGGATGTGTGGGCCTGCAGGAGGGGGCTTATCCGAATTTAGAAGCCCCTTTAACAATAAGAGGGCAAGAAGATACTCTCCTAGTGTGAATTAGTATAGGGTTCATAGTACCCCTAATTGGTAAAAAAAAAAGTAAAGAAAAAAGATATATGGAGTCCTTTAATTAGAAATAAAATGCCCCATCATGTTCATCCACCATCAATCATATCCGCCAATGCCGAAGCATGCCTGGTCCATTTACTTCCTCTCAAATGACAGGGCAAGCAGATGATAGCTGTTGTATAAAATAGACATGTGCGATTCGGTTCGTAACAAATGGATTTTCGCACAAATTTTTTAGTATTCGTACATTCAGATCAATTCGAACATCCGAATAGCTTAAAGAATCAAAATACAAAAATTACGAAATTACGAATAAGCAAAATAACGAACATGCGAAAATACGACCTTACGAATGGACAAACTTATGAAGATACGAAACACCGAAACAGTAAGAGAACGAAAATTACATCTATAATGAATGATTTATTTGCATTCGGTATTTTCAATCCTTTGTCTGTTCGTAATTTCATATGTTCGTATTTAATTTGTGTGTTCGTAATTTTGTTTCTTTGTATGTTCGTAATTTCGTTTGTTTGTGTTCTCGAATCTTTCTTTTGAATGGACAGTGTAAGAAACTGTATCTTAATATGTATGTTCGTATGTTCGTATTTTCATCCGTATGTTCGTAAATTTGTTTCTTTGTTCGTAATTTCCTGTTCTCGAATGGCTCTTTCGAATGGGCAGTGTAGTGAGTAATGTATCTTACTTAATATCTTGGCCAATCTGATTATCTCTTTTTCACAATGCATTCCTGAATCTTTTTAGATTCAGTTGAGGAGGAGACTGAGTCAGGTCTCGTGACTGAGGGAGTGGACTGGGAGTAAGTACAGGACTCATTAGAAATTAAGCAAGTTACACCCTCTCAAAATGGCATACAGGGGCGGAGGCTATAGCCGCGTGTTGAAAACAAAACTAAAATACATTATGAATGACCGCGATGTATTTACAAAAGTACGAATCCATTTGAAGCACGGTAGTAGACACGAATCAACGAAAACAATGTTACGAATCAACGGAAAAGGCAATCTCACAAAAGTAACAATTACTAAATTACAATGATGTACCGAATAAAAGAAAATTATTATCTAACAAAATTACGAATTTCAAATCAAAGAAAATAAATTAGACAGAATTACGACTCATTCAGTATCAACGAAAATAAAACTGTTACGAAAATACGAACGAGTCCGAATATGAAAACTTGCGTCTTACGAAATTACGAATCTTTACAAATCTACGGAAACGAGACGAAACTAAACAAAACAACATTTTTTGTTGTGCACATGTCTAATATACAAGGGGTGGCCATATTAGGTCAATGATGAGAGAGTGATGTCCTCAGGAGGGAGGGAAGCAAAGGGACCATGTGTGTCTCAGCAGGCTGCATTTTTTTACTTATAGTGGGTTGATGAACATCAAACAGGATGAGTTTCCAGAATTTAGGATGTAACCCCAGGCCATTTTTTTTTGCCCCCTTAAAATCCATGCCAGACCTAAAGGACCTGGCATGAATTGTTGGCCATTTTCCCTTGTTTACATTCACTTGACAGCTGAGAATCCTTGGCTAACACCTAAATGTACAAGGTGGGGATGAGTTAGGTTGCTAGGTCCTCATCTCAGGTGTTTTTGCTTCCTTAGAATAGTATATTGGATAGACACCTGTAACTTTGGATAAAATCAAATGCACTTTAACAAAAGATTGGAAGAAGGGTGAGTAATGAATCAGGATTCCCTAAACATGTAGTTATTCTTAGTCACCAATCTAAACTTTAATCCTCCTTAAAGCAGAATTCCAGGTTAATTATACCAAGCTGGCCCATATAAATATATATTTTTTCATGTTAGAACAATCTGATTGTTGTAATAGACCATAATAGCACTAGCTACATTCAGTAATTGGCACTGTGTTCTGGTAGCAGTATGAGACACTTTCTCTGTACTGGCAAAATACTCACAAGGCATTGAAGATCAGGGTTCTAGTGGTACCTTGATCCTGATATTCCAAGGCAGGATTGCTGGGGAGGTTCATGTAATTCTCACCCTGCACAACACAACACCTCCTCAGCTGCTTCCTCTTAGTCACATAATTCATCTAACAGTAGCCAGTGGTTATCCTGGGAATGAACCAAAGGCATTTATTAAATGAGATCTGGTGAGTGGCCATTCTTAGCGGTGACGGGAATATCACTGAAGTGGTGAAATTGCGTTGTGTTTTAACATCTCACGGGAGAAGCATTGATCGTTTTATAAGCACTTGGCTAGCATATTGGGACTTTAATGAGAAGAGGACCAATCTAAAAATCCTCTAATTGTCACATGTGTATATTTTTCTTATATATATATTTCAAATTTCTTTTTGGTTATCACAATGGTTGTTTGTTTCTATGGTAGTGATTCTTTGAATCTGATATAGTGGAATATATGCTTCATAAGAGCACTATTTAATACATGTACAGCACATATATATATATATGTTTTTTAATTTTTTTCTGAGAAGGATAGCTGTATATAAGCATTTTTGGCACACATTTGTACACATTTATACATATTCGGTGTATTGTCAATGGAGATGACATGTATTGGGGTTAATAATTAAAAATATTGCCCAGAAGCATGTGGCGATAGACAAACCACCAGGGGAGCGCAATTCACATATCACATTCATTTTTTAAGGACAAGACACAATTGGGTGTCTTGCTCCCTTTCTTTCTGATTGCAGCACACCCACTATTATAAAATAATTTTGGTTTCCACTTGCGCCAGCAACACTCGTATCGCAAGTCTGATAACTTGCTGTAGGCTATTGCACTTTGTTGCTATTTTACATTGCCTAAAGGTCATTCATACATTTGGAAACTGCAAATATTACATGTGAAGCATGTGAATGGGAGAACTATAATTTAAAAAATAAACAGTATAGTATAATAAACAGTATAGTAATGTGGTTCTTATCCCAAAGCATACCTGTGGACAGTAAGGCCTTTTTCAAAGTTCCATAGAAAGACATTTAAACTAAGGCCTCACAGTTAAAGAGGAGTTCCACCCAAATTTGAACTTCCGCTTATCCCACTCCTCACCCCCTTACATGCCACATTTGGCATGTAATTTTTTTGGAGGGGGAGTCGGGGCTTCAGGAAGAGTGGGACTTCCTGTCCCACTTCCTCGTTCCTGTAGGCTTAATCGCCTACAGGAAGGGGCTGCTGTAGGCGATCGCCTAGGACACGTCACAGGTCCTAGGCGATCTCCTGGCCAATTACACAGCGCAGCGCCGTATTATATTATATTATATTTTAAATATATTAACAATATATTGGTCTACGCAAATATATTTTTACATCTATTCCAAAAATGTAAATTAAAATATATTTTCCAAAGGCATATATTTGAAAATATATTTTTTTTTATATATTTGCCAGATATTTTTGAGCATCTAAAAAAATGCATTTAAACATATATTTTTAAATATACTTGTAAAGGTATTCCAAAATATAATTTAAATGCATTTTCCAAAGACATATATTGGAAAATATATTTTTAAAATATATTCTTCAGATTTTTTTTAACACATAAAAAAAGTAATTTCAACATATATTTTTACATATATTTATGAGGATCGGGCCAAAAAGGATCAGGCCAAGAGGGATCGGGCCAAGAAGGAACAGGATGAAAGGGATTGGGCCAAGAGGGATCAGGCCAAGAAGGATCAGGATGAAAAGTATCGGGCCAAGAAGGATCGGGCTAAGGATCGGGCCAAGAGGGATCGGGCTAAGGATCGGGCCAAGAGGGATCGGGATGAAAAGGATAGGGGCAAGAGGGATCGGGATGAAAAGAATTGGACCAAGAGGGATCGGGCCAAGAGGGATCAGGATGAAAAGGATCGGGCCAAGAGGGATCGGGATGAAAAGGATTGGGCCAAGAGGGATCGGGATGAAAAGGATTGGGCCAAGAGGGATCAGGATTAAAAGGATCGGGCCAAGAGGGATCGGGCCAGGAAGGATCGGGCCAAGAGGGATCGGGCCAAAAAGAATCAGGCCAAGAGGGATCGGGCCAAGAGAGATCGGGCCAAGAGAGATCGGGCCAAGAGGGATTGGGATGAAAAGGATCGGGCCAAGAAGGATCAGTATGAAAAGGATCGGGCCAAGAGGGATCGGGCCAAGAAGGATCGGGCCAAGAGGGATCGAGATGAAAAGGATCAGGCAAAGAAGGATCGGGCCAAGAAGGATCGGGCCAAGAGGGATCGGGATGAAAAGGATCGGGCCAAGAGGGATCGGGATAAAAAGGATCGGGCCAAGAAGGATCAGGATGAAAAGGATCGGGCCAAGAAGGATCGGGCCAAGAAGGATCGGGCTAAGGATCGGGCCAAGAGGGATCGGGATGAAAAGGATCGGGCCAAGAGGGATCGGGATGAAAAGGATCGGGCCAAGAGGGATTGGGATGAAAAGGATCGGGCCAAGAGGGATCAGGCCAAGAAGGATCAGGATGAAAAGTATCGGGCCAAGAAGGATCGGGCTAAGGATCGTGCCAAGAGGGATCGGGCTAAGGATCAGGCCAAGAGGGATTGGGATGAAAAGGATCGGGCCAAGAAGGTTCAGGATAAAAAGGATCAGGCCAAGAGGGATCAGGCCAGGAAGGATCAGGATGAAAAGGATCGGGCCAAGAGGGATCGGTCCAAGAAGGATCGGGCCAAGAGGGATCGGGCCAAGAAGAATCAGGATGAAAAGGATCAGGCCAAGAGGGATCGGGCCAGGAAGGATCAGGATGAAAAGGATTGGGCCAAGAGGGATTGGGCCAAGAAGGATCAGGTCAAGAGGGATCGGGCCAAGAAGGATCAGGATGAAAAGGATCAGGCCAAGAGGGATCGGGCCAGGAAGGATCAGGGTGAAAAGGATCAGGCCAAGAGGGATCGGGCCAGGAAGGATCAGGATGAAGAAGGATCGGACCAAGAGGGATCGGGCCAAGAAGGATCGGGCCAAGAGAGATTTGGCCAAGAAGGATCAGGCAAAGAGGGATTGGGATGAAAAGGATTGGGCAAAAATGGATCGGGCCAAGAGGGATCGGGCCAAGGGGATCAGGATGAAAAGAATCGGGCCAAAAAGGATCGGGCCAAGAGGGATCGGGCCTAGAAAGATCAGGATGAAAAGGATCGGGCCAAGAGGGATTGGGTCAAGAAGGATCAGGATGAAAAGGATCAGGCCAAGAGGGATCGGGCCAAGAAGGATCAGGCCAAGAAGAATCGGGCCAAGAAGGATCAGGATGAAAAGGATCGGGCCAAGAGGGATCAGGCCAAGAGGGATCGGGCTACGAAGGACCAGGATGAAAAGGATCGGGCCAAGAGGGATCGGGCCAAGAAGGATCAGGATGAAAAAGATCAGGCCAAGAAGGATCAGGATGAAAAGGATCGGGCCAAGAGGGATAGGGCCTAGAAGGATCAGGATAAAAAGGATCGGGCCAAGAGGGATCGGGCCAAGAAGGATCAGGATGAAAAAAAGATCGGGCCAAGAAGGGTCAGGACAAAAAGCATCGGGCCAAGAGGGATCGGGCCAAGAGGGATAGGGCCTAGAAGGATCAGGATGAAAAGGATCGGGCCAAGAGGGATTGGGCCAAGAACGATCAGGATGAAAAGGATCGGCCCAAGAGGGATCGGGCCAAGAAGGATCGGGCCAAGAAGGATCGGACCAAGAGGGATGGGGATGAAAAGGATCGGGTCAGGAAGGATCAGGATGAAAAGGATCTGGCCAAAAGGGATCGGGATGAAAATGATCAGGCCAAGAGGGATCGGGATGAAAAGGATCGGGCCAAGAGGGATCGGGCCAGGAAGTATCAGGATTAAAAGGATCGGGCCAAGAAGGATCGGGCCAAAAAGGATCAGGCCAAGAGGGATCGGGCCAAGAGAGAACGGGCCAAGAGGGATTGGGATGAAAAGGATCGGGCCAAAAAGGATTGGGCCAAGAAGGATCAGTATGAAAAGGATTGGGCCAAGAGGGATCAGGCCAAGAAGGATCGGGCCAGGGATCAGGATGAAAGGGATCAGGCCAAGAAGGATCAGGCCAAGAAGGATCGGGCTAAGGATCGGGCCAAGAGGGATCGGGATGAAAAGGATCGGGCCAAGAGAGATCGGGATGAAAAGGATCGGGCCAAGAGGAATCGGGCTAAGAAGGATCAGGATGAAAAGGATCGGGACAAGAGGGATCAGGCCAAGAAGGATCAGGATGAAAAGGATCGGGCCAAGAAGGATCGGGCTAAGGATCGGGCCAAGAGGGATCGGGCCAAGAGGGATCGGGCCAAGAAGGATCATGATGAAAAGGAACGGGCCAAGAGGGATTGGGCCAGGAAGGATCAGGATTAAAAGGATCGGGCCAAGAGGGATCGGGCCAAGAGGGATTGGGATGAAAAGGATCGGGCCAAAAAGGATCGGGCCAAGAAGGATCAGTATGAAAAGGATCGGGCCAAGAGGGATCGTGCCAAGAAGGATCGGGCCAAGAGGGATCAGGATGAAAGGGATCAGGCCAAGAAGGATCAGGCCAAGAAGGCTCGGGCTAAGGATCGGGCCAAGAGGGATCGGGATGAAAAGAATCGGGCCAAGAGGGATCGGGATGAAAAGGATCGGGCCAAGAGGGATCAGGCCAAGAAGGATCAAGATGAAAAGGATCGGGACAAGAGGGATCAGGCCAAGAAGGATTAGGATGAAAAGGATCGGGCCAAGAAGAATCGGGCTAAGGATCGGGCCAAGAGGGATCGGGATGAAAAGGATCGGGCCAAGAGGGATCGGGCCAAGAAGGATCGGGCCAAGAGGGATCGGGCCAAGAAGGATCATGATGAAAAGGAACGGGCCAAGAGTGATCGGGCCAGGAAGGATCAGGATTAAAAGGATCGGGCCAAGATATATGCACCTTACATTGCAACTGCTAATATATTTATAAATGATATGGGGACTGGGATTAAAAGGACAATTTCTGTATGTTCAGGTGACTCCAAGCTATGCAGTGGAATAACGTCCTTACAGGATGTCTCCAACAAGCTGATATTAATGCACTGTTTAACCACTTAAGAACTGGACCAAAATGCAGCTAACGGACCTTTTTGCGATTCGGCACTGCGTCGCTTTAACTGACAATTGCGCAGTCGTGCGATGTGGCTCCCAAACAAAATTGGCGTCCTTTTTTCCCCATAAATAGAGCTTTCTTTTGGTGGTATTTGATCACCTCTGCGTTTTTTATTTTTTGCGCTATAAACAAAAATAGAGCAACAATTTTGAAAAAAAAATAATATTTTTAACTTTTTGCTATAATAAATATCCCCCAAAAATATATAAAAAAACATTTTTTTTCCTCAGTTTAGGCCGATACGTATTCTTCTACATATTTTTGGTAAAAAAAAATCGCAATAAGCGTTTATCGGTTGGTTTCCGCAAAATTGATAGCCTTTACAAAATAGGGAATAGTTTTATTGCATTTTTATAATTTTTTTTTTTTTACTACTAATGGCGGCGATCAGCGATTTTTTTTCGTGACTGCGACATTATGCTGGACACTTCAGACAATTTTGACACATTTTTGGGACCATTGTCATTTTCACAGCAAAAAATGCATTGTTTACTGTGGAAATGCAAGTTGTCGTTTGGAAGTTAACCACAGGGGGCGCTGAAGGAGTTATGTTTCACCTAATGTGTGTTTACAACTGTAGGGGGTGCGGCTGTAGGAGTGATGTCATCGATTGTGTCTCCCTAAAAAAAGGATTACACCATCGATGCGCCGCCACAGTGAAGAACGGGGAAGCCTTGTTTACATGCGGCTCTCCCCGTTCTTCAGCTCCGGGGACCGAACGCGGGACCCCAGCGGCGATCGAGTCCGTGGGTCCCGCGGTCCCGGAGCTTCGGACCGGGACGTGGGAGTGCGCCGCGGGCACGCGCCCGCAACCCACGGCTGGGTACATGTACAGGACGTACATGTGCCCAGGCGTGCCATTCTGCTGACGTATATATGCAGGAGGTGGTCCTTAAGTGGTTAATTGCGCAACTTTGTGGCAAATGAGCTTTAATGTTGATAAATGTAAAGTTATGCACTTGGGGCTAGAAAAATGCATGCAACTTATATACTAGGAGGAGAACAGCTGGGGGAGTCAATGGTAGAGAAGGATCTGGGTCTTCTGGTAGATCATAGGCTTAATAATAACATTCAATGCCAAGCTGCAGTTTCCAAAGTGAGCAAAATCCTTTCTTGTATTAGGAGAGGCATGGATGGAAGAGAGAGAGATATAATTTTGCCCCTGTACAAATCATTAGTAAGACCTCATCTGGAATGTGCAGTTCAGTTCTGGGCCCCAGTTCATTAAAAATATATCAGGGAACTGGAGAAAATGCAGAGAAGAGCAACCAAACTGATATGAGGCATGGAGGAGTTCAGCTATGAGGGAAGATTAGAGGAACTGAATGTATTCTCTCTTGAGAAGAGGAGATTAAGGGGGGATATGATCAACATGTGCAAATACATACAGTAAGTGGTTTATATAGTGAACAAGGGGGCACTATACATCTGGAGGAGAAGAGATTTCATCTACAAATACGGAAAGGTTTCTTTACAGTAAGAGCTGTAAAAACGTGGAACAGACTCCCTCGAGAGCTGGTTCTGGCCAGCTCAGTAGATTGTTTTATGAAAGGCATGTATTCTTTCCTAGATACACATAATATAACTATATAGTAATATTTATAGGTAAAGTTGAACCAGGGAACATCCAATTGCCTCTTGGGGGATCAGGAAGAATTTTTTCACCTGCTGAAGCAAATTGGATCATGCTGCATTGGATTTTTTTTCCTTCCTCTGGATCAACTGCGGGTATAGGATTGTATATTTGTTTTCAATTCTTTTGGTTGAACTGGGTGGACGTGTCTCTTTTTTTAACCAGACTAACAATGTAATTATGTAAATAATAGCTATAGTGACCTAGACTGATCTTTTCTTTTCAATTCCCCATTGTCTGGCCAGCTCTGGACATGTGGTTAAATCAAGAAAAAGGTGTGTGGAGACTTTGCCAACAGAAAACCCCTTTCCTTTTCTTTTGTTTGGAGGTCTGTATAGTTTCATAGTAGCTCAGCATGCATCAGGGCCGGACTGGGACAAAAATTTGGCCCTGGACTTCATCCAGACTGGCCCACTTTGACAGGTCTCTCCCATGGCGGCCGGACAACTCCTGCACCCCCCCCCCCTGGTCACCCAAACCTTCTCTCCACCTTCACTAGCCAGTGGCGAAGCTAGACATTATTTCACCCGGGGAAAATAATCAGTTCGGTGCCCCCTATTATGGGACAAGATTAGGCAGAAGTGAGAAACCCCCAGGCCATAGCTGTTGAGTCAGCTGTCTGTCCCCTTCACCATGCTCCTCTGCCATCCCCCCTGCTCCTCTTGTCCTCCCCCTGCTTCTCTGTTCTCCCATGGTGAGCGCTGCTGGGAGGGAGAGGAGGTGAGCGCTACAGGAAGGGAGAGACAGAGGAGCGAAGGGGGGCGGTGGTCTGCTGTCACTGAAGCCAGCCCACTGAGCCATCGGCCCACCGGCAAACTCCCTGTAGTTCCAATGGCCAGTCCATCCCTGGCATGCATCATATTTTCGCTCAAATGATATAGCTGCATTTAGAAAAATTATTAATATAATGAAAGTGCCAAATCAAATCAAAAGGCCATTGTCATCCAACTTCAGAATGTGTCCGCAATGCTGCAGGGACAGGCTAGCAATGTAGCGAGTGGGCAGAGGGAAACACAGGTGTTGGCAGAAGTGTTGGCATTGGAAAGCGAGCAATAGAGCAAAGACTGAATTCAATAAAATTAGTTCTTTGAGGAGATTAACTATTTTATCGTTGACCAATGTGGTATGAATACCACAATTTGTATTCAGTCATGTTTATAATTTAGAATTCTTTCATCGTTTTTTTAAATTGCAAAAAAAAAAAATATTTTCAAGTTATATATATACCCCTGGTCTTCCCAATTCAACATGTTGTTGTTTATGCTTTTGGGAAGGAAATGTCATCTTCCGAGTTAATCATGGGACTTCTGTCACTTTCTTTTCTAATCTCATAAATCTCCTTGAGGAGAAATTACTCCTTTGCTCTCATTATTTATGTCTTATGGCAATTATATGTTTGAAACAGATAGTATAAGACAAATATTCATTTTGACATAGTTACTTTATCTGCAAAATATATTTCTAGACAAAACCTAATCACTAAAATCTCATATAAGGTTTAACACTTCAATAACTTTTTAAAGGGTGTTTTTATTTATTTAAACATCTATTTAAATATGCAGCTTACAAATAAAATAAAACCTGATTAACCTATTCAGGTACACCCTGTTTTAGGGGGACAACTGTCTCCCAATTGTTCACCAGCTTATAGCTCCATCCTATGCACTCCTAATAGAGACTGTTTGTGGTCTTTTTGATGCACATTTTACAAGTATTGTCCACCACTGCCGCTAACAAGAAGGCGGTCTAAAGCAGGTATGTTCAGCATTTATGGAGCGAGTGCATCGAGACAGGGAGAGGTTGAAAGAGCCCAGAGGAAATCAGCATCGCTGTGATTCAAAGTTGAGTAAAAAAAGATGACAATAATAAAAAAAATACATGTTTTTACCTGGTGCCTTTTCAAACTACTGTATTTATTGGCGTATAACACTCACTTTTTTACTCTGAAAATAGAGCGTAAACTGTGCCTGCGTGTTATACGCAGGGGTCTGTGGAAAGTTTTTTCCCTGAAACTTCCCTCCTTAAAGTTAGGGTGCGTGTTATACACCTGTGCGTGTTATACGCCGATAAATACGGTAAATATCATCCAGCTAAAGTGTATGTATAACAGTTTTTTTATGTGGTAGGGAAGGATAAAACTCCTGTAAAGTCTATTTTCCATTGGGTATATTTTCCTTCATGTCATATCCCAGAGAGGCAGCAAAAAAGTAAATAAGAAAAATATAAATTGCGCTACCTACAGTATACCACCCTTCTTGACAAACACAAATGTATACAAGTGGGTAATCTCTAGTGATATATATGAGAAGCTCACTGTTATATCAAAACAGTGACATATGATGGCCGCTAGGGTGCACCATGCAGCCACCTCAACACCCCTCAACAATTATAGTGATGGTGATTAAAGGAAAAAACAAAAACCATAAACTGAATTAGAGTTTTAGCTTTGAATAAAAAATAATAATAGTAAACAGTCCAAAGTATTGACAATAGAAAGTCCATAAATAGCAGGTAAGATGTCAAACACCCGTGCATCTGTGCCACATTACAGATTGATTGTAAACGTGTCCAAAAGAAGAAAGTGACATGCCCTCCACCAGATTTATAGATTGGCTTCTTACCGGATTTCCACGATCCCTTATGACGGGGGATCAGAAACAGCATATAATAGGTCCCAATCTTGCGGTTTCAGATATACGCGGTCCTGATGGATCTCGTTCACAAGAAATGACAGCGGTATCAATGCCCACCATGTAAGAAACAGTAACAGCTTTACATAGTGTATTAAATGAGTGGAAATTTATTTAAAAAGTTAAAATTGCACTTACAGTTATGCAGTTAAAAAATCGCCTTGAATCTAATGTGCCGGCCGGTACACAAAACTCTCAGGCACCCGTCCACTGGAACGTTTAGAGCTTCTTGGGTGACGACAGCGCGTGACAGCACCGCAAGCTGCTGGTGGGCATTGATACCGGTAGAATTTCTTGTGAACGAGATCCATCAGGACCGCATATATCTGAAACCGCGAGATTGGGACCTATTATATGCTGTTTCTGATCCCCTGTCATAAGGGATCGTGGAAATCCGGTAAAAAGGCCAATCTTTAAGTCTGGTGGAGGACATGTCACTTTCTTCTTTTGGACACGTTTACAATCAATCTGTAATGTGGCACAGATGCACGGGTGTTTGACATCTTACCTGCTATTTATGGACTTTCTATTGTCAATACTTTGGACTGTTTACTATTATTATTTTCATTCAGAGCTAAAACTCAAATTCAGTTTATGGTTTTTGATCTAAGTGTTATTTGTTTTTTCCTTTAATCACCATCACTATAATTGTTGAGGGGTGTTGAGGTGGCTGCATGGTGCACCCTAGCGGCCATCATATGTCACTGTTTTGATATAGCAGTGAGCTTCTCATATACTGTATATCACTAGAGATTACCCACTTGTATACGTTTGTTTGTCACGAAGGGTAGTATAGGTAGCGCGATTTATATTTTTCTCATGTCTATTTCTTGTATCTATTGTTTACACGGTAATTGCAGCACCTGGAAGGAATAGACTGTGACTACGTTGCAGGTCTTTTTCTTTCCTTTTTTCTTTCTGTCATTTTAGCGCAGTTTCTTTCAATTTTTCCAGCAAAAAAGTAAACTACTACAAAGTTGGGGGAATTGGAGACAGTTGTCACTGGAACAGGTGTCTCCATTGGTATATTTACCCTTACCTCTTCCTCTGACTGTAACATTTTGGATTTTCCATCCCTTTCTCTTTCAGTAACAATGGTCACTAAGGCCCCGTACAGACGACCAAACATGTCTGCTGAAACAGGTCCGCGCATATTACCCGTCTGATATAGAGGAAGCAGCCACAGAGACCTCATTTGATCTCCATCCACCAAAAGATAGTACCAAAAGAGCAACTAGTTTTGTACTAGCTCCATGTAAGGCATTGGTGAGTAAAAAGCAACACTGGGCTGCTGATAACATCTCCACTGTGGATGAGGGCTTAAACTCTATGGCTGTCAAGCCTGCTTCTGACAGTCCTGCATCAGAACAGGCATTAAAAATATGTTAACAACATCTCTGCAAATGGACCTACAGAGAGACTTACATGCCTCTATCTCACACATTCAGCATAGATTAGACCAAATAGAAGAACATACTGATCTGTTGGAGTGGCAAATGAGGGATTTTACTTTGGCTCATAATGAGATGGATGATGAGTGAGTGAGTGAATAACTTGTATAGTGCTACACATGCGAACTAAATCGCCTCAAGGCGCCTTCCATCCAGGTGTCGTCCTAATCCTTCAGAAGAGGTGGGTCTTGAGTTTTTTCCTGAAGGCCCGATGGTTTTCTTCCATGCGGATATCCGTTGGTAGAGCGTTTCATAGCCGTGGTCCTTGGACTGAAAATCTTCGTTCTGCCTTCGATTTGTATTTGTACTTGGGGATGTAGAGGAGGTTTTGGTTAGATGATCGGAGAGTGCGATGGGTGGTGTTGCATTTTATTTTCTCGCATAAGTATTGAGGAGCCTTTCCTTGTGTGCATTTGTGGGTGAGGCAGAGGGTCTTGAATGTGATCCGTTCTTTACTGTTAGCCAATGAAGGGCCCTCAAGGATGGGGTGATGGATTCCCAGGGTTTCTTTCCTGTTACCAACCTAGCTGCTGTGTTCTGAATGACTTGTAGGCGTGAGATCTGGTATTTCGGTAGACCTAGGTAAAGGGAGTTTGCGTAGTTGAGTCGAGAATTGATGATTATTCCGACTACTACCGCTGTGTCCTCTTCCGGGATATAGCGGATGAGTCTGCGCAGTAGGCGGAGAAGGTGGTGGCATCCACTGACTACTGATCCTATTTGCGCATCCATCGACATCTCCGAGTCAAAGGTTACTCCAAGGCTTCTGACCTTGGTACTTGGGGTGATGATCTGTCCCAAGATGGTGGGTGGTGTCCATGATGTCCTAGCTTTCTTCTTCCGGTTTGCGTGGAGGAGAAGTAGTTCTGTTTTTGATCCGTTGAGTTTGAGGGAGCTCTCAGTCATCCATTCGTCAATCAATGGCAGCCATTTTTCTAATCCGTGATATCGGTCGTTTTTTTTTGGTGATCCGAAAGTAAAGTTGAGTGTCATCCGCATAGGAGTGGTAGCACAAATCTTGCTTACTGATGATTTTGAGGAGTGGCCAGATAGATCTTAAAGAGTACCGGTGACAGGGGCGATCCTTGAGGGACTCCGCAAGAAACGGTGTGCGATTCTGAGGTGAAAACCACTAGTTTCACTGTTCGGGACCGATTTCCTAGGAAGGAAGCGAACCAGGGTACATCTGAATCTGTAACTCCCGCTACTTCTTTGAGACGAATAAGTAGAGTTTTGTGATCTACTGTGTCGAATGCTGCACTTAGGTTCAGTAGCACCAGTAGGCATGATTCTCTGTCATCTGCTGCTTCGAGGGCGTCATCCCATATTTTGAGCAGAGCCGTTTCTGTGCCATGGCCTGGGCGAAAGTCTGATTGTAGTGGGTCGAGGAGTTTGTGGGTGTCCAAATGGAGTTGTAGCTGCTGTACTACTGCTTTCTCCATGTTTTTGGAGAAGCTGTTCAGGCTTGTTATAGGTCTACGGTGGTTAGGGTCTTTGGGGTCGAGGTTGTTTTTTTTTAGGAGGGGTTTGATTATCCCTGGTTTAAGGGAGATCGGAACAATACCTTCTTTAAAAGATTGATTTACAAGATGTGTTATGGTGGGTGCCAAAAGATCGGTACATTCCTTCAGTAATTTAGTGGAAATAATATTACCCAATGATGTACTGTCTCGGAGGCTTCTGATAATGTTTTTGGTGATGTCGACGGTGATTGGAATCAGCGAGAAATTTGCCGATTGTGAAATATTTGTATTGTTTTCCTCTTCTTGCTTTACCTGACTTGGGGTTGTTGTTTTTTTTCTGTTGAATTATTTCCTGAATGTTTTTAATTTTGTTGATCAAGAAATACGATAATTCATTACAGAATTCTTAAGTGTCGTTTGCTGGTGGCTCTAGGCAGGTGGGGTTCATAGTCTGAGCGACTAATTTGAACAGTTCCTGGGGTCGGTTTAGGGCTTTTGAGATGGTGTTTGAGAAGTGATCTCTTTTTGCTTTAAAGATTGCTTTGTGGTATTTCTTGGTCAGTGCCTTGTAATTTGTGTGGTTTTCCTTCGAAAGGGGTTCTTCTCCAGACTCCTTCCGCTCTTCTTCGTTCTTGCTTCAGTAACGTGAGAATGTTGTTAAACCAGCCAGAGTTGTTTTTGCGGATGCGTACTCTGCGTTTCGGTGCGACTGCATCTGCTGTTTGTAGTAGTGCTTTATTTAAGAAATTGAGTGTTTGCTCCGTTGAATGGGTTTGATTTGGCATTCCTATTTTCTCCGATAGCGTGTTTTTGAAGAGATTGGAGTGAAGTTTCTTCTGAGATCTTGTCCAATGTGTTGTTGTTGAGTTTTCCAGTTTTTGTAAAATGGTGTTGGTAATTTTGAAATTGATCGTGTGGTGGTCCATCCATGGTAAAGGTATGTTATCCAGGGTGTGTTTATGTCCAAATTTTGTTTGAAGATGAGGTCGAGCGTGTTCCCTGACCCATGCATGGGAGCCTCTATCAGTTGCTGCAAACCTAGCTCTTCCAGTTGGTTGATGCAGGCGGTGGCGACGGGGTCCTGGTTTGAGTTTGCCCAGAGGTTGAAGTCCCAGAGTAACAGGAGGTTTTTGGTTTTCACGGTGTATGTCAAAATGAATTCGGTGAAGGGAGAGAGGAAATGTATCTTTGATCCTGGTGGTCTGTAGCATAGTAGTATGTGGACGGTGTCTTGGGGTGTTGTTTGAAGTTGTAGCGTAAGCGTTTCTATGAATGGCAACAAGTTCTGTCGTGTTGGTTTGATGATGGAGAGGTGGGATTTGTAGATCACTGCTAGGCCTCCTCCTCTTTGTTCTATTCTATGCTCTGTTCAAATGCAGTAGTTCTCAGGCACCAATGCTGTTAGGATGGTATTACAGTTGGGTGTTAGCCAGCTTTCCGTGATAAAGAGGCAATCGGTGTTGTTGTGGATGATAAAGTCGTGGATTTCCTGTCTGTGCTTGACTGCAGATCTGGTGTTGATCAGGGCGCATGATAAGTGTTTTAGTTGAGGTGGAGCCTTCCTGTCTTTGATGTTTGATTGTTGATCGATTCTTAAAAGTTGTTCTTTCCGTAGTATTTTTTGGGTGGTTTGTAGTGCTGAGGCGGTGTTCCTTAGGCTGTGAAGTGTGTCCGCTGAATATTTGATGTAGCACATGGTTGAAAGAGAAACCTTTGTAGTGCTGGGATGATGCGCTGATGTTATTTATGAATGCCAATGAAGATTATCCAGGTGCAGAGATGGCGACGGTCCCGGAAAAATGATTGCCGGTAAGATGGCGGAAGATAGTACCTACGCGATGGTGGAGGTGATGATGCTAAAGAGGGAAAAAAACACAATTAAGCTAACCGTCCCCCTGTTGATCCAGAGGAAGGCGGAAAAACCCCCGCTGAGCCTGCCAATTGCTACCACAAGGGGAAAAACGTCCTTCCTGATCCCCCGAGAGGCGATCGGTGTTCCCTGGATCAACTGCCTAAGTAACTTGTGCCCACTGTAACTTACCAGGCAGATGGTATGGCAGCGATGAGGGTAAGGTTAAGGATGATGGGGGGTATCGGGTACAGGTGGAGAGCCCGCTAGGGTGTCCCAGGATGGCACGGCGGTAAGCTCTATGTAGATAGGCTGTGAATTGCTGTAAAACTTCCTTAGGCTGTTACTGGGTACTGTTACGTACCTGCCGGGTGAGCCTGACGTGCAGTGGGAAGGCCTTCTCATACAACCCCGGCTCAAGGGCCACCGATGTTGCAACAGTGGCCGCAAGAGCCTGGCGGTGTATGGGTGCCTGGTTCGTCTTATTCTTGTCAGTCCAACTGGTGCAGCAGGAAACAGGATGGTAGATGCAGGGCTGGGGAGACACTGAATGCGTAGTCAGACAAGCCGGGTTTGGTAACAGACGATCAGATGTAGGCATAGACGACAGGCATAGAATGGTCAGGATACAGGCAATGTTTGGCAACAGGATATCAAGCAGAGTAGAGCTGAGAGTCACAAGGCAGGCCGGAATCAGGATAACAGAGAGCAATCGTAGTCAAACAAACCGGGTCAAACACAGGAAACAGATCAGATCACAGGAAGTCACGGGAACAGGTATGAACTGCAGATCAGGCAGCGAAGACACAGTGCTGCTGAGGTGTTTAAATAAGGGTGGCTCGGCTAATCTCGGCTGCTCTAGTCCTGCAAAGGGAACTGCGTTCCTGCTGTAAAGAAAGTGCAGGGACTCCGTTCCCACGCGTTCCCACAGGACTTGAGCTCTGGATGCTATAGAAGGTATAGTTCCTCTAAATACTAAACCTTATGACCTTCTCTACATTCACCATGAAGTTCACTAACACCTAACTCAATGCTTAAGGGCTTAATAGCACCTTCAAAAGAGCACTATTATAGAAGGAGGCAATATGACTTCACACAAATATCTTGTGTGTACACATTATGCTAGGGACAAAGTAGCAAATGTCAACACAGGCTTTTTTCCCACAATTTTTTTTCCAACATGGAACGGTAAAAAGGGAAGTGATAATTGCCGTAAGAAACTCCTTCCACCAGCAACATGTAGAAACTGATACACAGGTCAGATGTGTTTTATTTATTAGCTTTCTTTAATAATGATCCACTAATATTAGCAGCTAAATACGCACCAACACCCATCAGAAGAAATTTTACAATATTATTATGGGTAAACTCATAGGCCCCGTACACACGACCGAGTTTCTCGGCAGAATTCAGCCAGAATCGATCGGAGCTGGATTCTGCCGAGAAACTCGGTCGTGTGTACACTTTTCACCGAGGAAGCCGACGAGGAACTCGTCGGGCCAAATAGAGAACATGTTCTCTATTTCCTCGTTGTTCAATGAGGAAAGTTGGCTCGCCGAGATCCTTGGCGGCTTCAACACAGAACTCGACGAGGAACTCGATGTGTTTGGCACGTCGAGTTCCTCGGACGTGTGTACGGGGCCATACAATTACCAAGAGACTGCCTCTGTAGTGATTTTAATGATGTAGTCGATCCTCTCTAATGCATTTTTTTATGCATTTTGTCGAAATGCAGGGACATTTTTTAACATGGGTTCCTATGGAACATTTTCACATCAATGCATGTTTGTGCCTCTGCGTTTTTGGAAAGGGTCAGGGACCTTTTTCCCGCAAAATGCAGCGTTTTGCATGTAATAGACTTCAATGGACCCGCATCCAAAATGCATTTTCAGCGTTTTTACCACGATTTTGACACAATTTTGTCGTGATTTGTGTTTTTTTACACTGTATATAGCTGGTTGCTAAGGAGGGAGCCAGGAAGCCAGCCGCCACATCCTTAACAACTTATTTTGTCCTATTTAACAAAAAAACATCTGCATATTGGTGGAGAGGACATTATTCATGTGTGGGATCTATACATGGACTTCACAATTTTCATGTAGCTTTAATCGTTTAAATGAAGATGTATTTATTTATTTGTTTATTCACTTTGGTGATATGTAATTTATGATATAAGTGCGCTGTTCCTTTATTTCTTTTCACATGAATGCTATATTGGTAGATAGGGGAGCTGGAATTTAGAAGAAAAAAAAGATGAGCAAAGGTTAACTTTTAAACTAGAAGACATCATAGAGAGGATTACCGTCACTAAAATAAGAATTATAACACTCCAATTAATGTGAATATATATTACAAGAATAAACCTTATAATCTGTAACATTTTAAGAGATACAGTATAGATTTATATATCAAACACAGACACACACATTGTTTTAGCTACAGAAACTGCTTGCCTTTGTATGATAAGAGATGAGTCATATCACTCCTTCATTCCAGCTATTGAGTTCTGTAAACAAAGTGGAAATATGCAATACCTAACCATGTGAAAAGGAGGTTAGGTTTTCAATTTCAGGTTTAAAAACAGAACATAAAATATTAATATGCAATATTTCATGTTTACCTGGCTGCAAAAAAATGTTCAACATTTGTTACAATAAGAAGTAATGAAGGATAATATTCATGAAAATATATGCAAACCATTTTACACTCACTTTAAAAAGTTACTAACAGACACTATGACAGCCAAGCTTGTTTATTTTGACTAAACACTATCTGCTTTGATACGGCCATACTGCATAAGTAATCTGTAAACATTGTATTCATAGGATATCTATTAGATCAGCATTGTGGTTCGCCTGCTAACTTGTCAACATGCACTTACTGAGTTTTAAACTAACAATAGTAATACATTTTGTTCTACTCAAGCAAAAAAATTAAGTGCAGGTGCTTGCAAGATATTATTATTATTATTATTATTATTATTATTATTATTATTATTATTATTATACAGGATGTATATAGCGCCAACAGTTTGCACAGCACTTTACAACATTACAGACAGTACAGCTACAATTCAATTCAATTCAATACAGGAGGAATCAGAGGGCCCTGCTCATTAGATGAGTCTGGCAGCAGCATTCATGATGTACTAAAAGGGGGATAGCCTATTTAAAGGTAAACCAATGAGGAGGGAGTTGCAGTAGTCGAGGCGAGAGATAACCAGGGAGGGAATCAGGAGCTTTGTGGTTTTATTGGTTAGGAAAGGATATATTATAGAGATGTTGTGGAGGTTGAGGCGGCAAGCCTTGGAAAGTGATTGGATATGGGGCTGAAAGGAGAGTTGAGTCCAGGTTAATGCCTAGCACCTTGCCATGCGGGAATGAGTGGATGATTGTGCCATTGATCTTGACAAAGAAGTCAGGGGAAGAGGCACGTGGGGGAGGAAATATTATGAGCTCAGTTTTGGTTTGAGGAAGAGGTGTGACATCCAGGCAGATATGTCTGTTAGTAAGTTAGTGATGCGTGAGGATACTGATAGAGTGAGCTGAGGGGTGGAGAGATAGATTTGGATGTCGTCAGCATAGAAATGATATTGAAAGCCATGGGAGGCTATCAATTTACCCAGGGAGGAAATGCAGATTGAAAATATGAGAGGTTCAAGAACAGAACCTTAGGGGACCCGACGGAGAATGTAATAGGAGTGGAGGAAGTAGAATTGCAAGTGACACTGAAGGTGCGGTGGGATAGGTAAGATGAGAGCCAGAGAAGAGCACAGTCATGTAGACCAACTTCATCAAAGGCAGCTGAAAAGGTCCAGAATCAGAAGTACAGAATAGTGGCCATTGCTTTTTGCTGATAGTAAGTCATTTGTGAGTTTTAAAAGAGCAGTTTCTGTGGAGTGTTAATGGTAAAATCCAGACTGAAGGGGATCTTAATGAGGTAGTCACTTAGTTGGTTGTAGTCTGGCGTTCAAGGAGTTTAGAGAAAAAGGGGAGCAAGGAAATAGGGTGTAGATTGTTAAGGTTGGTAGGGTCTGGGTATGTATTTTTAAGTATGGGGGTGACCAGTGCATATTTAAAGAGTTGGGGATGATGCCAGAAGAGAGGGAGAGATTGAAGATGTGGGTTAGAGAGTGTAGGATAGAGTAGGAGGGTGACTGTAGTATTTGAGAGGAAACAGGGTCCAGGGGGCAGGTGGTTAGGTGTGTGTTAGAAATGAGTTTAGCAACCTCATCTATAGTAGCAGGTTTGAATAAGGGGAGTGTTGATTGTACCTGATCATCCGAGGTGTTAAGTGGGGGAGATACCTGTAGAATAGAGATTTCATCACAAATTGAATCAATCTTATGTTTGAAGTGATTGGCGATCTACTGGGCAGTGAGTGAGATAGTGGGTGAGGGCAGCAGATGACGAAGTAGGGAATGGACTGGATGAGAAGTTGTTTAAAGAGAGTGATAAAATATGTCTGCTTGGCAGTGAGGAGACAGGAATTGTAGTTTTGAAGGGCAGATTTGTATTGGTTGAAGTCTTTGAGAGACTTTATCTTACTCCACAGACGCTCAAGAGCGCAGCTGAGTTTTTTGAGACTTCTGGTTTCCTCTGTTTGTCAGGGTTGTAGGGGTCGGGCCTGATTCTGTGTGTAGTGAGGGGGCAAAGCTCATCCAGGGTGGATGATAGGGATTTATTGTAGACAGAAGTGGCTAGATTGGGGCAGGACAGGGGTGAGATTTTGTCATAGAGGTGTTCAGTAGCAAAATAGAGAAGAGAAGGCTTTAAGTGGCGAAGGATTCTACAGGGGATTGTTAGCCAATTGGAGGGAAAGGAGGTGGAAGACAGGGAGAGAGAGAAACTAATAAGGTGGTGATCAGAGAAAGGAAAAGGACTGTTGGAGAGGTTGCATGGAGTGCATAGGTAGAAAAATATAAGGTCGAGCGTATTGCCACCAGAGTGAGTAGAAGCCTGTACCCATTGCTTCAGGTCAAAGGAGGTGGTCAGACTTATGCCATGTACATATGCGGAATTTCCGTCGGAAAAAGTTGGATGGTTTTTCCGACGGAATTCTGCTCAAGCTTGTCTTGCATACACACGGTCACACCAAATTCCGACCATTAAGAACGCGGTGACATACAACACGTACGATGGCACTATAAAGCGGAAATTCCATTCTGGGTCTGACACCCTTTGGGCTGCTTCTGCTAATCTCCGTGTTAGTTGAAGTTTGGTGAGAGACGATTCACGCTTTTAAGTCTTCGTGCTTTTCAGACCGTTTGTGCTGTTCAGTTTGTTAAGTGGGGGAGATACCTGTAGAATAGAGATTTCATCACAAATTGAATCAATCTTATGTTTGAAGTGATTGGCGATCTACTGGGCAGTGAGTGAGATAGTGGGTGAGGGCAGCAGATGACGAAGTAGGGAATGGACTGGATGAGAAGTTGTTTAAAGAGAGTGATAAAATATGTCTGCTTGGCAGTGAGGAGACAGGAATTGTAGTTTTGAAGGGCAGATTTGTATTGGTTGAAGTCTTTGAGAGACTTTATCTTACTCCACAGACGCTCAAGAGCGCAGCTGAGTTTTTTGAGACTTCTGGTTTCCTCTGTTTGTCAGTGTTGTAGGGGTCGGGCCTGATTCTGTGTGTAGTGAGGGGGCAAAGCTCATCCAGGGTGGATGATAGGGATTTATTGTAGACAGAAGTGGCTAGATTGGGGCAGGACAGGGGTGAGATTTTGTCATAGAGGTGTTCAGTAGCAAAATAGAGAAGAGAAGGCTTTAAGTGGCGAAGGATTCTACAGGGGATTGTTAGCCAATTGGAGGGAAAGGAGGTGGAAGACAGGGAGAGAGAGAAACTAATAAGGTGGTGATCAGAGAGAGGAAAAGGACTGTTGGAGAGGTTGCATGGAGTGCATAGGTAGAAAAATATAAGGTCGAGCGTATTGCCACCAGAGTGAGTAGAAGCCTGTACCCATTGCTTCAGGTCAAAGGAGGTGGTCAGACTTATGCCATGTACATATGCGGAATTTCCGTCGGAAAAAGTTGGATGGTTTTTCCGATGGAATTCTGCTCAAGCTTGTCTTGCATACACACGGTCACACCAAATTCCGACCATTAAGAACGCGGTGACATACAACACGTACGATGGCACTATAAAGCGGAAATTCCATTCTGGGTCTGACACCCTTTGGGCTGCTTCTGCTAATCTCCGTGTTAGTTGAAGTTTGGTGAGAGACGATTCACGCTTTTAAGTCTTCGTGCTTTTCAGACCGTTTGTGCTGTTCAGTTTGTGCTTGTGGGTTCGTATCTGTTTTTCAGTTCGTGTAGTCAGTTCTTATCTGTTTTCAGTGCGTTCTTGTCTGCTTGTTTCTGATTTTCAGGTCATTCTTCATAGGCCTTGCTGTTCTTCAGTGCGTTCTGTTAGTTCGTTCTGTCCAGCCGACCGTTTTCTAGCCATGTTGTGGGTATGTACTCATTGTAGAGTTCATGCTGTGCGGGGGCTTGGTGTTGGGCTTCTTACTTTGACCTGAGCTCAGTCCATGAACAGGGTGGGGAGGAGTTCAGGGATGAAGAATTGGTTGCTCCAGCATGACCAATTCTGTCATATGCCTTTGCTGCTGGAGATCCAGGAGAATAATCCTGATGATTTTAGTAATTATCCCTGGATGACGGACCCCGTTTTCACTGTCTGTTGGCTTTGCTGTCCCCTTATATCACAAAGCAGGACACCTGCAGGCGGCAAGCCATCACTGCTGAGCAAAGGCTAGTCACCACGTTACGCTACTGGGTGACTGGGAGAAGTTTGCAGGACCTCAAGTTCTTGACAGGCATCTCCCCCCAAGGCTCTGGGGATTATTATCCCAGAGACCTGTTCTGCCATCATTCAAGTCCTGCAGAAGGACTATATTAGGGTAAGTTTTCTCCTTTAACATCACATTCTATGTATTTAATGTATGCTAATGTATTGTATTTATTTCATCATTCCCTAATTACCATGATTGTAATATGCTGTGAATGTCCCCTTTGTCCTCATGCATGCTGCAAGCTTTTAATGTTCCTTTTTTGGCCTACATGCATATTTGCCTTCACTAACCTCTCCAACATGCTATCCTTGCCCCCTACACACCTCGTCTAGTCACTTAACAATATATTTTGTCAGCTTCATTGTAGTGCTTTACACTCCCCCCCCTAAAATGTGTCCAAATGTTTTTGTTCTCATTAAATTCAGGCAGAGTGGCAGAGGCTTTTTTGGGGGTCCCAAACTCATTTAGAACCCTCCCCCCCTAAAATGTTTACAATGAGCCATCAGAGGGGGTGAGGAATCTGATAAGTGGACCTTGTATTTTTTTCTGAAAATGCTCCTTAAAAATTTTTTTATACTGATGTTGGCCAAGAATGTTTGTGTCTAATCTGCCTGTAATGTTATGTGCAAAAGTACAATTTTTTTTTCTGGTTTGACTTCACAGTTTCCTTCAACGCCACAGGAATAGCAGACTGTGGCATCCCAATTTTCCCTTGACTTTCCTAACTGCGGAGGGGCAATCGATGGAAAACATGTCCACATCGTCCCACCACCCCACTCTGGGTCATACTTTTTTAACTATAAGGGGTTTCATAGTATTGTGATGATGGCGGTGGTGTCTGCGACATATGAGTTTCTCTATGTGGACGTGGGGAAGAATGGCCGGATGTCTGATGGTGGAGTCTTTGCCCAGACGGAGTATGCCAGACGGCTTCAGAGTGGTGGCTTGGCATTGCCACCTGCTGCTAAAAACGTGGAAGGACTCCTGTTCGTGTTTGTTGCTGATGAAGCATTTGATCTGGGTGATCACCTGATGAGCCCATTCCCACAGAGGACCCTCATTCCGGAGAAGAGGATTTTTAATTACCAGCTAGCCAGAGCCAGAAGAGTCGTTGAGAATGCATTTGGGATAATTGCCAGCCTATTTCTTACGGCAATCAATATGGCGGAGTACAAACTGAACCACACTGTTTTAGCATGCTGTGTTCTTCACAACTTTTTAAGGTGAAATGCTAGGGCCTGAGGCCAGACTTCCTTCAAATTCCCTGATGGGCCTGGAAGCTGGCCGTCCTGGCTTGCCCCCCCAAAGCGCCCGTGAAGTGCGCCAAAAATATGTCAAATATTTTATGGGTCATTGCTATGCCAGACAATTTATATATTTTTTCTAAAATAAAAAAATGTATCTGATAAAATCTTGAATTTGATTTATTGCTTGTATATATACTTATCACGCAGATATTTGAGGCTAGAAATAGGAATATGAAACATTGCTTGGAAGTGTGGTACATTTGTCTGTTTTGGCAGAGTTCCAAGCTGAAGACATGATTTGTTCCTTTACCAAAGCTGGAATACTTACCTTTTTTGTACAAGTTTCACGCATGGAGACACCCCAAGTATCCACTGGAGCACCTATGTGGGACATCCTAAAAAGGTTCTGGTGTCCCACACTAGTGCTCCTGAGTCCAGATGTGTAAACAGCTGCTGAGTGTCCTCTTCTTTACACTGAATCAAGTTTGCATTTCATTCTAGTTACAAACACATCTAGACAACAATGTAACTTATTTTTATACAAATAGGCATGACTAAATGTAGTTAACCTGTATCTGCCAAAAACATCGTATTTAGTGGGTGAACTTTTTCCGAGCATGCATGTTTTTTTTCTCCGTCGAAATTCCATACAGATGAACGGAATTTCCGATAGCATTTTTTTCTGTCGAAAAAAAAGAGAACATGTTCTCTTTCTTACTCGGAATTTGGGAAGGAAAAAGTCTGATGGGGCATACACACGGTCGGAATATCCAATGAAAACATTCCATCTGACTTTTTCCCCCGGAAATTCCAAACGTGTGTATGCGGCATTAGGGTCTGCAAAAGACTGGGTTACCTTTCAGCAGGACAACGACCCTAAACACATAGCCAGAGCTACAATGGCATAGTTTAGATCAAAGCATATTCATGTGTTAGAATGGCCCAGTCAAAGTCTAGACTTTGAATTAAGAATCTGTGGCAAGACTTGAAAATTGTTGTTCACAGATGCTCTCCATCCATTCTGACAGAACTATTTTGCAAAGAAGAAGGGGCAAGAATGTCACTCTCTACATGTGCAGATGGTAGAGACGTACCCAAAAAGACTTGCAGCTGTCATTGCAGAGAAAGGTGGTTCTACAAAGTATTGATTTAGGGGGTCTGAATACAAATACATGCCACACTTTTCAGATATTTATTAGTAAAAAGTGTTGAAAACCATTTATCCTTTCACTTCACAATTATGTGCCACTTTGTGTTGGTCTATCACATAAAAATCCCAAAAAAAACATTTATGTTTTTGGTTTCAACATGAAAAAATTTGGAAAATCTTAAGGGGTATGAATACTTTTTAAAGCACTGTATATATATATATATATATATATATATATATATATATATATATATATATATACACACACACACACATACACATACAGTAATATAATAAATATATGTATATGAAAAAAGTTCAAGAGTTGCTGCACCTAAAATCATTTCATTATTTTTCAAATATCTTCATAAAGGTAACATACCAAAAAAATATTCAAGATAATCAGACATGAACGATACCGTTTCAGGCTTACATGCTTACGCCCTTCCTCAGATCAAGTCATGTGTTCTGACTTGATCTGAGGAAGGGCGTAAGCCGGAGCCTATGCGGGGTGCCGGGGCCGATGCGGGGTGCCGGGGCCGATGCGTGGTGCTGGGGCCGATGTGGGGTGCCGGGGGCCAATGCGTGGTGCTGGGGCCGATGCGGAGTGCTGGGGCCGATGCGGGGTGCCGGGGCCGATGCAGCACAGCACAGGGATGGTGGGAACCCCTCATAATAAGCACAGCAGGAGTACAGCCACAGGAAGTCAGTGCAGGGATGGTGGGAATCCCTCATGAAGGGTTCCCACCATCCCTGATCCCTGCCGGGGGCCAATTCGTGGTGCTGGGGCCGATGCAGGTTGCCGGGGCCGATGCGGGGTGTCGGGGGCGATGCAGTGTGCTGTGCCAGGGCCGATGCGGGGTGCCGGGGGACAATGCATGGTGCTGGGGCCGATGCGGGGTGCCGGGGCCGATGCAGTGTGCTGTGCCAGGGCCGATGCGGGGGGCCGATGCGGGGTTCCGGGGCCGATGCGGGGTGCCGGGGCCGATGCGTGGTGCCGGGGCCGATGCAGTGTGCTGTGCCAGGGCTGATGCGGGGTTCCGGGGCTGATGCGGGTTGCTGTGTCGGGGGCCGATGCGGGGTGCCGGAGCCGATGCGGGGTGCCGGGGCCGATGCAGGTTGCTGTGTCGGGGCCGATGCGGGGTGCCGGAGCCGATGCGGGTTGCTGTGCCGGGGGCCGATGCGGGGTGCTGGGGCTGATGTGGGGTGCCGGGGTCGATGCGGGGTGCCGGGGCCGATGCGGGGTGCCGGGGGCCGATGCGGGTTGCTGTGTCGGGGGCCGATGCGGGGTGTCGGAGCCGATGCAGCACAGCACAGGGATGGTGGGAACCCCTCATAATAAGCACAGCAGGAGTACAGCCACAGGAAGTCAGTGCAGGGATGGTGGGAATCCCTCATGAAGGGTTCCCACCATCCCTGTTCTGTGCTGACTTCCTGTGGCTGTACTCCTGCTGTGCTCATTATGAGCGTACGAGTCCGAAGTGTGTTTCGGGCACAAAATACGAAATAACGGCTAATGCGAAACGGAACTAAACAAAATGAATTTATTGACAGTGCACATGTCTAGTATATGTATACACACTACGTATATAACAAGAGAGATATATATATAATCTTGTTATGTAGATATATCTGCACAGGAAGAAATTATTTAGTATATTTACTGGTTCCTGGAAGGAGGGGGGGAGGAGGGGAGGAGAGGTTTGCATAGATAAGGGGCGGCAACTTTCTCTGACACTCCCGTTGCTATTGAAACCTGATCTGAAACCTATTACACCGCTTGTGCAGCACTGAGCATGTGCGAGATATGCAAGGCTGAAATCCAGGAAGTCATACAGTCTGGCTTCATGATGCCCACACTTAAGATGGCCCCAGTCAATTTCTATTTTATAAAGTGTCTAAATGCTGTAACAACCTAACAAAACGGACCTTAGTTTACAGACTAACTTTGCTAGAATACATTAAGCTTGTGTATTACAGGGGTATTTATATTTAAAAAGTGAAATTGTGGCCGGAACTCCGGTGAAAAAAGAAAAAGAAAAATTCCTTTAAATATCGTACCTGCTGGGTGTCTATAGTAGTGGCACATTTTTAGAACTGTCCCTGCACAAAATAAGATTACTATAATAAAAAAGTCATTTAAGACTGCTTGCGGCTTTAATGTGATGTTTGGTCCCTGCAATATCGATGAAAATCAGTGAGAAAAATAGCATGGGTTTCCCCACCTCCCTCCCCCCAGGTCATTAAAAAGCCCCTTTGGCCCTATATACTTTAAACAGAAGTATACAGGCGGTGCAAACAAGACAGGGACTGTAGGTTTGTTGTTAAGTAGAATCTATTTGTAATTTTTAACTGGTACTTCTTTAAAGTGTAGCTTCAACCATAAAATCTTTTTTTAAGCTTTTCTGAAAACATAGAGAAGGGTTATCATATCACCCCTGTAACATTGGTTTTGCTGACTGTGTGCATCTGTTCAGAAAATTAACGTAATGTAGAGAGGCAAGTACTGTATTCACAAAGCACTTGCTCCCATATGTACGCCGGCGTAACGTAAATGGGCCGGCGTAAGCCCGCCTAATTCAGTAGCAAGGCCGTGGGCGTGTTGTATTTAAATTAACCATGACCACATGTAAATGAGTGGCCGAACGAACGGCGCATGCGCGCGCATGCTCACAATCACGTTGAATTTACTCCATAACATACGCCGGCTCAATGCCTGTGACGTGAACGTAACCTACGCCCAGCCCCATTCACGTACGACTTACGTAAACGACGTAAAAATATACGCTTGTTCCGACGTCCATACTTTGCATTACCTGTGCCTCATATAGCAGGGGTAACCTTACGCCGGACGTAAGCCTTACGTAAACGGCGTAGCTAAATCCGACGGGCGCAAGTACGTTTGTGAATCGGTGTATCTAGGTAATTTGCATATTCGACGCGTAAATCTACGAAAGCGCCCCTTGCAGCCAGCGTAAATATGCACCCAAGATACGACGGCGTAGGAGACTTACGTTGGTCGTATCTTGGCCAAATTCAGGTGTATCTGGTTTCCAGAATACGCGTAAAGATATGACGGCCCACATTTGGACTTACGACGGCGTATCTGGAGATACGTCGTCGTAAGTCCTTTCTGAATCCCGGCACAGGTCTTTTTTGTAATGGAATTGATAGTATCCTCACTAAGTAAGAATCCACTTACCATATGATTCTTCAGCACGCGCATGCGCACGCATGCGACGTTCGTTTGGCCACTCATTTACATGTGGTCATGGTTAATTTAAATACAACACGCCCACTGCCTTGCTACTGAATTAGGTATCTAACATGAATGGTAAGCAATAACCCACTAAATCCAGCAGAACATCTTGTCTGATTTGAAGAGACCCATGTGAAGGAAAGAAAGCTGAATTGTCACCACAACCTAAACCCAAACATTTCCAAGAGATTAACACTTCTTATGATAAGCATAGCTGCATGACCCTTTCTTATTAGATTATTGTATTTTTATATAAATCATATAATTCTTAGGCAAGCAAACTACACCACATTTGAGGACTTGTTAAAAAAAAACACTTGCCATTCTTTGTTCGTATATATACAGTCTTGGGTAAAGTGCATATACAAGGATCATCAATCAATGGGCTTTCCAGTAAAAGTGATCTGATTGGCTTTACAGCATCTTGATTACTTTTGCAGGGCAGCCACCACCACCATTCCTGGGCTTTCCCATCCTATCGGGGAGCTTGGGACCACAACAAATTCTAATAACAGAGCTCATGTTTAACTCAAAACTAGTACCCAGAAAAGGCTTTTAAAGTGTTGCCTATGGAGATTTAGGTACCTTTTAGGTACTTTTTAGTTTGTAGCCATTTTACAGGCGTCCACAATTTTTAATTTGGACATGTCTGGTATCTATTTCTTCAGCGCAACATTATGTTTTAGGTTTTACTAAAATACTTGTGTGTATTAAAACTCATTTAAGTGTACTTTTTCCTAAAAAATTGCATTGATAAATGGCTGTGCAAATATTGTGCAACATAAAAAAAATGTAACAACCACCATTTTATTTTCCAGGGCCTCTGATTTCAGAAAATGTATGATGTTTTTAGGTTCTAACTAATTTTCTAGCATAAAAATGCTGATTTTTACATATATGTGAAAAATTTCGAAATTGGCCCAGACACAAAGTGGTTAAACCTACAATTTAGAAAGCTACAGTAATTCTTCTAACTGCCTAGAATTTCAAATATGTGTACACAATACAATGCTGTGCTTTATCCTTCAACAAAACAATCAAAAAAAGTTTTTAGAAAAAAATTATTGAAGATAGGCGTTATTCAATTTCAATCTCTATATGGAAACACCTACTACAAAAAATAATTGTTTTGATTTTTTTCACAGGACAGCACCATACAGTAGAAAAGCATTAGGGAATTCTCATTGCTCCAGGTAGGGAGTCTGATAACAGAACTGTTTGAGTGCTTAACTGATTGATTGGCTGTATGAATGAAACATTTAAGCGGAATCATTGCAAAATAAATTCTTTAGTATCACACTGGTAATCAATTAAGAAGAATATATATATATATATATATAGTTTTAAATATTTTTTACAAATAAATATGTGAAAAGTGTGGTGTGCATTTGTATTCAGTCCTCATTACTCTGATACCCCTAAAATGCTAATTTTAAATGCTAATATGCAAGTTATTGTCCTAAAAAGTGTTTGGGGACATGTATCAATGCAAAAAAAAAGTTTTAAAAGCGGAAGTTTTTTTCAGGATCAGTGATTTTAATAATGCTTAAAGTGAAACAATAAAAGTGAAATATTCCTTTAAATTTCGTATCTAGGGGGGTGTATAGTATCCTGTGAAGTAGAGCTTGTTTCCCATGCTTAGAACTGTCCCTGCACACAGTGTCATTTCTGAAGGAAAAAAGGTAATTTAAAATCACTCGCGACTATAATGAATTGTCGCCTCCTGGCAATACAGAGAAAAGTCATTCATAAAAAAAAAAAGTCTGGGGGTCCTCCCAAATTCAATTACCAGGCCCTTCAGGTCTGGTATGGATATTAAGGGGAACTCTGCATCCAATTAAAAAAATAATTGGCGTGGAGTTCCCCCCAAAAATCCACACCAGACCCTTGATCCGAGCACGCAACCTGGCCGGCCACCAAAAAAAAGGGGGGACGAGAGAGCCCCCCCTCCTGAACTGTACCAGGCCACATGCCCTTAACATTGGGAGGATGCTTTGGGGGTCTGTGACCCCTTAAAGCACCATGTCCCCATGTTGATGGGGACAAGGGCCTCATCCCCACAACCCTTGCCCGGTGGTTGTGGGGGTCTGCCGGCGTGGGCTTATCGGAATCTGGAAGACCCCTTTAACAAAGGGGACCCCCAGATCCCGGCCCCCTATGAGAATTGGTAATGGGGTACATTGTATCTCTACCATTTCACAAACAAAGTTTAAATAATTGTAAAAAAAAAAAAAAAAAAAACAGACAGAAATAAAAACTGACAGGTGTTCTAAACCCTCTCAAATCAATCCAAAATAAAAAAAGTTTTGCCTTTAGTTGTAATTTAAGTCTTCCACATGAACCTGGAAAACATATTCCGTATATATACAGTACAGTATCTCACAAAGCTGAGTACACCCCTCGCATTTTTGTAAACATTTTATTATACCTTTTCATGGGACAACACTGAAGAAATTATTTTTTGCTACAATGTAAAGTAGTGAGATTTTCTAGTAAGGCAGTTGTCATCTTGGAGGTGTGTTTGGGATTGTTATGTTGGAATACTGCCCTGTGGCCCAGTCTCTGAAGGGAGGGAGATCATGCTCTGCTTCAGTATGTCACAGTACACATTGGCATTCATGGCTTCCTCAATGGACTGTAGCTCCCCAGTGCCAGCAGCACTCATGCAGCGCAGACCATGACACTCCCACCACCATGCTTGACTGTAGGCAAGACACACTTGTCTTTGTACTCATCACCAGGTTGCTGCCACACATGCTTGATACCATCTGAACCAAATACGTTTATCTTGGTCTCATCAGACCACAGGACATGGTTTCAGTAATCCATGTCCTTAGTCTGCTTGTCTTCAGCAAACTGTATATAGGCTTTCTTGTGCATCATCTTTAGAAGAGGCTTCCTTCTGGGATGACAGCCTTGCAGACCAATTTGATGCAGCATGCAGCGTATGGTCTGAGCACTTTAATGTTGACCCCCCACCCATTAAACTGCAGCAATGCTAGCAGCACTCATACTTATTTTCCAAAGACAACCTCTATATATGATGCTGAGCACGTGAACTCAACTTCTTTGGTCGACCATACTGAGGCATGTTCTGTTGTATGGCCTTGGCAATCTTCTTATAGCCTAGCCCACCTTTATGTAGAGCAACAATTCTTTTTTTCAGATCCTCAGAGAGTTCTTTGCCATGAGGTGCCATGTTGAACTCCCAGTGACCAGTATGAGAAAGTGAGAGCGATAACACTAAATTTAACACACCTGCTCCCCATTCACACCTGAGACCTTGTGTCACATGACACCGGGGAGGGAAAATGGCTAATTGGTCCCAATTAGGACATTTTTACTTAGGGGTGTACTCACTTTTGTTGCCAGCAGTTTAAACAATGGTTGTATGTTGAGTTATTTTGAGGGGACAGCAAATTTACACTGTTATACAAGCTGTACACTCACTACTTTACATTGTAGTAAGTGTCATTTCTTCAGTGTTGTCACATGAAAAGATATAATAAAATATTTACAAAAATGTGAGGGGTGTACTCACTTTTGTAAGATACCGTATATGTATATATGGATATATATGTATATATATATATATATATATATATATATATATATATATATATATATACAATCAGACTTGACTTTAATTATGACACTTGATGAAAAACAATATGTCATGAAGGCATGAAAGTCAAAATATGTATGTGTGTTGTGCCACAACTGTAGCACAGTTGTGGCACAACACACATTTAAGTATCGATGCCCCTGAGCATTCACAGTAACAAACGCAATGTTATTATCTTCATACTGCTACTTCATATGTGCCAGGTGTTGGCACCATTTTGGCTTATCCGAGGACTCCACGCTTCCCCTACAGTGGATCTAACATTTAGTGACAGTGCTGTCAATCTCCTCTAATTCAAAGTGATCTTTACAGATATCAGCAACCAACTCCTAGAACAGGAAGTTCCTTGTAACTAATAACTTATTAGTATCTCCTAAATATCACATGATCTACTGAAGAGAGCTACAAATAAGTTATTAGAAATGAGAGACTTATGCTGGCCATACACTCCACGAAAAACCGTACGAACGAACTTTCGAAAAACGAAAGTTCGGTCGTGAGCGCAAACGATAGTGCCATCATGTAATGACCGATAAATCGTTCAGTGGACATAAATAAAAAAAAATGGTTCGTTTTTTTTACATATACCTAGTGCAGAAAGTTCGGACAGGAAACACATTAACCTTCCAATTTATCGTTCGTTCGGCAGAAAATTTCAAAACTTGTCCTTCATTTTTTTGGCTCAAAAACTTCCCAATTATTATCGATTTTGTGCCTATTAACTGTTCGAAAAACGAAAGATCTTTTTTAACTACCGAATGTCGGCCGAATTTTCGTATAGTGTATGGCCAGCATTACTGTGCTGAGAGCTGGTTGCTGGTAAGTGCAGGGATTGCTGGAAGTTAGAGGGAATCAACAACACTGTCATTAAATGTTTGGTTTTGGTTCTGCTTTCTACGCATGCACAACACTATGACGAGCCAAGAAGAATGCAGTTCAATGCTTCCGAGAATGCGTCGACTTGATTCTGAGCATGAATGTTTTTTTCTCCGTCGGAGTTCCTTACAGACGATAGAAATTTGCAATAGAAATTTTTTTCATCGGAAAAAAAGAGAACATGTTCTCTTTCGAAGTCTGTTGGAATTTCCAATGGAAAAAATCCGATGGGGCACACACACGTCAGACTTTTTTCATCGGAAATTACGATCATGTGTACAAGGCATAAGACCTCAATGGGGCCGAAAATTGATCAGTTTTCTTGCCCCATGAAAGTCTATAGGGTTCTACTGCACATTCACAAATAAGGATGAGCTCCGATGTGTTCGCAAAGCCCACGTTCAGAGCCCGCCAGGAAGTCAGCACTGCGCTGCGCTAATCACAGGCAGTGAGACATTTCCAGATCTCTGCAGCCGCGCATCAGAACAATGTCTCACTGCCTGTGATTAGCGCAGCACCGTGCCGACTTCCTGGCAGGCTCTGCACATGGGGTTTGCAAACATGCCGGAGCTCATCCTTATTCACAAACACTGGGAAATAGGAGACACACTTAACACAGGTAAATATTGCTGCAGAATGCTGGAGGACTCATGTCAACACTGTATGAGTGAAGAAGGGGAAGAGTGGGTTAAATCTGCATAATACGAGTGGGGGGATGGTAAGGAGATGTTCAAGCAATGCTGTTTGAAGGTTTCCTTATTTAACGGCTTGACAACTGTATAACATAGATAGATGACAGCAAGGTGGCCCTCCTGCACCAGATAACGTAGCTAGTATGTGATCTGGTACTTCCATGTAGGGGACGTGCTCACGCTGCCAGCGACTCGGCTCTGCTGTGAATTTACACAGTAGATGCAAATCAGATGGTTCCAGCCAAAAGATTACTGCCGGCACCCACCAATCGTCTAGAACACATGCAGGACAGGGCTCTGCCTATGTAAACAAGGCAGAGCTCTGTCCTTTTGGTGGGGAAGTAATGGATTTACTTTCCCTGCAATAAATAAATAAAAGTATCCCATAGTTTGTAGACATGATAACTTTTGCGCAAACCAATCAATATATCCTTATTAAACATTTTATTTATTTTTTTCAAAATTGTAGATGATCAAATACCACCAAAAGAAAACTCAGTGGGAAAAAAAGAACATACATTTTTTTGGGTACATTGTCGCACAACTGCGCAATTTCAAGTTAAAATAATGCAGTGCCTTCTCGCAAAAATTGGACTGGTCATGAAAGGAGGGTAAATCTTCTAGGTGCCAAATTAACCACCCTTCTACCATTCGCATTGATCTCTGGGTTGAAAGAAAAAAATCAAATAACCCTTTTCACTTACCTTAAGCCGCAGTCTTATCATCCAACACCAGATCCTCCTCCTCTCTGCTTATTTCCTGTTAGGGTTAAATTTAGGCACTCGATTAGACAGAAATGCAAGGGCTTCAGATGGGAGGACTCAAGTGAGTATATTTTGTTTTACCAGGTAAGAAAGTCTAAAAACCTGGCAGGATGAGTGGGTTATGCCGCATACACACGGCCATTTTTCATGATGTGAAAAATAAAAAATTTTTAAATGGTCATTAAAAACGATCGTGTGTGGGCTCCAAATAATTTTTCTCGACGTGAAAAATGGGCATTAAAAATATAGAACTTGCTCTAAATGTTTGCGTTGTTTTTCACGTTGTCGTGTGTAGGCTTTAACGACGTGAAAAAAAAACACGGATTCTCAGAAGCAAGTTATGAGACGGGAGCACTTTTTCTGGTAAAACTAGCATTTTTAATGGAGATAGCACATTCGTCACGCTGTAACAGACTGAAAAGCACGAAGACTGAAAAGCGTGAATCGTTTCTCACCAAACTTTTACTAACACGAAATCAGCCAAAGCAGCCCAAAGGGTGGCACCATCTGAATGGAGCTTTCCCTTTATAGTGCTGTCGTACGTGTTGTACGTCACCGCAATTTTATTTTTTTCACGATCGTGTGTACGCAAGGCAGGCTTGACAAGAGTCATGTCGAAAAAACATAGTTTTTTCTAGGACATTAAAAATGGTCGTGTGTACGCGGCTTTAGAGGCAAGGATGGAAGGGAAATTCCGCTTTAAACCTGGGAACTACATCTGTGCGGCAGGACTCTCTCTACGTGTTAGAAATTTCAAGGAGGTGTGAATTACTGGGCGTCCCGCATTGCATACTGGGAAATGTAGTTCTTACATGAACGAGCGCCGCAAACCAAGAACTCCTCTGAGGCTGTAATTGGTGCCAAAGGTGCTTCAACAAAGTATTGAGCAAATGTGAATACACATGTACATGTGCATGTGATTTTTTTTGTGTTTTATTTTTAATACATTTGCAAAGATTTCAAACAAACTTCTTTCATGATGTCATGATAGAGTATTGTTTGTAGAATATTAAGGAAAATAATGAGTTGAATCAATTTTGGAATAAGGCTGTAACATAACAAAATGAGGAAAAAGTGAATACTTTCCGGATGCACTGTAGCTCCTGCTTAGATAAAGTACAGTAAGTGAGCATTGTCGGAAGTTTAATTAGACGGCCGCCTAAGGCCTCGCACTCACATGGGGCCCCGCGGCTGCCTAATTTGCCTCTGCTCAATCACTGTGTGCTAGATCCGTGCATCTTTCTGCAGCCATTTTTATTTGATTGAATTTTTTTACCCATTATGGGCATGAGTGGGGCCCCTTGTCTAAGTTTTGCTTAAGGCCTCACAAAGCCTAGAGCCGCCTCTGGTTATCAGCAAGTAAAAGTAAGGAAAAAAAATAAAAAAGACAATTGCAGTCAACACATCTAAGAACTTGTAAGCTGCAATATATTGTATTACACTTTTGTACTTGGGTTTAGATACACTAAGGCCGCGTACACACGATCGGTCCATCCGATGAGAACGGTCTGATGGAGTTTTTCATCGGTTAACCGATGAAGCTGACTGATGGTCAGTCACGCCTACACACTATCAGTTAAAAAAACGATCGTGTCAGAACGCGGACACGTAAACCACGTATGACGGCACTATAAAAGGTAAGTTCAAATCCAATGGCGCCACCCTTGGGGGTGCTTTAGCTGATTTTGTGTTAGTAAAAGACGTTTCGTGCTTTTCTGTCTGTTACAGCGTGATGAATGTGCCATCTCCATAACAAACGCTAGTTTTACCAGAACGAGCGCTCCAGTCCCCTAATTTAGTCTGAGCATGCGTGGATTTTTAACCGATGGTCGAGCCTACTAACAATCGTTTTTTTTCTATCGGTTAGGAATCCATCGGTTACATTTAAAACAAGTTGGCTTTTTTTTAACCGATGGTTAAATAACCGATGGCGCCCACACACGATTGGTTTGGACCGATGAAAGCGGTCCATCAGACTGTTCTCATCGGTTTAACCGATCGTGTGTAGGCGGCCTAAGATTGATTGCTATTTCAATGTATTTTGGCACTGCTGATGGAAATGACGCAGGGATGGGCACACAGAACTGTACAGATACGAAGTGCTACTAAGCCTGACATGGGGAGAATAATTTAATAACAGTATCAGCATTGTAAAAAAAAAAGTTGAATATATACCTGTATTTCAGTTTTCTATAGCATGAAACAGCAAAATATAAATGCCAGTGTAACACATTGGGGGTTATTTACAAAAGGCAAATCCACTTTGCACTACAAGTGCAAACTACAAGTGCAAAGTGCACTTGAAATTGCACTGAAAGTGCACTTGGAAGTGCAGTTGCTGTAAATCTGAGTGATAGATCTGAAATGAGGGGAATCTCTGATGATTTTATCATCCAATCATGTGCAAGCTAAAATGCTGTTTTTTATTTTCCTTGCATATCCCCCTCGGATCTACAGCGACTGCACTTCCAAGTGCACGTTCAGTGCAATTTCAAGTGCACTTTGCACTTGTAGTTTGCACTTGTAGTGCAAACTGGATTTGCCTTTAGTAAATAACCCCCATTATTCATTTGGCTTTGTATTTTATGCATTCTTTGTAATCAAATTATTCAAACTAGACATAGAGGGAAAAAAATGTATGGCCCATAGCAACTAATCCTATTCCACCTACACTTTTTCAGTGCTTATCTGAAAATGAAAGAAACCATCTGGTTGCTATGAGCTACTTAGATGTTATTCTCTTCTTTAGTCTTTTTGATGCTAGTGCTATTTTTTTTTTTTTTAGATATATCAATAGCCTTACCACACTGGAAAATGTAAAATATAATACTAATATAGTCTTTTAAAACTTTTAGAAATATATGGGAATGTGTTCAAGTTAATATAAATACCAATGGTGTTACCTAATGTGTTAGGAAATGTGGATTTTATGACTGAATTTGTGCACATGGGGAATCCACATTTGTCTCTTATCCTGCATTTGTCTTGGTGTTGGAGACCTGAAAACATAATCTGTGGTGATTTGGAAGCCCTCCAGCTATTGTCCATCCAGCTTGGAATGTGGATTCACACATTCGGAAACAGTGGCGTGGCACTGGAACTCGGGATCAGCCTATCTACTCTGTGTGTTAGTCCCTACTAGTTTCTAATGTGACATGCAATTAGACCTCTAACTAGCAAAAATGTCTGTCAAGAGCATAACCTGGATCTGTCCTATGCTGGTTATTAAACCCTAAACTAAAGCTAGCTATAGAACCCCAGACCAGAAGGGGCAGGATTAACTAAAATAACAGGAGCTTCATAAAAAACTATATTGCAACAAACAGGTTCACCTATTAATATACTGGTGACTACTACTCACTTCAAATAGTATGGTATAACTGTGCAGATCCAGAATACTTTATCAATCCCAAAGGAAAATTATTAACTTAAGTTACATTTAACAAAGACAACACAAAATCACAATAGCAAGCAGTAACAAGATACAATAACAACAATAGAAAAGTGCATGTGACATAACAACTATAGGACAGATATACTCTGTCTATAACAAGGATTCAGAAACACTATCAAGAAGCTATGGGCAGCTGCAGTTAAACTATTACTGTAGAACATAGGTATACTTGCCTAATAGCTTCTGTTTTTTTACTTTTTGTTTGAGTGAAATATTTGAAGCTTCTGTGTGTAGTTATGTGGTCTCCAAAAACCTTTCTATCCACTTAAGGACCGAGCCTGTGTCACTTTTTTCCTATTACAAGGAATGTAAATATCTTAAATATGAGATATGGAATCAAAAAGACCTCAGGTCTCATATTTAGACTAAAATGCAATCAAAAAATTGTCATTTGAAAAAAATTACAAAAAATGTCCCTTTAAGAGCTATGGGCGGAAGTGACGTTTTGACGCCTTGCTATGGAATGGGAGGCCATCTTGCCCTCACTCGTATCCATACCCAGCTAGGAAGAGGACCCGATTGCCTCCGCCGCTACGACGGCTCTGGTAAGCAGTGGAGGGCGCAGGAGAGCGGCGGGAAGGGGGCCCTCTCCCGCTGCGAATCCGCCGCAGAGACCACCATTATCAAAAAAAAACAGATCGCCACCTGAAGAGATGGATACCCTGGTTATGGCAGCTGAATCAGTTAGCAAACCAAGGCTGAATTGTATAAAGAAGTGTTGAATCGCACACTGCCATCCTGCTGTGGTGCTGCCGACAGTCTGGAACAATGCAAAGCTGTAATATATACAACTATAAAATAAGTATTTCAAGCTATACAGTAGTTAAAGTTTATTTGCATACCTAAAACATAAATTCTAACCTAATTGATTAAAATGAATTACAAACACAGAGGCTCAACAAAAATATACCCAAAAATATACAAAATAATCTGAAACAATGAAGTAATTACTAGGAAGCTGCCTATTAAAAAAACTGTAGATTGTAGTTTAAACAAAGGATAAAGACAGCAGAATGTAGTTTAAACAAAATGTTTTTCATCTTATTTTTAAGAAACAATTACTGTGCTCTGAAGATTATATGTGAAAATGTGTTTTGAACATGAAGGTCTGTTAACAAGTTTCTGAATATCAGATAAAATAAAGCATCAACCGAAGCAGTGACAAGAAATAAAACAGCACTGAGATGAAACAAGCAACCAAATAAAAAGCTGTTGGAATGATCTGCAAGAACATAAACATAGATGTAGAGATTTAATCGTGGAATTGTGCAGAAATAAATCAGTGTGCATTTAAAGGGAAAAATTAATGATTTGTAGTCTGCTTTCGCCTACTGAACAAAATAAAAGAAAAAATTTAACACAAAATTTCTCTGCATAACTGCATGTTGTCTATTATGGGATCCATCATCTGTATTGAGGGATTAAAATGAGACAATTTATGTAGCACTGTAACATTAAATTGAGCATGTCAGATTATTAAAGCATATAAACCAAAAACATAAATTAAATATATTGCAGCTTACAAGTCCTTAGTTTAATTTTTTCACTTTTCCCCTCTTATTTTAAGAACGGTTCCTTCAAATAATACCCTTTCTGCCCCCGAGGGGCTATACTCCCTCCGTCACTGCACATATGGAGGTAGCTATGGTTGCCACCCAACCTGCCTTTGTTAATCTTCATTACATGGGTGGTGGGGAGGGTCATCTTTTACAAAAAAAAAGGTAAAAAATGTTATTGTCTTTAATGCACGTTACAGTAGTGACTGGGGCACTGCTTTTCTGGCAAGATTGACAGATTCTTTCTGTACTTGCTAACAATATTCTTATCCTGAAATTTGGAAGCTAATGCAGCCACCACCTCCAAGGACTAGTAAGCATTTTTCTTGGGTTTAGTTATCCTTTAAATACAGTAAATAGATCCTCCAATTCAAGTTGCTATCTGATCCCTGGAAGTGGCTTTGGTCCTGCAACATCAATGCCACTGCATCTGAGGATGCCCATGTGTATGGACCCAAAACTAGAGCAGCCTTCAGAATATATAGAATGTAGAGTGCCTTTTTCTTTATATTTTATTTCTTTACCATGGTCAGGACCAACAGTTACCTTTTTATTTTTTTTTATTACAAAATATTATATATTAGTATTTAAGATTTTTATTTTTAACCAGCTGGTGTTGCTTAACACCATTACTACCAGGGTAAAAACAAACCTTAATGCAGGGGTGGGCAATTATTTTTTCGATGGGGCCACATGAGAAACTAAAAATATTTTGGAGGGCCGGGCCAAAAGGCTAAACTCAATACTGCATAAAATCAATTGTATTTCTTTATAAAAAGCAGTAAATATCATTGTTGGAAAACTGGTACGAGTACTTGTTATAGACATGGCACAGGAGGGTGACAGAGGCTGGGGACATGGCACAGGAGGGGGACAGAGGCTGGGGACATGGCACAGACAGGAGGGGGACAGAGGCTGGGGACATGACACAGGAGGGGGACAGAGGCTGGGGACATGGCACAGGAGGGGGACAGAGGCTGGGGACATGGCACAGGAGGGGGACAGAGGCTGGGGACATGATACGGGAGGGGGACAGAGGCTGGGGACATGACACAGGAGGGGGACAGAGGCTGGGGACATGACACAGGAGGGGGACAGAGGCTGGGGACATGACACAGGAGGGGGACAGAGGCTGGGGAGATAACACAGGAGGGGGACAGAGGCTGGGGACATGGCACAGGAGGGGGACAGAGGCTGGGGACATGGCACAGGAGGGGGACAGAGGCTGGGGACATGGCACAGGAGGGGGACAGAGGCTGGGGACATGGCACAGGAGGGGGACAGAGGCTGGGGACATGACACAGGAGGGGGACAGAGGCTGGGGACATGACACAGGAGGGGGACAGAGGCTGGGGACATGACACAGGAGGGGGACAGAGGCTGGGGACATGACACAGGAGGGGGACAGAGGCTGGGGACATGACACAGGAGGGGGACAGAGGCTGGGGACATGACACAGGAGGGGGACAGAGGCTGGGGACATGACACAAGAGGGGGACAGAGGCTGGGGACATGACACAGGAGGGGGACAGACGCTGGGGACATGACACAGGAGGGGGACAGACGCTGGGGACATGACACAGGAGGGGGACAGACGCTGGGGACATGACACAGGAGGGGGACAGACGCTGGGGACATGACACAGGAGGGAGACAGACGCTGGGGACATGACACAGGAGGGGGACAGACGCTGGGGACATGACACAGGAGGGGGACAGACGCTGGGGACATGACACAGGAGGGGGACAGACGCTGGGGACATGACACAGGAGGGGGACAGACGCTGGGGACATGACACAGGAGGGGGACAGGCGCTGGGGACATGACACAGGAGGGGGACAGACGCTGGGGACAGGCAGCCACTGTTTAATCAATAACAATTGATTAAACAGTGGCTGCATGTGATGGCACAGTCGCTGCGTGTGATGGCACAGTGGTTGCGTTTGATGGGCACAGTGGCGACAATTGATGGCACAGTGGCTGCGTGTGATGGGCACAGTGGCAACAATTGATGGCACAGTGACTGCGTGTGTTGGCACAGTGGCTGCATGTGATGGCACAGTGGCTGCGTTTGATGGGCACAGTGGCTGCGTGTGATTGGCACAGTGGCTGCGTTTGATGGGCAGAGTGGCTGCGTGTTATTGGCACAGTGGCTGCGTGTGATTGGCACAGTGGCTGCGTTTGATGGGCACAGTGGCTGCGTGTGATTGGCACAGTGGCTGCGTGTGATTGGCACAGTGGCTGCATGTGATTGGCACAGTGGCTGTGTTTGGGAACAGTGGCAACAATTGATTGCACAGTGGCTGCGTGTGATTGGCACAGTGGCTGCGTTTGATGGGAACAGTGGATGCGTGTGATTGGCACAGTGGCTGCGTGTGATTGGCACAGTGGCTACGTGTGATTGGCACATTGGCTGCGTGTGATTGGCACAGTGGCGACAATTTATGGTGGCACAGTGGCTGCGTGTGTTGGCACAAGTGGCTGCATGTGTTGGCACAAGTGGCTGCATGTGTTGGCACAAGTGGCTGCGTGTCATGGGCACAGTGACCCCTCCCAGCCCTGCCTACTGTTATCACCGCGGCGGGGAACATTACAGACAGCGTTCGTTTGAACAGCTGTTTTCCCCGCTGCGCATAGACACTCCCCCTTGGACGGATCTGTCCAATCGCGAGCAAGGGGGAGTGTCTATGTGACTCCCCCTTGCTCGCGATTGGACAGATCCGTCCAAGGGGGAGTGTCTATGCGCGGCGGGGAAAACAGCTGTTCAAACGAACGCTGTCTGTAATGTTCCCCGGCGCGGTGATTAACGTGGCGGCGGTGGCGATTTCGGCGGCGGGGGTGGGCCGGATTAAAAGGTCTGCCGGGCCGTATACGGCCCGCGGGCCGTAGTTCGCCCAGGTCTGCCTTAATGCCTAAACCCAATTTTACAACTTTGACATGTGTTAGTAGAAATATACATACAGTATCATTGCAGCTACTTTGTGTATCCAGGTGGATTTTACCTTGTGTTTTTCGGGAAAGATTGGTCCTTCATTTGGTGAAACATGTAAAGGCTGTCTCCTGATTTTGTTTTATTAGAAAAACGAAAACTGGTCCAAAATTGTAAAAAATTATATTTTTTATATTTTAGCTGTATAATTGTATGCCATTACCATGACCCACCACGAAAAAAAAAAAATCCCCTACTCCTGATGATCGGGCAATACCAAATACAGGCCCGGACTGGCCATAGGGCACACTGGACATTTGCCTCGTGGGCTGGGGCCACATGTCTTAAGAAGAGCTGGCTGTGACATGCAGGACCAGCCACAGGTGGATGTGTCCCATATGTTCGGTGGTGGTGGGAGGAGTGGAAAGAGTCTCTCCATTCTCCCACCCACCAAACCATTCCATGGCAACCTAGGCCACTGCTGGACTGAAACGCCAGGAGAGAAGGGGGGACAGAGAAGCCGAGGCCTTCCGCACCACCACCTTCTGTATTTGCGCCCATAGCACCTTGCTGGCTTTAATGCGCACACATGAACGCTGGTGAGGTGCTATGTCCACATATAGGGAATGTGACTGTTGTATGCCAACTTCTCTTCCCTCCAGTGAAGGGGTCAGATCTGATGCTCCAGAGCCAGAGAGTACTCCTTTTGTTCATGATAATTATGTTCTTTTTTCTCCTCATTCACTGCAGTTGTCTAATCAGGTGGCCAGGCTTTTCTAATCGGTGTGCACCTGCTGTCTCTGGGCACTCCTCTCCCTCAGCAGCTATGTGCCTGGCTCAAGCTGAAGGGGAGACCGGTCGCTCTACCCAGAAAGGTTAAAGTGATTGTAAAGGCTCACCTAGTAAAACAACCTATTAAATAATAAAAAAAAAATTAAAGGCAAACCATTTTTGTATAGATATAAAAATACATTATAAATAGTTTTTTTCCCTTTTTATAAGTGATCACATTCCCTTTGTTCTCAGCTGCATAAGAGCTGGGGGAGGAGAAGTAGCAGCACACTGAGATTCCCAGTGAATGGCTCTGCAGCGGGGGGCCGCTTTAACTGTGGATGAAGTATTTAACAGGCTTTGGAAGCACTACTAAAAGTAATATTCAAAAAGCCAGTTATAAAGCATACTCATTTATAACTGGCTCTGTGAATGATGCTTTATAACTGGCTTTGCAGTTCTAACAATGCTAGTTGTAAAGACAATTATAAAGGAGTTTTGCTTAATAACTGGCTCTGTGAGCAATTCGTAATAACTAGTTTTGCGAGTAATGCTTTATAACTGGCTTTCCAGTAGTCACAATGTCAGGTATTAGGCAGCCCACAAAGCCAGGTAATAAGCATTACACGGAGAGACAGTTATAAAGGAGTTTTGCTTAATAACTGGCTTTGTGAGTACTCCATTATATCTGGCTTTGTGAATCATGCTTTATAACTGGCTTTGTAACCATGACTTTAGAAGTTCCAAAAGCGAACTGCACTTTATAACAGGGTTTTGTAACTTGTTTTCTAAAGTAGTAGCTCCCAAACCCTGTTCTAGGGCTACATTAGCACGCATTTAGGTACAATGCAAATGGCTAGGGCAGGAATCTGTTGATTCCTACTGCTGTTTTGAAACGTGAGTGGCTAGCTGCATTGCCTTTTGTGTGTTCTGAAGGTGCAGGAATTGGGGCTGATCTGAGGTGTAAAGTTTGAGGAATTGGGGTGATCTGAGATGTGAAGGTGCAGGAATTGGAGTAAACGCAGGTGTGAAGATGAAGCAATTGAGGTGATCTCAGGTGTGAAGGTGAAGGAATTGGAGTAAACTGAGGTGTGAAGGTGAAGGAATTGGGGTGATCTGAGGTGTGAAGGTGCAGGAATTGGAGTGATCTGAGGTGTGAAGGTGTAGGAATTGGAGTAAACACAGGTGTAAAGATGAAGCAATTGAGGTGATCTCAGGTGTGAAGGTGAAGGAATTGGAGTAAACTGAGGTGTGAAGGTGAAGGAATTGGGGTGATCTGTGGTGTGAAGGTGCAGGAATTGGAGTAAACTCAAGTATGAAGATGAAGGAATTGAGGTGATCTGAGGTGTGAAGGAATTGGAGTAAACTGAGGTGTGAAGGTGAAGGAATTGGGGTGATCTGAGGTGTGAAGGTGCAGGAATTGGGGTGATCTGAGGTGTGAAGGTGCAGGAATTGGAGTAAACTCAAGTATGAAGATGAAGGAATTGAGGTGATCTGAGGTGTGAAGGAATTGAGGTGATCTGAGGTGTGAAGATGAAGGAATTGGGGTGATCTGAGGTGTGAAGGTGCAGGAATTGGGGTGATCTGAGGTGTGAAGATGAAGGAATTGGGGTGATCTGAGGTGTGAAGGTGCAGGAATTGGGGTGATCTGAGGTGTGAAGGTGCAGGAATTGGGGTGATCTGAGGTGTGAAGGTGCAGGAATTGGGGTGATCTGAGGTGTAAGATGAAGGAATTGGGGTGATCTGGGGTGTGAAGGTGAAGGAATTGGAGTAAACGCAGGTGTAAAGATGAAGCAATTGAGGTGATGTCAGGTGTGAAGGTGAAGGATATGGAGTAAACTGAGGTGTGAAGGTGAAGGAATTGGGGTGATCTGAGGTGTGAACAGTGGCGGCCCGTCCATAGGGGGCGCTCGGGCGCCGCCCCCCCCCCCCCCCCCAAGCTGTAAAAAAAAAAAAAAAAAAAAAAAAAAAAATTTTAAAAAAAATGTCACTTTAAGAGTGACCAGGCGCCGGACATGCGGCGGTCTATGGGAAGCTTCCCAGCCTGCAATCAGCTGATCGCAGGCTTGGAAGCTGATTTGCCCGTGTTTAGGGCGTGTGCAGGGCGCAAGCTGTGCGCCCGCACACACTCCCACTGTCATTTGATTTGCTAGAATGCATGGTGTTCTCATGGGATTGGCTCGGCGGGGACCGAAAAAGAGAGGTCAGTGGGCAGTGCCATTAATATTATACCACTTCCGGTATTCTGGTGATATCTGGAGCGCGTGTGGGGGCATCATAGAGGAGCGGCGCCAACCATTGAAGGTAAGGAACAGACCGGCTCCTTCCCCCACTCCAGCACCAGCAGCACCCCCGCATCCATTGCCTGCCAGCCCCGCCACCACCACCGAGCCCCACCGCAGCTGAATACTTCTCTCTGCGCTAGTACTGCCAGTGACAAGCAGCAGCGGCGGCCCCCCCTCTCCCCCCCCCCCCACCCGGAGTTCACTCCGAGTCCCACCGCCACACTCCGCTCCGGATCAGCAGTGTGCACTCGCAACAGCTTCGGGTCCCCCCCCCCACTTCAATGTGCCGATCAGACGTCTGATCGGCACATTGAGGTGTGGGGGGGGGGGGGGGGGACCTGAAGCTGTTGCGAGTGCACACTGCTGATCCGGAGCGGAGTGGGTCTGGGCGGCAGGACTCGGAGTGAACTGTGGGGGGGAGGGGAGGGGGGCTGCTGCTGCTGCTTGTCAGTTGTCACTGAACTTAGATGACAGAGCTCGGAGTGAACTGGGGGGGGGGGGGGGGGGGGGCTACTGCTTCTGCTTCTGCTTGTCACTGAACTTACACACTGACAGGACTCGGAGTGAACTAGGGGGGGAGGGAAGGGGCCCCCTCCCCCCCCTAGTTCACTCTGAGTCCTGTCATTGTGTAAGTCTCCTCTCCTCCCCCCCACTTTCTCTGAAGTTCATACTGCCCGAGCACTGCTAAGGTAAGCCAGCCAAGCCACAGAATTCAGTTCAAAATGGATTTGATTTGATTTATCACCCCATTAGGTCATCAGCGGACAGCGGTGCACTGCCTGATCCCCACCCATTCACCTTGGAGCCTGTTATTGTATTTAGACTGCTGGGACTTGTAGTTCTCCATCATCTCCTGGGGCTCAGGTGCATGCAATCCACCATCTATGGGACTACAAGTCCCAGCAGTGAGAAAAACTGAACAAAGATGGTGGATTGCATGCACCTGAGCCCCAGGAGATGATGGAGAACTACAAGTCCCAGCAGATTATAATATAAAGCTCCGAGGTGGATGGATGTCTGGACAGTGACAATTGATGGGCACAGTGGTGACAATTGATGGGCACAGTGGTGACAATTGATGGGCACAGTGGTGACAATTGGTGGGTACAGTGGTGACAATTGGTGGCATGGCACAGTGGTAACAATTGATGGCACAGTGGTAACAATTGATGGCATGGCACAGTGGTGACAATTGATGGGCACAGTGGTGACAATTGGTGGCACAGTGGTAACAATTGATGGCACAGTGGTAACAATTGATGGCATGGCACAGTGGTGACAATTGGTGAAACAGTGGTGACAATTGGTGGCACAGTGGTGACAATTGGTGGCACAGTGGTGACAATTGGTGGCACAGTGGTGACAATTGATGGCATGGCACAGTGGTGACAATTGATGGCATGGCACAGTGGTGACAATTGATGGCATGGCACAGTGGTGACAATTGATGGCATGGCACAGTGGTGACAATTGATGGCATGGCAAAGTGGTGACAATTGATGGCATGGCAAAGTGGTGACAATTGATGGCATGGCACAGTGGAGACAATTGATGGCACAGTGGTAACAATTGATGGCATGGCACAGTGGTGACAATTGGTGGCACAGTGGTGACAATTGGTGGCACAGTGGTGACAATTGATGGCACAGTGGTAACAATTGATGGCATGGCACAGTGGTAACAATTGATGGCACAGTGGTGACAATTGATGGCATGGCACAGTGGTGACAATTGATGGCATGGCAAAGTGGTGACAATTGATGGCATGGCAAAGTGGTGACAATTGATGGCATGGCACAGTGGAGACAATTGATGGCACAGTGGTAACAATTGATGGCATGGCATAGTGGTGACAATTGATGGGCACAGTGGTGACAATTGGGTGGCACAGTGGTGACAATTGGTGGCACAGTGGTGACAATTGATGGCACAGTGGTGACAATTGATGGCATGGCACAGTGGTGACAATTGATGGCACAGTGGTGACAATTGATGGCATGGCACAGTGGTGACAATTGATGGCATGGCAAAGTGGTGATAATTGATGGCATGGCAAAGTGGTGACAATTGATGGCATGGCACAGTGGTAACAATTGATGGCATAGTGGTAACAATTGATGGCATGGCACAGTGGTGACAATTGATGGCACAGTGGTAACAATTGATGGCATGGCACAGTGGTGACAATTGATGGGCACAGTGGTGACAATTGGTGGCACAGTGGTGACAATTGGTGGCACAGTGGTGACAATTGATGGCACAGTGGTAACAATTGATGGCATGGCACAGTGGTGACAATTGATGGCATGGCAAAGTGGTGACAATTGATGGCATGGCAAAGTGGTGACAATTGATGGCATGGCAAAGTGGTGACAATTGATGGCATGGCACAGTGGAGACACTTGATGGCACAGTGGTAACAATTGATGGCATGGCGCAGTGGTGACAATTGATGGCATGGCACAGTGGTGACAATTGATGGCACAGTGGTGACAATTGATGGCATGGCACAGTGGTGACAATTGATGGCATGGCAAAGTGGTGACAATTGATGGCATGGCAAAGTGGTGACAATTGATGGCATGGCACAGTGGTGACAATTGATGGCATAGTGGTAACAATTGATGGCATGGCACAGTGGTAACAATTGATGGCATGGCACAGTGGTGACAATTGATGGCACAGTGGTAACAATTGATGGCATGGCACAGTGGTGACAATTGATGGGCACAGTGGTCACAATTGGTGGCACAGTGGTGACAATTGGTGGCACAGTGGTGACAATTGGTGGCACAGTGGTGACAATTGATGGCATGGCACAGTGGTGACAATTGATGGCATGGCAAAGTGGTGACAATTGATGGCATGGCAAAGTGGTGACAATTGATGGCATGGCAAAGTGGTGACAATTGATGGCATGGCAAAGTGGTGACAATTGATGGCATAGTGGCTGTGTTTGATGGCATGGCACAGTGGTGATAATTGATGGGCCCAGTGAGGCTGCAATTGTTTTATTTTTTTTCGTTTGCGCCCCCCCAAACAATTTGAGCACCAGCCGCCACTGGGTGTGAAGATGCAGGAATTGGAGTAAACTCAAGTATGAAGATGAAGGAATTGAGGTGATCTGAGGTGTGAAGGGATTGGAGTAAACTGAGGGGTGAAGGTGAAGGAATTGGGGTGATCTGAGGTATGAAGGTGCAAAACTCAGCTGATTTATTACGATTATTCAAGTGGTTTACTGCATTTATTTTATAAAAATTCCTTTTACGTGTGAAGTTGACAGTTTTTTGTTAATGTATCTGACACTAGGGTGACCACATTTCCAAACTACCATTCAGGGAAACCCCCCCTTCCAAAAATCAGCTTGTGCTGTAACGAATCACAGCACAGTGATTGGACACAAGAGGCAGGATTTATGATTTCTCCAATCACAAGCAGGGGACGGAGACTGTGCTCCTCCAGGCATTTCCAGCCAGGACAAGTACTGTCAGTGAGTAAAGCGGTGATGTGGCAGCCTTTTTTGGGAGGGCATTAGTTTGGCTTGGGGGGTTGGCTGTGCCTGTTTCATTTCGGGATACTGTATTATCCTGAAATGAAGGTGCCCGGGACAGACCTGCAAAATGCAGGACTGTCCCGGTCAATCCGGGACATGTGGTCACCCTATCTGACACTCTATCTGACAAACATTTTTCGGCACATTATGTCCAACCGCCTTTCCCTGAATTGGGGCAACCCATATCTTGTGCTGCTTCATACTATTTTCCACAATCAAAACCGGAGTTAAAGTAAGACAAACAGAATCATATGGCAGCTCTGACCTAAATTGGAACCAATCTGTCACATAAAACTAAAAAATGTACTGTAATCAAATCCACACATCCCGGAACCCCAAATCCCATCACCAACCACCCCCGCGTATACCCACCCCAACCCGCCTGGACTGCACAGTCTAAAATATCTGACCCTAAAACACTGTCACTAACTGCCTCTAACACTAACTGATATTAACACTAACACTGCAATTAACTGACACCAACTGCAATTTACATTGACACTAACTGACATTAACACTGACACAATCACTAAACTAGATCAACTGACTTTTTTCTGTATGAATTTCTCTAGCGAGGAGGTAAAAATACATTGTAGCTTTCCCTCCTAGGTAGAGGAGAACCCCAGACGATGTCTTCTTAGATGAAATGCTCGTCGGGTCCCATCTACAGCTACTACTGCATGGAATCCATTCATTATATACAAGCGCTTGTTTTATCCTCTGAAATGTGAGCGTCAATTTTAAAAGTTTTCAAATAAATGTTTTTCCTGTTAAACTGATTTACACTATGTGGATCTCTACCATATGGATGGAAGATTCACGCTAAAAATCATTTCAAACCTACGAGTTGCCATTACCAAAAATGGACTAATAAGGTCAGTTTTGTTGTTTGAGACGCAACCCTCTGACGCACCCTCTGCTACGTCACTGGGGAAGCCCAGGCCTCCCCCTTGCGTCAGAGGGGGCGGGGTCACGTGACGGGTGGCCCCGCCTCACCAATATAAGAAATGTCACTAGCTTCAGCAGCGTCATTCGTCGGGGTGTCTCCGGTGGAGACAGGCGGCCGGCGATGCTGCGCTCTGGATCCCGGACGATCTTCTCATCGCTGGACAGGAGAGGAGATCACCCGTCGCTGGATACCGACAACGTTGGAGTGGGGAGCCGGGACCGAGAGTGGATTCCCACCGCTGGATTTTTTTTTTCTTTAATAAAGGACTTTTTTCCACGGTGTGTGTGTTTTTTTACAGCTATTTTCACTTCCTTCATGAAATGGTAGGGGTACAATGTTCCCCATTACCAATTCACATAGGGGGGCCAGGATATGGGGGTCCCCTTTGTTAAAGGGGTCTTCCAGATTCTGATAAGCCCCCCACCCACAGACCCCCACAACCACCGGGCAAGGGTTGTGGGGATGAGGCCCTTGTCCCCATCAACATGGGGACATCCTCCTCATGTTGAGGGCATGTGGCCTGGTATGGTTCAGGAGGGGGGGCGCTCTCTGTCCCCCCTCTTTTCTGCGGCCGACCAGGTTACATGCTCGGATAAGGGGTCTGGTGTGCATTTTTGGGGGAACTCCATGCCATTTTTTTTTAATTTGGGGTGGAGTTTCCCTTAAAATCCATCCCAGACCTGAAGGGCCTGGTAATCGAATTTGGGGGGACCACCACGCTTTTTTTTTTTTTATGAATGAATTTCTCTCTGAATTGCCGGGAGCCGACAATTCATTATAGCCACAAGTCAGTTTTAAATGACTTTTTTTCTTTCAGAAATTACACTTTGCGCAGAGACAGTTCTAAGTACGGGAAACATGCGCTATTTCACATGCTTACTTTACAACCCCCCCCCCCCCCCCGGTACAAAATTTAAAGGAATATTTCACTTTTATTGTTTCACTTTAAGCATTATTAAATTCACTGCTCCTGAAAAAACGGCCGTTTTTAAAACTTTTTTTTGCATTGATACATGTCCCCTAGGGCAGGACCCAGGTCCCCAAACCCTTTTTAGGACAATAACTTTCATATTAGCCTTTAAAATTAGCACTTTAGATTTCTCCCATAGACTTTAACAGGGTGTTCCGCGACTTTTCGAATTTGCCGCGAACACCCCAAATTGTTTGTTGTTCGCCGAAAAAAATCGAAGCTCATCCCTAATCCCAAGCACTCTTTCAGAAGCAGAGAGATTTCATACATTGTGTGAAAGAGAAATATACTGGATCTATTCTTTAGATACTCTTAACCCTAGAGGTATTAATGAAGAACTTGAAATATCTACTATACTGTAAATTATAACAACATTTAATTTGTTTTTTTTTATCCTCCCCCCTTTTCTTCCCCCCTGACCCACTCCCTCTTACCCTCCCCCTTCTTTTTTCCCCCTAGATAATGCTCTATGAGTCTGCCAGACACCAACACACATTTAATTACTGGGGTGGATGGTCCATATCTGATATAGTAAGCACTTATTTTGCAGAAAAACATACCCATTTGGCCTAAGTGCAAAGTGTTCAATGCTAGATCATTTTTCCCTTTTGCCCCAAAACCCCTTCTTCTGCCCCCCTACCCCTCCTTTTCTTTTTGTCTTTCTTCATATCATTCTCTCTTTTCCCTTCCTCCACTTTTCTTCCTTTCACCCCTGTATTTTTGTTTGAATGACCCTTTCACCAGGCACAGAGGACTTCAAGTCCCTCAGGACTTGAACCAGTCATCAATGGTGAGAGGTTTTCAGCCACCATCTTGTATACTTTAGTACTACCATGCAAGGCCCCATCGCCGGCAGAATCTATACATCAGGTGTCTCAAACTGGTGGCCCTCCAGCTGTTGTAAAACTACAAGAACCATCATGCCTGGGAGAGTCATGCTTGTGTAGCATCTGTGTACTTTTCAGTACAGGTGCTATGTCAAATTTAGTTGGGGGATGAGAGAGTTACCTTGCTCTCATCTGTGTTGATCTGTTAAATTGTGTTTCTGTCAGCCCTGGGCTGTCCTGTGGTGTCAGAGTGTGTTCCAAGGATACCTTCCCATCTTTGGATAGCATCCGGTGGAGCCAGAGGGGTCCAGACGGAGTGCCTTTCTCCAGCAGCCAATGAGAGGAGTGTTTCCCTCGCGCGGCATGCTGGGGGAGGGTATTTCTGTGACAGACGCCATTGTGTGGGGTTCTTTGCCCGTTCCTGGTTCCAGGTGCGGCACCCACCTTTAGGGTGTGCGCACATCACGGGCCCCGGCGATATGGTCTACCAGGCCGGGGCGCACGTGCCACGTAGAGTTCCTGACTCTGGGCCCTCATGGCCTGGAGCGACTAATGCTGCCAAGGGGCCCCAGTGACTTACTGGGTCCCCCACCTCTTATTAAGAAGATCCCAAGCGAGTTGTGCTGTTCGGTGGGGAGTCGGTCTGAGGTGAACCCGGAGGCAGGTGATCCAATAGGGCTCAGACGATCCATCGGGTTTTTGGGTGACCGGACACTGACAGGTTGTATGCTGCAAACTTTCAGTCGGTGACCCCAAGCTAACAAGTCTACCTGAGGGAGATTCAGGCGAAATTGTGTTTACTGGGAGGATTCGCTCTATCGTCCATGTTCATGAGTATTGGGCCTGTGGCAGAGGTCTCACTGCAAACCTAAATCTTACTAGAGCCAAGTCGGTGGCAGAGACTTGTTCCTTCCCAGAAGTTCTAAGTGACACCCTGGCTGCCAGGCCTGTGTGAGGGACCTGTCCAGGGGCACTTTACCCACCCCTGCTGGAGTGGCGATGAAGCAAAAGCTATTATCCTGAAGCAGGACTGCTTCGCTTATCTAAAGGCCTGAATCTGCGAGTTCTCTCCTTTCACCAACCTATTCTATCTACCTTGAGTTGACTGTTGGTCATGTTGGACCAGTAATAAAGCACAGAAAACATCACCCTGCTGTCTGGACATTCCGTCATTCGCTCTCATCACCATCCTCTCCTTCATCATCATCCCTAGACACATCACAGAGGTAACATAATCATGCCGTCCCAAATATAACCAGTGGCTCCTGAGGGGGTAGCGCTACACGTGTAACTGTCAGCCTTGCAATGCCCCATGAGACTTGTAGTTTTGCAACAGCTGGAGGGCTGCCAGTTTGAGACCCCTGCTCTACATAGTCCCACTGGCCAGTGGTTAGGCAGGACAACTTTGAATTAGGTAGTAGGCTGTATTACCTTTGAAAAATGGCATTTGTATTGCTGTATTGTGTTTGATTGTTATTATTCTTCAATTACAAGCCAGTATTGCTCACTAACACCTGCCTAGTGCATGTTTGTGCACCAGTTGCTTCACAGGTAGATGTGGTGAACGAACAGTGACACCCTGTGTATGGTGTCACTTAACAAGGTGCCTACATTGCTATATTGTAAATTGCCGTTATTTAACCCATTCCTTTCAAGGGCTTTGCCATTAAATAAAGCCCATTTAAACCTTTGACGTGTGTCAGTGTTCTCAGGTTCAGGAAAGGGAAGGGCCTTAACAGGTGCAGGGCAGAAGGGACCCAATAAAAATACCAGCGGCTCCTGCGGGGGTGGCGCTACAGTTATGATATAGTCTGGGCACAGGTGCAAGGTAAATGTGGTTTGAATGTGGTAAAGGTTTGATATAAAGCGGAAAAGGTTGGTATAAGTGCAGTCTAGGTTTGAAATAAGTGCAATATAGGGTGCATATGGACGTGGGATGGATTGGATACACTTAATGTCCTGGTCTCAGTGGCTCAGTTCATACTAGTAGTATCAGCAATGGGCAAATAGCCTTTTCATCAGTCCCTGGGATGCTGCAGTAACCACTTTCTGTAGAAGGGGGGTCCACCTCGGTCTCTTGCTGAAAGTCACTGGCGATCAGTGGTGGGGTAAAAAAAGGGTGAGTGGTTGCTCCAGTCTCCCTGCAGCAACAGTGCAGGTGCTGTGATGTGGGCAGTACTGGGCTGCCCCTTGGCATTTCCACTTCCAGTCTCAGGCTTGGATCTCAACTGGTATGGGCTCCCTCTGGCAGGCGAATATCCAGACAGAGGTTCTCTCTTTAACTCCCTTGGTGCCAAGATGAAGAACTTTACTAGGCAGTTTAATAAAAATCATCTCTCTATTTCTCCTACTGACTATTGGGATCTATAGTCTAAGGAGTCTATTCATCCCATTGTATGGGTGCTGTCTCAAACTACAACTATAACTACCTGGCTACACAATGTCCCTCTATGTAATGGAGAGGAGGGGTGGGAGGTTTTTGTAGTCCAAGTCAAGAGAGCAGCCTAGACTGAAAACCCCACATCCAGATACAGTGTTGTGACTGAGCATTGTCACCAAGTGAAAATAAAGGGGGGAAAAGCTGAAAAAGGAAACTATTGCAGCCACCACATCTAAGGACTTGATCTATTTATTGGCTGTATCATCAGATGCAACTCATTGATATCAATCAGCTGCTAATGTGCCAATGGATAGCCCACTGTTAAATCTGTTATTAACAACAAGATTTAATCACCAATTTAGCCACAACCTTTTGCTGAATTTTCCAGTTTATTTATTTGTTTCCTTATCACCTTTTTGAAAAGGCTGCACCTGAAGTAAACATACACAAGTGAATGAGTTAGAGCATCAACTTAATTCTTATACCTATAAGATTCAATCAGGCAAGGAGCATCTTTCTTGCTGTCTTTTCAGATGATTCACAGTGCTGTGTGAGTCCTTTGTCATAACAGACAGAACATCAGTTTCAAAACCTTTAAGCCTTTCTGTATTCAGAAACACCAGCTGCATATTATATGACACCACTGCATGTGTATTTTTTAACCTTATTAAACACAGATTTACTACTCTCAGCAAAGTGAATGTTTATTTTGAAAAGTGTATGTTTACAGAGTAAGAGATAGTAGATACAGTAAACCTGTGCTCAAATTAAAAGGAGAAATTGTTGGCGGTACATGCTTGGTTGATTAAAGTGAACACTGCTTAATCTTAAAAGGGATCAAGAATTTTGTCATTTTGCCCTGAATTGGAAAGGTTTTCTTTATTCAGACTAGCTTTTTAAAGTGGGACCTCCTCTGTTCACTTCAAACAACAAATCTGAGGCCCCGTACACACGTCCGAGAAACTCGACGGGCAAAACACATAGTTTTTCTGGCTGAATTCTGCCGAGAAACTCGGTCGTGTGAACGGGGCCTAAGATGTTAAACTCTCAGGAGTTTTTTGGGAAAGAAAAATTCTAGAAAAAAGGGGGGGTTGCCATCCGGGGCCCCCTTTGAACAAATTCTGTGAAGAACTCCTGTTCTCTGAAGGCCTCCATTATTTCTGCAAGTCAAAATGTATAAAAAAAAACTAATGTCAGTCAAGCCTTAGCTTTCTCCCCATATCAAACCCACAAACTCATCCACTGATCATAAAGTCCACAAATCAAGTTTCGTATCGTCGTACTGCATGATAGTTTTCACAGCGATTTCTACCGACTGCGAACGACGTTGTCACTCATGCAATATCCCTTTATACACTATTAAATAGCCCACGTGCAGTAACAGCTAATGCGTTTATGGGCAATTAAATAGCACACGTCCACTAACACTGAGTACTATGTTTAGGTGTAAACTAAACACTATGCAGGCAATACAACACGTTAGAGCACTGCATCTAGCACAATCTACTGCCTAACAATAGGAATAGCTGATCTAGCTAAGCTATACAGTGTATAAATATATGTACAACGCTAGGATGTATATATATCCTCTACACACTGTAAATTTAACTAAACTGACTAGCCTTCCTGCTCTATCTATCTATCTATCTATCTATCTATCTATCTATCTATCTATCTATCTAGTAGAAAAGACACTGTGTCTCTATCTATCTCTCTCTCTCTAACTGTCTGACTGTTCTTTTCTTTAACAAAGCTGGAACACACTACACGCGGCCGCCTTACCGGCGGCCTTATATAGTGTAGGGCGTGTACTAAACCCCCTGAGCCATAATTGGCCAAAGCCACCCTGGCTTTGGCCAATTGTGGTTCTTCGTTTTTTGCGCCTTGTGATTGTCCAAGCAGTGAATTATGGGCCGACGCGTGTCACTCAAATTTGGCGCGAACGACCCGTTTTGTTTGAAATTCGTCAAACGTACGAACAGACGATGTTCGAGTCGAACATACGTTCGAGTCGAACACAAAGCTCTTCCCTACTCCTGATGCTCTGCCTCAAGTCCCCTGTCCATAATGCCATGCAGAGTATGCTCCAACAGGAACACAAGAGGGATAGTGTCACTAATGCATGCATTGCCACAGCTTACCATCCTTATCACCTCCTCAAATGGTGACAGTGCAGTGCATGCATCCTTTATCAGCAGGCATTGGCGTGGGGAAAAAAGGCTGAGCTCCCCTGAGCCTGTCCTTGTGCCATACTCACACAGGTATTTGTTGATGGTCCTCTGCTGCATGTGCAGCTGATGCCAAGTTGCCAAAGCTGATTTCCACCTGGTGGGCATGTCACAAATCAGGCGGTTTATGGGCAGGTGGAATTCCCGATGAATTTCAACCAACCAAACACTGGCTGTGTTGAAATGGCTACATATTCTTCTGGCCTGTCTTAGATGATCTTGCAACCCTGGGTACATGTTTAATAAATGCAGCACACACAACAGACAGAAGGTTAGCGCCATTATCGCACACCACCATTCCTGCCTCAAGCTGCCATGTCAATAACCACCTCTGGGCTTGCTCTTGCAGAGCTGAAAGAATGGCTCCTGTACCATAGACAGACCAGCTGAAGCACTGCATGGAATCTTTTAGCCTGACTCATTTAATGGCCCCTTGAAGGCTTAGGGGGTACTGGTGGTTCATAGGACAATTTAGCAGAAGAGAGCATTGAGAGGAGGAAGAGGAGCAGGTGGAGCTGACAGATCTTGCATCATTACCACCAGCTGTATGAAGACGTGATGGCAAAACAAGCTGCAGCACTGAGCCTTGTCCTGCATGCTTCCTAGTTGCAAGCAGAGTTACCCAGTGTGCTGAGAATGAAATACATCATCCCTGACCATGCTAACTGGACCACGTGTCAGTAGTAGTGTTGAGCAGAATATGCCATATTCGATTTCGCGATATATCTCGAATATATATTCGAATATTCGAGATATATTCGCTAAATTCGAATATTCGTGATATTTTATCGAAATTAATTGATTGCGATTTTTCGCTATTGCGAATGCGAAAATAATTGCGATTTTTTAATAACTGCGGTAGGAGCGCTCTGATTGGCTTAGAATATTCGTGATATTTTATCGAAATATCGCAACATGCGAATGCGATATTTATTGCGGAATTTCGAGATATGCTGGAGGAGCGCTCTGATTGGCTCAGAATATTCGTGATATTTTATCGAAATATCGCAACATGCGAATGCGATATTTATTGCGGAATTTCGAGATATGCTGGAGGAGCGCTCTGATTGGCTCAGAATATTCGTGATATTTTATCGAAATATCGCAACATGCGAATGCGATATTTATTGCGGAATTTCGAGATATGCTGGAGGAGCGCTCTGATTGGCTCAGAATATTCGTGATATTTTATCGAAATATCGCAACATGCGAATGCGATATTTATTGCGGAATTTCGAGATATGCTGGAGGAGCGCTCTGATTGGCTCAGAATATTCGTGATATTTTATCGAAATATCGCAACATGCGAATGCGATATTTATTGCGCAATTTCGAGATATGCTGGAGGAGCGCTCTGATTGGCTCAGAATATTCCTGATATTTTATCGAAATATCGCAACATGCGAATGCGAAATTGATTGCAGATATTTCGAAAACTGCTGTAGCAGCACTCTGAAATCGAATATGTATGATATTTTAACCAAAAAACATATTGCGATTGCGATTTTTCGATCGCGCATGCGCAATTGCGCGAACAACACGCGACCATTTCCTGGAGCCTTGCCAGTTTCCAACTTATGATCGCAGCGCAATCACACAGCAACATGGTTGGAAGCAATTTCACTAAGTCTGAGGAAAAGTTGCTGATTTGTGTAAGTATTTTGACCACTGTTATTTCATCATCTTCAACTGCATTTTAGTCTAGTTTAAAAGTTAGTATATATGATCAGATATTAGTATTTCACAAAAAATGTGTCTCCTGCTTTTACAAAACTACAAGTCCCAGCATGCCTGGACAGCTGCAGACACCCTGGTTGGCAAATGTGTATTTAGGCACTTTTCCTTGTTATTTAGCATAATGAATTTAACATTTTTTTGGACATAGGACGTATGCGAACGTCCTGACTTCAGTGTCCTCAAGGCCCAAGGACGTTCGAATACATATTGCCCTTTAGATGTTGCAGAACTACAACTTCCAGCATGCCTGGGAATGCTGGCACTTCTAGTATTGTAAGTTCTGCAGGCCCCCGTTTTTCAGGCCTTTATGCACGGGTCTCTAAACTGTGGCACCCTAGATGCAGCAAAAGTAAAATTCTTAGCATGCACTGACAGACCGTGGCTGATGGGAGTAGTAGTTTTGCAACAGCTGGAGGTGGACTGGTCTTGAAACCCAGAGTTAGGTAACAAACCCGTAGTGTTTTGAAACCATCCTGCCTCCAGCTGTTTTTTTCCTGTTGAAAAGCCTGTGGCGTGCAAAACACAACCCAAAAACTCCACCCGGTGCAAGAAAAAATTTGCACACACCTAAAGACTGACATCACAAAAAACTGCGGCGGTTGCATACGTCAGTGATCCTCCGAAAAGGTCCCGTCTCTGACCCCCCGGGGCGTTAGGCTCCTGACAGGGAAAAGAGTTACTGTGGTCCATACAGCCGAAGCCATATGGACCCATCTCGGTCCAAGCAGCGCAATCAACACGCGAACAACACGCGACCATTTCCTGGACCCTTGCCAGTTTCCAACTTTTTGATCGCAACGCAATCGCAGAGCAAGATGGTTGGAAGTAATTTCACTGTATCTGAGGAAAATTTGCTGATTTGTGTAAGTATTTCGACCACTGTTATTTCATTATCTTCAACTGCATTTCAGTCTAGTTTAAAAGTTAGTATATATGATCAGATATTAGTATTTCACAAAAAATGTGTCTCCTGCTTTTCCAAAACTACAAGTCCCAGCATGCCTGGACAGCTGCAGACACCCTGGTTGGCAAATGTGTATTTAGGCACTTTTCCTTGTTATTTAGCATAATGAATTTAACATTTTTTTGGACATAGGACGTATGCGAACGTCCTGACTTCAGTGTCCTCAAGGCCCAAGGACGTTCGAATACATATTGCCCTTTAGATGTTGCAGAACTACAACTTCCAGCATGCCTGGGAATGCTGGCACTTCTAGTATTGTAAGTTCTGCAGGCCCCCGTTTTTCAGGCCTTTATGCACGGGTCTCTAAACTGTGGCACCCTAGATGCAGCAAAAGTAAAATTCTTAGCATGCACTGACAGACCGTGGCTGATGGGAGTAGTAGTTTTGCAACAGCTGGAGGTGGACTGGTCTTGAAACCCAGAGTTAGGTAACAAACCCGTAGTGTTTTGCAACCATTCTGCCTCCAGCTGTTTTTTTCCTGTTGAAAAGCCTGTGGCGTGCAAAACACAACCCAAAAACTCCACCCGGATGCAGTGAAAAATGTGCACACACCTAAAGAGTGACATCACAAAAAACTGCGACGGGTACATACGTCAGTGGCCCTCCGAAAAGGTCCCGTCTCTGACCCCCGGGGCGTTAGGCTCCTGACAGGGAAAAGAGTTAGCAACGCATATCTCCTCTATACGTGTATCCTGTGTTGTTAATAATATATTCATAATTATGCAAATGATAATGGCTGCTATATTTATGCAAAAAAGGTGGCGACCGAAATGGCAGGATATAAAATCTGTCATGTTACCCCTGTCATTGATTAATAAGGCGAGAATGCTTCCAATTGTTGAATAGCATACATTTACGTCATATATCCATAAGGCTGTCAACAGAAGTATTACAATATACTTTGTTCTTCATCTTGCAGAAGTTCCTGGAAACAGGATACGATAAGCTGCGGAGGCAGCCAGAGAAAAGGGCTGTGGTCAGCGCCCTAATCGCTGACTTTGGCGGCCAACACGACCACAATGTAATTGTGAAGAAGTGGTCTGACCTGAAGAGGCGCCAAATGGATGAGGTCAGACGTCTTCGGGCTAAATATCATCCAGGTAAGTTATTGTTGACAGTTATTTTTTTTTTTTAAAAAGTGTATTTTGTGCGTGAACTCGAAAGAGAGAGGAGCCGGCCTGCAGGAGTTGGGAGGCCTCCCCCAGAGGCAATCTGCCACCTTTCTCCATGCCCCGGTTGGCAATGGCGGGTGTGAGGGGGTCCTCCCAACCCAACCTCGCATAGCACACCCACCAGGGGTGGGGCTGAGACCACCAAACTCAATTCACAGGTAGCCGAGAGCGGGATCCGAACCCCTAGCTGCAGAGGTGAATCACTTGTCAGTGCAGTGGCAATCGCGTGGAGCCACCGCAGCTCCTTTGGTGACAGTTATGTAAGGTCATATGTAATTCATGTAAGGTCAGATGTTGTTAACCAAGATGCCATGTTGTGCTAACATATATCACCACCAGCCAAGGTATTCATAGTACTGTTGAAAAAAGACATGGGACAGCAGACAGGAACACAGAAGTTATGTGGGAACATAATTTTCCCATTGCTTTGCATGGGACTTTAAAGAAAAACCCCGACCATGGCAAGTGGGGGTGGGTAAGGTTTAAACCACCTATCCTATGTTTGTGGCTGACATATAAGTAACCTGTGTGCCAAGTTTCATATAAATATCTTTAGCCGTTTGTACGTGATGCTGGAACATACATACATACATACATACATACATACATTTATGCACAAACACACACGTTGAGTTTTATATATATAGATTACCACTAAATTCCTGTGTTAGGAGTGGGGTTGTTATAGTAATCCCGTGTGCTCCATCAGGCCCTTTTTTTAACATGAGATGGTCTGAACAAAACAAAGTAGACAAAAACAGCTCATTTTAACATGGTTGCATCCCAGCTCACGCTCAGTCCCCTGTAGTGCCCACAAGACCCTTTAATATAACATTGTCCCATTGGTTAACTGTCTATATAAATCAATTTGTATTCATATACAATACAGCAGAGTACACAGAATTTGCATACGTCATTAGAAAACATTTTTATAATATATGAACATTGTGTTATTATAGGAGCTCCAATGCCAGTTGTCCGCGCCAAGCGCAGAAGGCGCCAGGCCGATGAGGAGGAGGAGGAGGATGCGGCAGAGGAGGATGCGGCAGAGGAGGAGATGCATGAGGAGGAGCAGCCAGGGCCCTCCCACTCCCCAACCCCAGCTCCTGTTGAGGAGCAAGCTGAGGAGCTTCCCCCCCCCACCACCCCAACTTCTCAAGCAGAAGAGCAGGAGGAAGAGAGCGGTCCTGTGAGCCTCATTCAGGAAGGTAAATATGTGCACAATGATTAATAACATTTCAACAACAAAATGTAGATATAAAAATGGACAACATATAAAGCGCACCTGTCAGATTGTAGAACCATAATATGGTATTGATGCTAGAAGTATACAGGTAGTGCATAATTATTAGGCAAGTTGTATTTTTTGAGCATTCATTTTATTATTGAACAACAACCATGTTCTCAATGAACCCCAAAAACTCATTAATATCAAAGCTGAATTTTTTTGGAAGTAGTTTTTAGTTTGTTTTTAGTGTTAGTTATTTTCGGGGGATATCTGTGTGTGCAGGTGACTACTATTACTGTGCAGAATTATTAGGCAACTTAACCAAAAAATAAATAGATAGCCATTTCAATGATTTATTTTTAACAGTGAAACCAATATAACATCTCAACATTCACAAATACACATTTCTGACATTTAAAAACAAAACAAAAACAAATCAGTGACCAATATAGCCACCTTTCTTTGCAAGGACACTCAAAAGCCTGACATCCATGGATTCTGTCAGTGTTTTGATCTGTTCACCATCAACATTGCGTGCAGCAGCAACCACAGCCTCCCAGACACTGTTCAGAGAGGTGTACTGTTTTCCCTCCTTGTAAATCCCACATTTGATGATGGACCACAGGTTCTCAATGGGGTTCAGATCAGGTGAACAAGGAGGCCATGTCATTACTTTTTTTTATTTAATACCCTTTCTTGCCAGCCACGCTGTGGAGTACTTTGACACGTGTGATGGAGCATTGTCCTGCATGAAAATCATGTTTTTCTTGAAGGATGGTGACTTTTTCCTGTACCACTGCTTGAAGAAGGTCTCTTCCATAATCTGGCAGTAGGACTGGGAGTTGAGCTTGACTCCATCCTCAATCCGAAAAGGCCCCACAAGCTCATCTTTGATGATACCAGCCCAAACCAGTACTCCACCACCACCTTGCTGGCGTCTGAGTTGGACTGGAGCTCCCTGCCCTTTACCAATCCAGCCACGGGCTCTTCCATCTGGCCCATCAAGACTCACTCTCATTTCAGCAGTCCATAAAACCTTAGAAAAATCTTTCTTGAGATATTTATTGGCACAGTCTTGACGTTGCAGCTTGTGTGTCTTGTTCAGTGGTCATCGTCTTTCAGCCTTTCTTACCTTGGCCATGTCTCTGGGTATTGCACACCTTGTGCTTTTGGGCACCCCAGTGATGTTGCAGCTCTGAAATATGGCCAATCTTGTGGCAAGTGGCATCTTGGCAGCTGCACGCTTAACTTTTCTCAGTTCATGGGCAGTTATTTTGCACCTTTGTTTTTCCACACGCTTCTTTTGTTTGATGATCACGCTTCAGAAGCTTTGCAACTTTAAGAGTGCTGCATCCCTCTGCTAGATATCTCTCTATTTTGGACTTTTCAGAGTCTGTCAAATCCTTCTTTTGGCCAATTTTGCCAAAGAAAAGGAAATTGACTAATAATTATGCACACCTGATATAGAGTGTTGATGTCATTAGACCACACACCTTCTCATTACAGAGATGTACATTACCTAATATGCCTAATCTGTAGTAGGCTTTCGAGCCTATACAGCTTGGAGTAAGACAACATGCATAAAGAGGATGATGTGGTCCAAATACTCATTTGCCTAATAATTCTGCACTCCCGGGATGTGTTAGACACATAACAAGTGTATACACATGATAATGATTGATTAATAAGCAAAAAAAAATATTTATTTATTTGGTAACGTTATTTGAAATCCAAATGTTTTTTTATTATATCCTAAAAGCATCAAGAGATATGAGGAGGCAAAATAGACTCATCGAAAAGACGCACCAGAAGATCCTTCAGAACCAGCGGAAGATGAGCTAACTCACCCAACAAAATGCTCTGCTAGAGCAGCAGCTATCGGGTCAGATTGCGGAAATGCACCGCATTCAGAAACGGATTGAGAGCTATATTTAAATTTATTTTTGTATTAAAAAAACTTATTTTTTGGAAATGTTTCATTTCTTTTTGAGATAGAGTTGTAGGTTTTTCAACACATCTAACTTCACATCAAACAAATCAACATCAACACATTTAACTTCATAATAAGCAAAAACATTTTATACTATTATTTTATTTAACATTAACCTAGGACAAACTAAAGCACACGACACAGACACGACGAACACAAAATAAACTGTTGAAAAATGAACATAACAAAAGCAACAATATATATATATATATACAAAGAGAGAGAGAGGGAGAGCAAGAAAGAGAGAGAATGCAGATGAGCTCTTGCAGTCAGCCCAATGGTTGCAGTATAAATGCCGCAAAACAGGGTTTAACATAAGGTTCATTGTTATAGTTACACTTGCTGTTTAGATCCGGTCTGGTAGTCCGGTCTGGTAGCTTGTAGCGGAGGCTGTTGGTGGATCCGCTGTGCCAGAAAGGTCATGAAGCTTTACTCAGCATGGAGGCAGCAGCAGGAGTATTAAAATATAATATAACTAGACAATGCATTTCCTGAGGAAAATGCGAGTGGGAATGCTGAATAGCTTAATTGGTGAGCCCCTTGCCAAAGACATTCACCATAACCACTACACTATCTTTAGGACACACAGCTTCTTTCTCTATCTGCAAAGTATAGAGTATGCTGACTTCCTGGTCGCCCCTCCCCCCTCAATAGGTTTCCCCTCCCCCCCAGGTCAGTGAGGAGGAATATTGCACTGAGGTCAGGAAAGTTATTTATGGAAAGAAATAACATTACAAACGCTTTTAATTCACAGATCTAATACATGATTTAAGCCTCCAAACAAAGCTTAATAAATCCTCAAACGTACATGCAATTGATACAACGACTACACCGTTTGAAATACACGGCCCTTGTAAACGCATCGATATGAAATTTATGTAGATAAACTTAAAAATGTGGCCATGTCTGCGATTTAGAAAAGAGCGTCTTTGTGAGTTCTGCAGCAACATTTTTTAGATAATTTCACATGAGAGTCTATGAGACATAATTTCTGGCTGTTGCTCCAATAATTAAAACTAAAATACGTATCGCAGAATTGGTCACATTGCCATAAACCAGACAAGCATAGCTGCGTTTTGATATAAAAATTGTGTATGAAAAGTAGATCTTGTGGGCGTGAGACCAATTTGTTTCCCCTTTTTGTAAAGATATTTTTAATTACAAAGATCTCCAATGTTAAGGTCACATGACAGACTCTAAATCCCCTCCATAGGATTACATTATAACCTATTGCATTTTTGTGAAAAATTCGCAAAACGTAAATTGCGTTTTCACCAAAAAATTGTAAACGATAACGATCTGAAAAGTCATAGCCGGATAGCTAAATATTTTGTGACCGCTTTAAAGTTTTTTCAGTGTCTGTAAGTGAAAGTATGAAGTAGCTGAAACTTTTGGCATGGCATGTGAATTCAAAGGGGAAAAGGATGTTCTCATTGACTTCAATGTTTAAAAAAAGGGTCTAAAAGCTTAAAATTTATAAAAGTGTAAAAAGTAGAAAAAAACTTGAAGAAGTCCCATCATTAGCTGAACGAGACGAACATTTTTACAGTTGAATGGTCTCAATAGCTGAAAGTATGCCGAAGTTACGCAGAACCAAAAAACGTAAGGAATAATAAGATTACTAAATTTACGGATATCAATACTGGAAATGTTTATTAAAGCATTCACACTAATTAAGATTAATACATTTACGGGTATCCATACTAGGAATGCTTATTAAAGCATTCCCACTAAGTATCACACAGGCATGATTTACAAGCAGTAGTGGTAATAGTAATACATAGCATAAAAACACTTGGGGAATACTTTACAGCATCAGTAGTGGTCATAGTAGTCAATAGTGTACCAACAAATTGGGACACAGGTGTCTTGACTGAGCTGTAATAGTAGTAGTAGACATTGACAATACAGTGTCAAATCACTCGGGCAAGAGGTGCCATGATGAACAGCAGTCTTAATAAGAGTATATAGGGTGTGAAATAACTGCTGACATAGGTGTCTTGACTGGGCAGCAGAAGCAGCAGTAGTAGTATTAACAGTAGTAGTTGATACAGAGTCATATCACATGGGCAGGAGGTGCCATGATGAACAGCAGTAGGAATAGGAGTATATAGAGTGTCAAATAACTGCTGACATAGGTGTCTTGACTGGGCAGCAGCAGCAGAAGCAGCAGTAGTATTAACAGTAGTAGTTGATACAGAGTCATATCACATGGGCAGGAGGTGCCATGATGAACAGCAGTAGGAATAGGAGTATATAGAGTGTCAAATAACTGCTGACATAGGTGTCTTGACTGGGCAGCAGCAGCAGCAGAAGCAGCAGCAGTAGTATTAACAGTAGTAGTTGATACAGAGTCATATCACATGGGCAGGAGGTGCCATCATGAACAGCAGTAGGAATAGGAGTATATAGAGTGTCAAATAACTGCTGACATAGGTGTCTTGACTGGGCAGCAGCAGCAGCAGAAGCAGCAGCAGTAGTATTAACAGTAGTAGTTGATACAGAGTCATATCACATGGGCAGGAGGTGCCATCATGAACAGCAGTAGGAATAGGAGTATATAGAGTGTCAAATAACTGCTGACATAGGTGTCTTGACTGGGCAGCAGCAGCAGAAGCAGCAGTAGTATTAACAGTAGTAGTTGATACAGAGTCATATCACATGGGCAGGAGGTGCCATCATGAACAGCAGTAGGAATAGGAGTATATAGAGTGTCAAATAACTGCTGACATAGGTGTCTTGACTGGGCAGCAGCAGCAGAAGCAGCAGTAGTAGTATTAACAGTAGTAGTTGATACAGAGTCATATCACATGGGCAGGAGGTGCCATGATGAACAGCAGTAGGAATAGGAGTATATAGAGTGTCAAATAACTGCTGACATAGGTGTATTGACTGGGCGGCAGAAGCAGCAGCAGAAGCAGCAGTAGTAGTAGTATTAACAGTAGTAGTTGATACAGAGTCATATCACATGGGCAGGAGGTGCCATGATGAACAGCAGTCTTAATAAGAGTATATAGAGTGTGAAATAACTGCTGACATAGGTGTATTGACTGGGCGGCAGCAGTAGTAGTATTAACAGTAGTAGTTGATAAAGAGTCATATCACATGGGCAGGAGTTGCCATGATGTACAGCAGTCTTAATAAGAGTATATAGAGTGTGAAATAACTGCTGACATAGGTGTATTGACTGGGCGGCAGCAGCAGCAGCAGAAGCAGCAGTAGTAGTAGTATTAACAGTAGTAGTTGATACAGAGTCATATCACATGGGCAGGAGGTGCCATGATGAACAGCAGTAGGAATAAGAGTATATAGAGTGTTAAACAACTGCTGACATAGGTGTATTGACTGGGCGGCAGCAGCAGCTGAAGCAGCAGTAGTAGTATTAACAGTAGTAGTTGATACAGAGTCATATCACATGGGCAGGAGTTGCCATGATGTACAGCAGTCTTAATAAGAGTATATAGAGTGTGAAATAACTGCTGACATAGGTGTATTGACTGGGCGGCGGCAGCAGCAGCAGCAGAAGCAGCAGTAGTAGTATTAACAGTAGTAGTTGATACAGAGTCATATCACATGGGCAGGAGGTGCCATGATGAACAGCAGTAGGAATAAGAGTATATAGAGTGTTAAACAACTGCTGACATAGGTGTATTGACTGGGCGGCAGCAGCAGCTGAAGCAGCAGTAGTAGTATTAACAGTAGTAGTTGATACAGAGTCATATCACATGGGCAGGAGTTGCCATGATGTACAGCAGTCTTAATAAGAGTATATAGAGTGTGAAATAACTGCTGACATAGGTGTATTGACTGGGCGGCAGCAGCAGCAGCAGAAGCAGCAGTAGTAGTATTAACAGTAGTAGTTGATACAGAGTCATATCACATGGGCAGGAGGTGCCATGATGAACAGCAGTAGGAATAAGAGTATATAGAGTGTTAAACAACTGCTGACATAGGTGTATTGACTGGGCGGCAGCAGCAGCTGAAGCAGCAGTAGTAGTATTAACAGTAGTAGTTGATACAGAGTCATATCACATGGGCAGGAGTTGCCATGATGTACAGCAGTCTTAATAAGAGTATATAGAGTGTGAAATAACTGCTCACATAGGTGTATTGACTGGGCGGCAGCAGCAGCAGAAGCAGCAGTAGTAGTATTAACAGTAGTAGTTGATACAGAGTCATATCACATGGGCAGGAGTTGCCATGATGTACAGCAGTCTTAATAAGAGTATATAGAGTGTGAAATAACTGCTGACATAGGTGTATTGACTGGGCGGCAGCAGCAGCAGCAGCAGAAGCAGCAGTAGTAGTAGTATTAACAGTAGTAGTTGATACAGAGTCATATCACATGGGCAGGAGGTGCCATGATGAACAGCAGTAGGAATAAGAGTATATAGAGTGTTAAACAACTGCTGACATAGGTGTATTGACTGGGCGGCAGCAGCAGCTGAAGCAGCAGTAGTAGTATTAACAGTAGTAGTTGATACAGAGTCATATCACATGGGCAGGAGTTGCCATGATGTACAGCAGTCTTAATAAGAGTATATAGAGTGTGAAATAACTGCTGACATAGGTGTATTGACTGGGCGGCAGCAGCAGCAGCAGCAGAAGCAGCAGTAGTAGTAGTATTAACAGTAGTAGTTGATACAGAGTCATATCACATGGGCAGGAGGTGCCATGATGAACAGCAGTAGGAATAAGAGTATATAGAGTGTTAAACAACTGCTGACATAGGTGTATTGACTGGGCGGCAGCAGCAGCTGAAGCAGCAGTAGTAGTATTAACAGTAGTAGTTGATACAGAGTCATATCACATGGGCAGGAGTTGCCATGATGTACAGCAGTCTTAATAAGAGTATATAGAGTGTGAAATAACTGCTGACATAGGTGTATTGACTGGGCGGCAGCAGCAGCAGCAGAAGCAGCAGTAGTAGTATTAACAGTAGTAGTTGATACAGAGTCATATCACATGGGCAGGAGGTGCCATGATGAACAGCAGTAGGAATAAGAGTATATAGAGTGTTAAACAACTGCTGACATAGGTGTATTGACTGGGCGGCAGCAGCAGCTGAAGCAGCAGCAGTAGTAGTATTAACAGTAGTAGTTGATACAGAGTCATATCACATGGGCAGGAGTTGCCATGATGTACAGCAGTCTTAATAAGAGTATATAGGGTGTGAAATAACTGCTGACATAATTGTCTTGACTGATCCAAAGGAGTCATGGGAGAAAATCATGTGGTCAGATGAGACTATAATATAATTTTTTGATCATAATTTCACTAACCGTGTTCGGAGGAAGAATAATGATGAGTACCATGCCAAGAACGCCATCCCTAATGTGAAGCATGGGGGTGGTAGCATCATGCTTTGGTGGTGTTTTTCTGCACATGGGACAGGGTGACTGCACTGTATTAAGGAGAGGATGACCGGGGCCATGTATTGCAAGATTTTGGGCAACAACCTCCTTCCCTGAGTTAGAGCTTTGAAGATGGGTCGAGGCTGGGTCTTCCAACATGAGAATGACCCAAAGCACACAGCCAGGATAACCAAGGATTGGCTCTGTAAGGAGCATATCAAGGTTCTGGCGTGGCCTAGCCAGTCTCCAGACCTAAACCCAATAGAGAATCTTTGGAGGGAGCTCAAACTCCGTGTTTCTCAGCGATAGCCCAGAAACATGACTGATGTAGAGAAGATCTGTGTGGAGGAGTGGGCCAAAATCCCTCCTCCAGTGTGTGCAAAGCTGGTGTAAAACTACAAGAAATGTTTGACCGCTGTAATTGCAAAGAAAGCCTACTGTACCAAATATTAACATTGATTTTCTCTGATGTTGAAATAGTTATATTCAGCACTGTAAATACATCAGGTCCGGGGCTTCATCAGGGAATGCATGGCAAGGGACCCTTCAGCGCCCTGAACCGACGACGGGTGCCAGAAAGTCACCGCCGATCCAGGACTCATTCATCTTTATGAATGTGAGTCTGTCCACGGAGTCTGTGGACAGACGGGTCCTCTTGTCCGTGACCACCCCACCTGCCGCGCTGAATGTCCGCTCAGATAGTACGCTGGAGGGGGGGCAAGACAATAACTCCAGCGCATACTGAGCGAGCTCGCGGCAGGTGTCCAATCTGGCAACCCAGTACTCCATGGGGTCGTCGGTGCTCATACTGTCAGAAGCACCGACGGACGCCATGTAGTCTGCCACCATGTGGGCCAGCCGCTGGTGGTGACTGCTGCTGCTGCTGCTGGTGGTGGTACTGGGTCGCTCGGTTTGGAAGAACATCCTCATCTCTTCCATTAGGTCCCCTGCTTGGCTGCAGCTGGGTGCAGCCACCTGCTGGGTGAGATGAGGGGGGACAACTGGAGGCCGGGGAGTTGCCTGCTCCAACCGTCTGACAATGGCTGCCTGCAGTTCCTCCATCCGGTGCTGCCTCCGGCTGGCTGGGATGAACTGCTCCAGTTTCCCCTTGCACCTGGGATCCAAAAGGGTGGCCATCCAGAAATCATCCCTCGTCTTGATGGTCTTAACCCGGGGGTCCCTCCTGAGGCATCTCAGCATGTGGGCAGCCATGGGGAAGAGCACAGCCCGCTGTGACTCCTCAATGCTGGCCAGGTGAATGAGGTGCGACTCTTCATCCCTGAGGCGCTGCTGGTCAAACTCAGACATGCCCAACCCCCGGACTATCGGTGCCCCCAACACCGGCTCTCCCTCCTGACCAGGCCCTGACTCCGGGACGACACCAGCAACCACCTCCTCCTCCTCTTCATCATCATCCTCCTCCTCCTCCTCCTCCTCGTCCTGGCCCTGGTCTCGGTGGAGCATTGCTGACTCCTCCTGCTCCACCAAGGCACTCTCCCCAGCCTCGAGCAGGCGATCTAGTGTCCTCTCCAGCATGAACAGTATTGGCAGCACGCTATTGAGGCCAATTTGCTCACTGCTGACCATCTTGGTCGCCTGCTCGAAGGAGGACAACACTTGGCAGACCTGGTTTATCTGCCCCCACTGCGCACAGGCGATGAAAGGGAGTTGTGGTGAAGCCCTCTCAGTGCCTAGTTCCATCAGGTACTCCCTCACCGCCCTTTGCTGCTCCCACAACCTCTTCAGCATGTGGAGGGTGGAGTTCCACCGCGTCACACTGTCCACAATCAGCCTGTGAAGGGGCAGATTGTACTTCCGCTGCAATTTGGACAGGGACGCGGTAGCGGTTGGGGAGCGCCTGAAGTGGCTGGCAATCCTACGCGCCTTTGCCACAATGTCACTCAACCCTGGATAAGTGCGCAGGAACTTCTGCACCACCAGGTTGAGGACATGTGCCAGACAGGGCACGTGCGTCAGACTGCCAGCATGGAGGGCGGCGAGTAGGTTGCTGCCGTTATCGCAGACAACCATACCTGGCTGGAGCCTTCGGGGTGTCAGCCACTTCTGGACCTGAGCTTGAAGTGCTTTCAGCACTTCTTCTCCAGTGTGTCTCCGGTCCCCTAAACTAACAAGCTGGAGCACGGCCTGACAGCGCACGTGCCCCACACTTGAGTAGCTACGGGGGCGCTTGCTGGGAGGCTCAGCAGCTGCGGAGACAGTGGCTTGAGGGAGACCAGCAGTTCTCCCCTGGACACCCCGGGGCGGCACCACAAGATCGGTTGCCGACGATCCCTCACCGACGCCTCGGAGGGAAACCCAATGGGCCGTGAAGCTGATGTAGCGTCCCTGCCCATGCCTGCTGGTCCAGCCATCCATTGTCAGATGAACCCTGTCGCTGACAGCGTGATCCAGCGACAGGGTTACATTCTGCACAATGTGCTGGTGTAGGGCAGGGACACCAGTCCTGGCAAAGAAATGGCAGCTGGGGACACGCCATTGGGGTTGGGCCTGCTCCAACATCTGCCTGAAGGGGTTGCTGTCAACTATGTTGAAGGGCAGCAGATGTTGGGCAATAACCCTTGCCAGGAGCCCATTGAGGGAACGCACACGTCGGTCTCCAGGGGGGAAGGGAGTGGTGCGGTCAAAGGCGTCTGAAATCGACGCCTGGCGCCGGACGGCAGTGCGGGACACAGACGTGGAGGGTGCTGTGGAAGTAGAGGTCTGGCTGCCGGTACCAGTACCTCTACTAGAGGGAGCGGGGGGGCATGACCTGCTGGAAACAGATGAAGATGTGGCAGGGGCTGCTGTACCCTGCTCACTTGTGGTGGTGGCGCTGCTACCACCACCACGCTTCATCTCGTCATACAACGCCCAGTGGTTTATCCTCAGGTGCTGGTTCAGGGCTGTGGTACCCACCCGAGCCAAACACTTCCCTCTCTTCACCCTCACTTTACAAATCCGGCAGATGGCCACGGTAGGGTTGTCTGCCACCAGGGTAAAGAAATTCCAGACAGGTGACTTCAGCACCGCCCTCCTGTCAGATGGGGTGACGCTTACTTGCACCTGCTGGGACTCGGTGCGCACAGGTGGAGCTGCCTGCTGCTGCTGCTGCTGCTGCTGCTCCTCCTCCTGACACCTCCTGCTGCCATCACCAGTGGAGACCCTGACGATGGTCTCCCTGGTGGTGACCTGGCGCACCGTTTCACCAGGGTGCCTACCTTCCCCGTCGTCACTGACGTAGTGAGCCGACGCGTCAGATGGCAACCATGATGGGTCACCCTCTTCGCCCCCAGAGATGTCAGACCAAGGGCTGAGATGTGTTGGTCTGAGGGAACCACGTGACATGGAGCCTCTAGCCTGGCTCCGCTGTCCCCTCACCCACGCCTGGGTCTGACTAGGTGCTGCTGTTTCCTGCACCAAAACAGCAGCACCAGTTTGAAGGGATGTCTCTGGGATACTGCCAGCAGGTATCCCATCCTCCTCATCCATCCCTTCAAAAAGGTCCTGACCATCAGGACAGAGCTGGAGGTCTGCCTGATGCATGGCCTCCCCCAAGAGATCCCTCTCACTGTCGCTGTCGAACAGTAAGATGCTGGACTCTTGGGGGCTGGGGGGGGGTAGTACAGGCACCGGTGTAATGGTGGTACTACTGTGAGTCGGGACCGACGACTCAGTGGCACTGCTGTGCCCCATGTAGTCCACCACTACTTGAGCCTGAGATGGCAATATCGGGCGGCTGCCCGATGGGAAGAACTCCCGGATCAGGCGTACTCCCCTTGCACCCGATCCTCTACCACTAGTAGGGGCACGAGAGGTACCCCGTGCTGGCAGCGATCCAGCACTGGGAGTAACTCCCCTACCCCTGCTGCCACGGCCACGGATGCCGCTCATTATTGCTAATATGTGTGTGGGGGGGGTAAACTTTATTGGGGGGGGTAAATGTGAACAAAATGTGTTTTTGTGTATTTTTTACAAGACAGGCACGCAGACAAAGACGTACACAGACAGCTACTAAACTATAAGAAAAGTAGTACACCAGACAAGGACTACAAAATTAAAGAAAAAAAAAAAAGCACTAAACAAACACTAACTTTTTTTTTTTTTTTTTTTTTAAACACAAAACACAGACACTAAACACACACTAAGCTAAGCTAGATGAAATAAATGTACACTAACAGTGTGTACACTTACTACACAAAATTTAACTAAACTGAACACAAAACTTAGCTTTTATAAAAGCTCTTTAGGGAAAACTAAACAAAATGTGAACTGAGATGCCTATCAAATATCACTGAACAGCGAACCTGCAAGATCTAACAGTAACACAAGATGAACAAAACTTAGCTTTTAGAAAAGCTCTTTTATAAAGCTCAGCAAAATGTGTTCTGAAATCTCTTGCAAATATAACTGAACAGCGAGGATTGCAGGATCAAACAGTAACACAAATGAAAAAAACAGCACAAAACAGCACAAAACGTAGCTTTGAAAAAAGCTCTTGGGTCTATTGCTTTGAAAAAAGCAGTTGATATACTGGAAAAGATCCACTGGAATCACTAAATAGCAATGCTGGTGATGATCTAAATCAATCAAGAACAAAGACACAGGAAACCAGGAACACAGAAACAGCCTCCACACTCTATAGCCAGCTTCTGAATCTGCAATGAAATGGTGCTGGGAGTGAGCTTATATAATGTCCATGCAGGCAGGTTCCTATTGGTTGCTAACCTGTGACGAGTGTGGAAGGAGAACTCTGATTGGCTCTGATGCAAAAGGGCGGAGCAAATAATCGCGCAATATTCCTATTGCCGAATATTCGCATTGCGAATATTCGGCAATATAAAATGATCGCTTCAGCTACTCGGCCCAATGGCTCTAATCATACCAGCAATGCTTTCAGACGTCTATGGAGATCACTAGGATGTGATCTGTTTTAAAAATGAAACTGTAAAAATCGCTCTGATGCGGAAGATCGGGGCGAGGAAAATAATCGCGCGATATTGCGTTTGCCGAATAATCGCATTGCGATCTTTCTGGAAAATTCAATGAACGCTTCAGCTACTCGGCCCAGGGTCTCTAATGATACCAGCAATGCTTTTAGACGTCGATGGAGATATCTAGGATGTGATCTGATTAAAAAAAAAATTGTAAAAAATCGAATATTCGGAATTGCGAATATTCACCGCGAATTTCGAAATATAGCGCGATTTCTCGAATATGCTATATTCGAGTCGAATATTCGCAATGCGAATATTCGTGAGCAACACTAGTCAGTAGTAATGTGGACCTTGCTGCTGACTGCTTTGCCCAATGATGCCAAAACATTGTCTTTTATGTGATGGTACAGAGCTAAATTGGCCTTACGTGTAAAGAAATAGCAACTGGTAACCTGCCATTGTGGTAGGGACACAGAAAGGGGCAGAATTCACCAGATGGAAAGTTAGAAATTGTGACAAGCTGAAATTTAGATGCTGGAAATGTGGGTGGCAGGGAGTGCATTTTTTTACCGCTGCAGCAGATGGGGCAGAGAAATTTGCCTGCTATACTCTACAGCTGGTGGTGTGCTGCTGCCTAACTTGTTACAAGGACTTGTGATACCCTTTGCTATACCATCATTGCTGTCAGTGAAGGCTGCTGAGAGGTCATGAGATTTAGCGGAAGAGATGAAAGGTGAGGATGGAGGTGAGGAGGAGAAAAATTGTGTCCCTTTTGTGTGACTTTCAGGGGCTCTTGTCAATGGGCTGAGTGGTGGGAGATTAAATGTCTTTTTAAGCATGTGGTACTCAAATGGCTGGTGTTTTTGCCACACTTGATTTGCTTGCGGCAAAGATTGCAAATTGCAGCAGTGCACATGTGCTTAAAAAAACTCCCATACTGCTAAGCTGTAGGAAGTGGGCCAGGAGATAAGAGCTCCACAATCTGATGGAATAGGATGGCTGCTATTTACTCTTCCATGATGCTCACTCTGGAGGACATCCTGTCTCGTTGGGGTTGTGCCTCCCCCTCACTTTCCTCTTCTGCTCTATCAGGCACCCAAGTCGAGTCAGTGACCTCATGATCATCATCCCCTCCATCCTCATTATCACTGGAGCCGACTTGGCAATACCCTCCTGCATGGGGAACATGACTGCCAATTTGTTGTTTATCAGTATTCTCCCCCATTTTTAGACATAGGTTACTCCCTCCCTCAACATCAGAACCAACATTACAACCAAGTATTGCCTGTGCATCCTCAAGAAGTAAGTGGCTGACGCTGGGTTCAAATAATTCAGCTGACTCCTCCGTGCATGATGCTGGAGCTATGGCAGGAGGCAAAATAGGCTGCTCTGGCATCTGCGGTGGACTGCAAACTAGTGTCAGGTTGGGGGATAGAGGATGAGGAGGATGAAGATGGGCCAATCCATTACCTCCTCTGCATGCTGTGGCATGGAAAGCACGGGCAACATCACTTAACAGAAACAAACATGCCCTGCATGTGGACAGACCATGTCCACCTTTGCCTGCAGATACAGACACGGTTGCCCCCCTCATAGTGGCATAGGCATGTTTGCCTCTCCTTGTTGGCCTCCTAGACATGTTGGGGGAGGGGGTGTTATTACCAAAATGTAATAGATACTGGGAAATTGGTGATTGGATGCACTTATTTGAGTGAAAAGTGGTGTTTGATGCTCTTTAAATTGAGGACTGCCACTAACAGAAATGTTACAAAGTTACATAGTTATACAGGTTGAAAAAAGACAAAAGTCCATCTACTGTAGTTCAACCAAAAAAAGAGAGAGGAAAAAAACATAAAATCCCATATACACAAACCTATGCCCGCAGTTAATCCAGAGGATGATGAAAAACTCCAGCAAAGCATGATCCAATTTGCTACAGCAGGAGAAAAAAAAAATTCCTGATCTCCTGAGAGGCAATTTGATATTCCCTGGATTAACTTTACCTATAAATGTTAGTAATAAACAAAACTTCTGCACTTCGGGCATCAATGTGGACAATCTTGATAACTCTTTGCTTAGCCTGCTAAGCAAAGAGTTATCAAGATTATCCACATTGATGCCCGAAGTGCAGAAGTTTTGTTTATCACTGGCACACTAGATTGATTTATCCAAACTTTGATTTATATATTTGGACTTTTATTTTTGGATTAATTATCAGTTTTGGGTTATTTCACTAATTTTGAATTCACTGCATATCTTTATTGATTGTTATCAGTCCCCTATGGACTGTCTTTATATTCACTTTTAGATTTTCAGTTTGCGCTCATCATTCTTTATTCAGACCTTTATTTGTTGTTAGCACATTTTAGATTTGAGCAGCATTTTGTTTTTCACTGGTCACTTTTAATTTTCACTGTTGGCTAGCGCTTTAGTCACCCACTTGTCTATAAATGTTAGTACCCTGAAATATTATGTACATTTAGGAAAGAATCCAGTCCTTTTTTAAGTCAATCGACTGAGCGGGCTAGAACCATCTCTTGAGGGAGCTGATTCCACATTTTTACAGCTCTTACTGTGAAGAAACCTTTCTCTATTTGGAGATTATATCTCTTTTCCTCTAGACGTAAAGAGCACCCCCTTGCCCTCTGTGATGACCTTAAAGGAGTTGTAAAGTCAACGTTTTTCACCTTAACCTCCCTGGCGGTATGATTCTTTCAGAAAAAACATGCTAAAAGCGGTACCATTATTTGCAAGGAAATTTGGCGTTTTATATTGTAGGTCTGTAATTTTTAGAAATAACTCACTTAAATCTGACCAAACAAGATTCTAATAGGCATCCCGTGTATTACATTTTTTTAAAAACAAAATTATAAATTATAATATAATAAATAATTATAAATAATTATAACAAATAATAATATAATTATAATAAAAATTATTCAATAATGTAATCAAATCAAAATCACTGAAATTTGCTCAGTTGCAGAATTGTCGCTGTCATTACTTTTATTTTTTTATGACGAATTTCCCCACAAATCGCTATCGCACAATTCTGCAAGTGATTATAATTTATTATCGCTGTTTTTTAGCTGATCTAAAACTATTTTTGACATAAAGGGACACTTTTGGTTGCTATGGACAATCTACAGTTTGCAGGGAGAAAAAAAGGTTTTTATTATATAAAATGACATGCAGGACACTGGGCAGACCACTAGGGACAGGGGGGGGTGTGTTTTTTTTACATACAGTACTGTAATCTATAAGATTACAGTATACTGTGTGTATAGTGTTTGTTTACGTTTTTGAATTTGGCGCCGTTCTCCGTCCCCGTGCGTCGTAACGTCGCAGGGAACGGAGATCGGCGTCACACGGAGGCACTATGTGAATCGAGCGAGGTCCCGCTCGCTCACACAGCGCGGTGGCATCGCTGGATCCAGGGACAAGGTAAGTAAAAAGTGCCTGTGGATCTAGCGAGGCAAGCCCGAGACTGACTCGGGGTTACCGATAGTAGCAAGAAAATCTAACCCCGTGTCAGTCTCGGGAAGACCGCCAGGGAGGTTAATGCAGTCTATCCAAGAAGGGAGAGTATTGCCTCTGTTAGGCTAATTATACAAATAATTTAGATGTGCCAGCATCCCGTTTGGTATGTAGAAAGTGAGACCCAATTGAGAAAGTGCCATAGGCTGCTTGAGGCCAACTAGCATCAATAATCATAGGTCAGGGGGGAGGGGGTTGGGACTTTCACGGCACTGATAGGAGGCCAGATTGGTATAAAAAAAACAATATTTATTTACATAAAACAATTTACAATATAAAAACATTTAGGGACAGACCCCACAGATCAAATTGGGTAATACAACCAACTGTATCTAATAGGTGGAGCCAATGACCTTGACCGGTTTCGCGGTTGTACCGCTTCTTCAGGAGGGTCTAGAAGATATTTGTAAAGTATATAATAAACAACAAGCAAGGGAGATATATGTATATATATATATATATATATATATATATATATATATATATATATATATATATATATATATATATATATATATATATATATATATATATATATATATATATATATAAATCATTTAGAAAAAACAACAGTACACTTATCTGAGGGAGTAAGAACTCACCTAAGCTGGTCTATGATGAACAATGAAGAAACACTCTACAGAGAGAGGAAGTGGCACAACTGGTTAAATGTGTAGTACAAATAACTGGTCCCTTAATGTTAGCAAAACAAAGGAGGGTATGATGGATTTCAGGAGAAATTCTGTTGATCACACCCCACTGACCATCGACAGCTTGACTGTGGAGTGAGTCAGTAGTATGAAATTCCTGGGAGTGCACATCTCAGAGGATCTTACCTGGACAACCAAAATCACATCACTAATCAAGAAGGCACAACAGAGCCTATATTTTCTTTGCCACCTTAAAAAAAAGTCTCCCTACACCCATCCTTACTAAATTTGTGCTGATCAGCTGCATCATTGTCTGGTATGGGAACTGCAGTTCTGCTGACCGCAAGACCCTACAGCGGCTAGTGAAGATGGCTGAAAAGATTTTTGGTGTCTCTTTTCCATCCATCCCTCCATCCTGGACATTTTCCATACACGATTCTCCAGCAAAGCTATTAGTATCTTGAAGGATCACACTCATCCCCCCACAGTCTCTTCCAGCTCTTGCCTACTTCTAGAAGCTACCGGAGTTTCAAAACTCAGACTCAGGCTGCTCAACAATTTTTTCCCCCAGGCTGGGAGAGCCCTCCACTCCTCTTCGAAACCTCTTCTACAACCTATATATTGTGACCAGGAATGTCTCACTTCCCCTCCTTTTTTCTCTTGAATATGCACTAGACACTTTTATAAACAATTTTCGGCAGGCGTAGCGTATCGTATTATTGCTATGCCACCGCAACTTTGAGAGGCAAGTGCTGTATTCACAAAGCACTAAAGTTACGGCGGCGTAGCGTAAATCTGCCGGCGTATGGGCGCGGAATTTAAATGTTAAAGATGTGGGCGTGTTTTATGTTAATTTTACTTGACCCAACGTAAATGATGTGTTTTCTGAACGGCGCATGCGCCGTCCGTTGGGGTATCTCAGTGCGAATGCTCGAAATTAACCAGCAACAAGCCAATGCTTACGACGTGAACGTCATTCTACGCAAAGCCCTATTCGCGAACGACTTACGCAAACGACGTAAAATCTTCAAAATTCGACACGGGAACGACGTCCATACTTAACATTGAGTACGCCTCATATAGCAGGGGTAACTTTACTCCAAAAAAAGCCTTACGGAAACGACGTAAAAAAATGCGCCGGCCGGACGTACGTTTGTGGATTCGCGTATCTAGCTAATTTGCATACTCAACGCGGAATTCGACTAAAGCGCCACCTAGCGGCCAGCGTAAATATGCACCTTAGATCCGACGGCGAACTAAGACGTACGCCAGTCGGATCTAGCCCAGCTTCAGGCGTATCTTGTTTTGTGGATACAAAACAAAGATACGCCGGAGCAAAATAGAAGTTACGCGGCGTATCAATAGATACGCCGTCGTAACTTCTTCGTGGATCTGCCCCTATATGTATAGTTACGTAGTTCCCAGATGTGTATATGTTTATAATTGTTTTTTTTTATTTTAGGCTATTCGCTGTATTTTATTATTTGTATGTTTATAATTATGTTAAATTAGTATGTAGCACCGTGGCCCTGTGAGATATGACATTTTATTCTACTGTATGTCCTTATGTGTAGTAGAATGACAATAAAGCTTGACTTGACTTCACACTATACTTACACTACACTATTTTTACACTGACACTTTGCACTCAAAATCACAACAACACGAACTACAGTAGCTCTCACTGAGTCCTGCTGGGAAGGGACCTTTTATAGTGTGGGGTCGGACTATGAGCACTGAGCCATGATTGGACAAAGTCATCATGACTTTGTCCATACAGGGCTCTGACAGTGCTCTGTGCCCTGACTGTACAAAGCCTTGCACCTGACCAGCGCTCAGTGCATTGTGGAGTGTTCGGCAGGTGAACATCCCGCCAAGCACCCCGCAAATTCAGGTGTCCACCGAACTGCTAACCCACCACTAATCATCAATGCAATTTTTTTTATAATTTTTCAATTTACATTTTGTATCAAAGTAATCTGTTAATAATCTTAATGGTATAAAACAATAATAGATTTCAGGTGAATTTAGATATGCCAGAAAAGAAAGAAAACCTCCTTTTCACAGATAAAAACAAGGATTGATAATAGCGCAACAACATTATATGTGACATGAATTACTGAATTCTATATACAAAGAGATAACATGAAGAACAGGGATAAAGACAAAATAAGACTTGCTGGTGTTCTCAGAAAGGATAATATAATAAAACAATGAATAGATACCTATCTTCAATACAAAATAATGTTCCCTTCAAACGCAAAGTCATACACTTATCAGGAACTGATAGGCATCTCCAGAAGAACCAAATCCAGCCTGCAAAGCTTACTATATCTCTACAAATAAATAAATAAATAAACAGAGCTATTTTAAAAAGTCAGTATTTTCAACAAAACACTCTCGAAGGTGATAAAGTCTCCGAGGTATGGCTTTCTTATGTATGAAAGCTATTATAAAACCGTAATACCATAATTAATGTTAAAAAACTGTATTTTGATTAAATTTTTAGCTCCTCTGTGAGAACAACCTGCTCATTTTCAATAGTGCAATGTCTGCTGGGCACAAAAACGTACTCTTAAAAAAGATTTATTGTTTATAGGTCAAAAGATATTTGAATATTAAAGCAACCTTGTAAAGTTTTAAAAGGAGCAGAAAGTTTCTTGCAATAAAAGAACTGGTATACTTATATTTTTAGTGGCCCTTAGTTCCCCTCCTTCTATTCAAGCTGAGCAGCCTCCATCAATCTCTTCAACATTCAATTGTCGGAAGCCTGTATACCTATTGCACTCTGTGGTTCCATCCTTTAACCTTCTATGTCACTACAGGACTCAGCAGTTATGTTGGGGTTAGAGAATTGAGCCACAATGCACAGCGGGGAACACGACCAAAAGTGCTGAAAAGACTGAAGGAGAGAAGATACACGGACCTGCCAGAGATGTAGGATTTAAAACCTATTTTCATGCAGTTAACGTTCATTTACATTTTTTAAAAACCTGATAGTGTATTTTTAAAGCCCCATTTAAATAAATAATATAATAATAAGTGGAGACTGGCCCAGTGTAGCTTTACTGCTATAGGGCGGCTGCTCTGTGCAGACTCATGTATATATATATAAATCTGCTATTCTGGGTAGCCACCGCTGCGCCGCTTCTGCTGTGATTTAGTCATAACAGAAGCTGATCACCCGGTATCGGCCAATGGATGACTGCCCGCACCCGCTGATTGGCGAGGAGACAGACTGGATGGAGCTCTGCATACGTAAACAAGGCAGTGCTCTTTTTCTCCTAGCAGGGATGTGCTGGATTTTTTTTGCAGGGAATAAAATCCAGCACATCCCATATTGAAAGCAGCACACTGTACACACAAAAAACACTGGTTATGCACATGTTTAACCCTTTGATCGTCCTAGATGTTTAACCCATTCCCAGCCAGTGTCATTAGTACTGTGACAGTGCATTATTTTTAGTACTGATCACTGTATTAGTGTCACTGGTTCCCACAAAGTGTTAAAAGTGTCAATTAACCACTTAAGGACCGCCTCCTGCACATATACGTCGGCAGAATGGCACCGCTGGGCACATGTACGTACAGGTACGTCCTGTACTAGTACCCAGCCGTGGGTCGCGGGCGCGCGCCCGCGACCCGATCCGAAGCTCCGTGACCGGGACCAGTGGACCCGATCGTCGCTGGAGACCCGCGATCGGTCCCCGGAGCTGAAGAACGGGGAGAGCCGTGTGTAAACACAGCTTCCCCGTTCTTCACTGTGGCGGCTGCATCGATCGTGTCATCCCTTTTATAGGGGGACACAATCGATGATGTCACACCTACAGCCACACCCCCCCTACAGTTGTAAACACACTTCAGGGAACACATAACCCCATCAGCGCCCCCTTGTGGTTAACTCCCAAACTGCAACTGTCATTTTCACAATAAACAATGCATTTTAAATGCATTTTTTGCTGTGAAAATGACAATGGTCCCAAAAATGTGTCTAAATTTTCTGAAGTGTCCGTCATAATGTCACAGTCATGAAAAAAATCACTGATTTCCGCCATTAGTAGTAAATTTTTTTTTAATAAAAACGCAATAAAACTATCCCCTATTCTGTAAACGCTATAAATTAGGTAGAAGAATACATATCGGCCTAAACTGAGTAAAAAAAACGTTTTATATATTTTTGGGGGATATTTATTATAGCAAAAACTAAAAAATATTGATTTTTTTTTTAAAATTGTCGCTCTATTTTTGTTTATGGCGCAAAAAATAAAAACCGCAGAGGTGATCAAATACCACCAAAAGAAAGCTCTATTTGTGGGGAAAAAAGTATGGCAATTTTTTTTGAGAGCCACATCGCACGACCGCGCAATTGTCAGTTAAAGCGACACAGTGCCGGATCGCAAAAAGGGGCAAGGTCCTTTAGCTGCATTTTGGTCCGGGACTTAAGTGGTTAATATCAGATTGTTTGCCTGCCGCAATATCACAATGCTGCCATTACTAGTATAAACAAAAATAAAGAAATACAAATTTCAGTATATATACCACAGTTTGAAGATTCTATAACTTTTAATTTACCAAAAATATGTTTCAGAATACATATTGGCCTAAATTTATGAAGAGATTTGATTTGAAAAGATTTTTGTTTATAGCGCAAAAAAAATAAAACCCCAGTGAGGATCAAATACCACCAAAAAAATCTATATTTGTGGGGAAAGATGAAATAAAAATAATTTATGTACAGCATTGCATGTCCGCACAATTATCAGTTAAAGTAACGCGGTGCTGTATAGCAAAAAATGGCTTGGTCAGAAAGAGAGGTAAATCTTTCAGGGGTCAAGTGGATAAGAAAGAATAAGTACAAAAAATCTCCATGCTCTTAAAATAAAAATAATCCAAAAACCAATATGTATAACACTAAACACAGCTACTACTTCATAATCAAAATACAGTATATCCACAAGGGTGAAAAATCATCAGTGCTAACCCAATAATATTCCACTGTCCATAACATAAAATGTATTATCTTAGAAGCTGAGCTGTCCTATACATGAACCCAGTGTCCAGCATGTGTGCCTGTGGGTGGCCTCATCATGATTGCACATCCAATCACCTTCAGAAATGTTGTGGACACCTTAAAGGTTTGTTGACTTGTCAGAGAGCATAAAGGAACATGCATACACTAACGAGTCTGTGATGACAAATAGATGTGCTAAGAGAATTATTAGGCAAAGCTTAATCAGGTCCCCATCCTGTGTTTTAAAAAAGAAAACATAACTGCCCAATGGCCAGATTTACTAGTGAATAAACATTAAAATGTCTTTCCTGGCTTTGATCTGTAAATTAGAATGGGAACCAGACTAAATGTGGATTTGGCTGACCTATCCCTCGCCATTTAAAACTATCCGTAAAAAGGAAGATAATAAAATCCTTAAACCCCTGACTGCTATGTAATCAATGACTATTTAAAGTAACTTAATTTTTCTGCGGTCAGTTTGGCTGTTTGACTTATAATCTTTATGTAAACCATTATGACACGGTACATCTGGGAAACTGCAAAATCGCATTGTAAATTTTGTTTGGAGAGATCAGTCTATCACTTATAATTAATAATCTGGCAACTGTGGACCAATATAGAGCAGTTGTTAGTTAGGACAAATATACATAATGATGGACTTAAATGGCAATTTTCAGTGGCTAGTTTTATCTCACTGACTATCAGCCTTGGATTTTAAAATCGACCTTCTGTCAAAAGCGTGGAATGCTCACAATTGTTGTTGGTAGTTTACCTTGATCTGTTTCATATTTTTTTTGTTTAAAGCGGCTGAAAGAAATTTAAATCAGCTGAAATTTACGTTACGTTGTATAACACACAAGTGTCATGGACCTTGGAATGCTGAAGGGTATCTCTTTGAAATCTGTTACACAGTGGGGGGGTCTTCTGCTCTGTCTTAAGGCCAGACGGCTCCATTGTTCTGTGTCTGGCTATTGTGTACATTGATTGCCCCCTGGGACTTCTGTCTCAATACACACAGTCCCTCCATTCAAGCTATCGGACCAATCCTGGCTGACTCATGTTCAAGCCCGCATGTGCATGGTTATGAGGACCTGAAGGAGAACTCGATGTACTTTACAATTGACCAATAGGAAAGCGATTGTTGGGGGCGGGATGTTCCAAATTCTGTTTAAAAGTTTGTTGTGTACTTCCAATAAAGGTCTTCCTGTTTGAACTTACATACAGCCTGCCTGGTGTTTTGTTCTTATGGATCCCGAACGGCACATAGCTGTAGTTTGGATCCCGGAGCCTTGGATGACCGAACCATCAGACGTTGCGATCTGCAAGCTGACTCAATAGTAGCAGAGGAGTGTCAGGAGAGCGGAAGCGAGCAAGGGTCTCGTTACAACAAGAATAGCACCTTGCCAGTACACCTTAACACACGTTCATTTGAGTGCACCAGGTATGGTGCATTGAAAAGAAAAAGATGCAGATCAGAATTTTTGAGCTAGGGTGTGCTGCCAGCCCATTCAAAAGGAATGACCTGCCTGAATACAGTGCACCTTACCGCATTATAAAGTATTAATTTAACATACTTGGCCAGACACTATGGCCCGGATTCACAAAGCACTTAGGCCGACGTATCTCGAGATACGCCGCGTAAGTGTAAATATGTGCCGTCCTATCCATGCGCCGTGCCCACAAACTGAGATACGCCTAAAAATAGGCTTCATCTGACCGACGTAACTTGCCTACGCCGTCGTATCGTGGGCGCATATTTACGCTGGGCGCATTTGCCGCTCCCATTGATTTTCTATGCACATATGCAAATGAGGGAGATACGCAGATTCACGAACGTACTTGCGCCCGGCGCATAATATACATGGTTTGCGTAAGTCGTATGTCCGGCGTAAGGTTATTCCACCTATATATGGGGCGCAACTCATGCTAAGGTATGGACCAGGGAACACAGCCGTTGTATTTTATGTCGTTTACGTAGTACGTGAATAGGGCTGGGCGTAGGTTACGTTTAGGTCATAGGCAGTGATCCGTCGTATCTTAGGGAGTAGTTCCGACATGATTCTGAGCATGCGCACTGGGATTTTAAGTACTTGTATGACACTCGGCCCATCATTTGCATGGGGGTCACACCTCATTAGCCTGGCTCACGCCCACTTCCACCTACGACGGCTTACGCCGAGGGAACCCAGTGCAGTTTGGGAGGCAAGTGCTTTGTGAATTTGGTGCTTGCCTCTCTGCGCTACGTCGGCATAGCGTATATTAGATACACTACCCTGGCATAAATATGCGCCAATGTATGTGAATCCGGGCCTATATTCTAATATAAATATTTTTACAGATTTCCAAAAATACCTGGTGATTCTCCCACCAAGGTCTTAGTTATTGGGTGACGATGTCTAGTTTACAGTGCAACATACTCTTTCTGCTACCAGTCACATGAACATATGTTAAAGCATTGGTCATGGGATCTATTTTTTTTGGGGCTTAGATGTTTGATTTTTAGGCACAGCTTACCAATAAGCAGTTCATTTGACCTTTGAAGCTCCAGATCAGCACATATCATATGAATAACATGCTAGTGTTTGATGATCATCATTTGTGGTGTCTGGAGCATTAGTTCTGCAGATCATACAACATTAATGATATTTCTTAGTTCTAATGCTACCATTTATTTGCTAATCAAAGTGCTACAATCTTCTAAAAAAATTCAATCAGCAAGCTAGAGCTTTCTTGTTTTATTTTTTTATTTTTATTTTTTTTAATTTTCTTTTTGTTCCGACTCAGAGAACACTAACCGGAGACCTAATCAATTTTGCGTTCATACGCGGTCTCCATCCTGGTTCGCATCATGGTAGGAAATTTCTCTTTTTTTTTTTTTTGCTTTGTTTGTTATGTCATTATATATTTATATTAAGCCGATATAGACACAGAATGGTAAAATACAAAAAGTGCTAAAGTTTACATATTAATAAAACCAAAGTGCCCCTACCCAAGTCGGCTAACCCAAACCCCCCCCCTCGCCCCCTCCCCATTCCTGAACCCTCCCCTTTCTCTCCAAACCTCAGTCTCTTAACTTATCAACTTTTACTAACCTACACTTCTTACCCTATACCATCTGAACTAGATAACTCTGTGATGACTTATAATCGACCCAGTCCTGCCATTTCAATTTAAATCCCCCTTCACCTTCCTCCCCCATAAACTTAAGCTGTTCTATATAATAAATGTAATTTATTTTACCAAGACAATTCCTCATTGTTGGACTCTCGGGATCTTTCCACTGTTTAGGGATCAGGCTCTTTGCTGCATTCAGGATATGGGGGAGCAAGGTTCTCATATATTGTTTACTAGTCATGTTTGTCCCATGGAACAAACACACCCACGGGTCGACTGCTATTTTAATTCCAGTAATTTCCTTGATTACTGATACAACTTTATGCCAATATCTATTGATTTTAGGGCACGTCCACCAGAGGTGTGACATGGTTCCGGGTTCCATACAACCCCTCCAACAGAATCTGGAAGTCTCCCCTTGGAATCGATGTGCAATATCCGGGGTGATATACCATCATCATATACATTCAAAATTCATTTCTATCATCCCGCAGTGAGTTGATGTGATATGCGCCATCTTCAATATTTTCCCAAAATCTTTCTCAATATCCCCTGTTGCCAACTCCTCATCCCATTTTTTAATATACTGAGGTAGCCCCTTATTTTTTAGTCCCGACAGTATTTTAGAGATCTGTGAGATCCCGCCTCCTCCACTCGGGGCTAAGCACATACGCTCTAGTGGGAGCAAGCTTCCCTCTAGCCTGATCGGATGAGGAAGGGAGTCCACAAAATGTTTCAACTGTAGGTATCTCAGCCAATTCAACTCAAACATTTCTTTGTGTTCCCCAAGTTCCTGATAAGTACAGATTTTGCCATCTTTCAGTATATCCCTTCGTTTTACGTCAGTTTTTGTAATCCAAATCCCAGACAAGCTTACTTTACCCGGTGCAAAATAATTTGTATCATATAGTGGGATTAGTAAGGAATTATATCCCCATTTTTCATTTTTGTGAACCTTATCCCATATTAACATATATGTCCGTGTATTCGTGTACAAGTGTTCTTTTGACTGTCTAAATTGTGCCGGAATCCAAATCTCCTTCCCTAACGTAGTTTTATTTAAACTACTAATTTAACCCATAGTTTTTCTTTATTTTCTCTAACCCATTGAACCACCCGTGTCATGTGAATGGCCGTATAGTATGCCTTGATGTCTGGTAACCCCAAACCACCCTGCGCCTTGTCTCTGGTTAGTATAGACATGCTTATACGCGCTTTCTTTTTCCGCCATATGAATCTAATTAAGAACTTTTTTAACGTTTTAAAATATACTTCTGGTATTGCAATCGACAGCATTTGTAATTTATATAGCTATAAATTTATAGCTTTCTTGTTTTAATATTGAATGCTGCTAATACTAGAACAATGGCTTACCAACCTTTTTATAGTTAAATTAATCATGATGTGGATGCCATTTGCATAAACAATATTCTTAGCTTAAAAAGACATATCTTTATAGGGTGTCTATCAGCTGAGATTTTAGAGGCAATTCCTACACTCATCAGCTCTGCAAGTAAAACTTCTGTCTGAAGTAATTTATATGCCCTGGAGATTTTGGGAACCTGACTTGAGTTATAATGTTTTGCCTGGAGGCATATTCTCTCTCATAGCTGTTTTTTTCCATTGGCCTCTTAGATAATATTCTTAAATAAGAGGTTTTGTTTAGAGTTTTTATTCCTTAGAAATTACTTTAGTGTTACACTCCAGTAAAACATAAAAGATTTGCATTGAACACCTTCATGAAATGCAGTTAAGCTCCAAATACCAAGAAATCTCCTACAAAATCTTTACTCGTGGTATATTACTCCACAGAGGGCCAGAAGATGGTCCAACATGACCCCGTATACCTGCTGGCATTGTAACAAGCATTTAGGTACCCTTCTGCATATCTGGTGGGAGTGTCCCCCAGTCCTTGTCTACTGGGATAAAATAAAAAAATGGATCAAACACATCACGGAAACCAAAATAGAACTTAATGTGGCTGCCTGTTGGATCAACATTAACCCTCTTACTTTGAGTAAGTACAAGAAATCACTTTCCAGACACTTGCAGCTAAAACACTTATTCCCCTGTATTAGTAGGCTACATTATATTTACAGAATGGAGGAAATTGTGCCCATGAAAAAAGAAAATAGCACAAACTTTAACAAAACTTGTCAGTCATGGCTGTTATTCACTTACTCAACTGAGTACCAACTACTCAATGTGTGATGTATTATGTGCTGACTAACTATAGCGTGTTAAGACTGTCCTAAGAAAAATGAAATGGCTGATAGCCTCATCTAACCATTTACCCATGTATATACGCGTTTTAATTACTATGCCTTGAAGGCTAGATTCTTACTGCATAGTAACTCCTCCTCCACCATGTTCGCCAGAAAGCTGAACCAGTCTGATCGGCCCCCTCATGTGTACAAATTGGCGACTGGCTCAGGTCTAACTACATCTCATCCGGAGTAAGTGCCTAGAATTTTTAGACAATTCTATTCCACCCTTCTTGCGCCAAAAAGGCCTAAAAAAAAGGCCTCATCTCAGGTATCAATAAATCCTTGGAATCGGTTCACGAAATCCCCAAACTTAAATACATATAGATCCCAATGGGAACAGGAGCTCAATCTTACAGAAGATGACCTAGATTGGACATCTGGTTGGCACAACATGCAAAATTGCACATACTCCCTCTCTATCAGGGAAACGGCAATTGAATTGTAGCATATACGCGTAGGCTTCTCCCTCTTGTTTTAGGGGTTGTGGCCTATGGGGCTCCTTGCTTTACTTATTCTGGGAGTGTGAACAACTACAACCGACTTGGAGAAAGGCCCTGGAGCTAATTAATAAGCTAGCGGGTGGACCCATGGCTCTGACACACACTCAATGTCTCTTATATGAAACCTTGCCTGACACCCCTAAACCCCTCATGAGATTGATCCACTCGATTTGCATGGCTGCACATTGGGCTATTGCCCTACGCTGGAAGACCGATTCGGTCCCACTCTCACTAATCATATCTAGAGTGGATCAAATAATGCTGGCAGAAAAAATATACCACACTTTGCATGATTCCATAACCTTGTTTGATGCCAATTGGAACCCGTGGTTCCTATTTAGACTCCAAAACTGACCTATGTTTGTTATTTTTTATTTTTTTGTTTTGATTTTATTGAGTGTTTTTCTTTTCTTTTCTCAGTTATGTTAGTGATTTACCTCTCATGGTTCATTCTGGATAATGTTACCTTATCACGCAGGCATTGGCCCATAGATTCTCTTAGAATAAGTCTGGATTGATTGACTCTCATTGTATGTTATTAGTGATATCTTGGACTCTATTTCCGATGGAAAAAGTCCGACTGACTTTTTCCATCGGATATTCTGATCATGTGTAGCCCCATCTGGGTTTTTTCATCGGAAATTCCGATGAATTCCATCGGAGTTTAGATATAAAACATGTTCTATTTTTTTCCGATTTGATTTGCCTGCATTGGGTTTCAAGTTCCTTATGTCTTGAATTCATTTTATGCCATAGTGCCATAGAGAACACAGATTCAGTTCACTTCATTTCTTTTTATTTTAGTAAACCTGCCCAATGAATTAAATAACAAAATGTTTTAATAATTATATACAGCAAATATTTTCCTATGAAAAAAAATTAAAACAAATTATTTTACACGTGACACATTTAAGACTTCAAAATGAAATGCCAACTCTGTGGGAGTTTTCATTTATGACCACACATTGTCTTAATGACATTGAAATAGATGTAAGGTGCTGCCAATGTGCATTGCTTGTCATCTGTACTTAATCTACTAAAGAATGGAAAAAAAAAGTTAATTAAAAATCTACAGTCATGGTTTATGACTGCTAAAAACTGTATGTTGTTGGAAAACATTGAATCCAATAAATAGGTGAATGCTCTATTTATTGATAAGTAATATACTGTAGATATACTTCATGAAAAAAACGTTATTACCTAAAACCTATCAGCCTCTATCCCTCATCATTTCATGGGAACAATGATAAGCCATGTTAACAAGAAAAGCTTGCAAACCCTCGCCACTGTAACAATTACATATTGTACAAATATATCAGGATAAAAAATGTTCATGCTGAGAAAAATCAATGAAACATAAAAAAAGAATGTTGATTTATTGTTACATGTCCTGTACATTGCACTTACTTCTTTTGAGTGTAGTTTCTAAGGATAGAACATATTTCAAAGAAACCTGAAAATAATATAATACAGTATCCAGGGCTAACATCAGATTCTCCCTTTTGTATTCTAGCTAACAGTAGAAATGTTATGCTTTGAATCTCATGCCGCGTACACACGATCATGTTTCGGCATGTAAAAAATGACGTTTTTCAGCCTCTAGAAAAAACAATGGCCCAGATTCTCATACATTAGCGCTGCTCCTGGGCAGCGTAATGTATGAGCTCTACGTTACACCGCCGCAGGTCTACAGGTTTAAATCCTGATTCTCAGAACACTTACCTATAAACTTGCGGCGGTGTATCGTTAGATTGCTCGGCGCAAGCTCGCTCCGTACTGCGTACTGTGCATGCTCCGTCGGGTAAATTACCCGACGTGCATTGCGCTAAATGACGTCGCCCCAACGTCATTTGCCTAGATGTATACGTAAATGGCGTCCAGCGCCATTCACGGACGTCTTACGCAAACAACGTAATTTTGATTCAATTCGACGCGAGAACGACGGCCATAGTTAACATTGGTTGCCCCTGCTAATAGCAGGGGCAACCTTACGTGTCGGGTACGCTACGCAAACGACGTTAATTCGCTGCGTCGACCTCGCGTATGTTCGGGAATCGCCGTACTTACCTCATTTGCATAGACGACGGGGAAAAGCGACGATGCGACACCTAGCGGCGGGAAAAAAAATTACTTTTAAGATCTGACAGCGTAACAGCCTTACGCTTGTCAGATCTAATGGGTACCTATGCGCAACTGATTCTAAGAATCAGTCGCATAGATACCCGGGGCCAGATGAGGAGTTACGACGGCGCTAATGGTGTTGCGCCGTCGTAACGCCTTCGAGAATCTGGGCCAGAGTTTTTTCCAACTTCATCATTAAAACAACGTTGCCCACACATGATCATTAAAAAAAATGCTCTAGCGCGGTGACGTACAACACGTACAACGGCACTATAAAGGGGAAGTTCCATGCGGATGACACCACCCTTGGGGCTGCTTTAGCTGATTTTGTGTTAGTAAAAGACGATTCTCGCTTTTCTGTCTGTTACAGCGTGATGAATGTGCTTACTCCATTACGAACGGTAGTTTTACCAGAACGAGCGCTCCCGTCTCATAACTTGCTTCTGAGCATGCGCAGGTTTTTAACGTCGTTTCAGCCCACACACGATCATTTTTTACAACCTGAAAAACAACATCAATTAAAACGTTGTTAAAAAATGCAGCATGTTCGAATTTATTTTTTTGTCGTTTTTCAGAACCCGAAAAATGATGTGAAGCCCACACACGATCATTTTAAATGACATTTTTTAAAAACGTTGTTTTTTACATGCCGAAAAATTATCGTGTGTACGCGGCATTATTGGCTACTACTATAGGCAACACCATTTCTTCTCTAAGCATTTGATATAGGAGGGCGATATTTCTAATTATTAGTCTATAGCAGTATTTTACCACACTTTTCAGGTGTATGAAAAAGCATAGGAAAAAGTGAATAGATGCAGGAACTCAACCACGTCCCCCACTTTCCCTTGAGAGGGGGGCGAGATAGCACTCTGCAGCAAATGGTGGGGGTGGCCAAACTGCAAGAGTGTGAGGGTCTTAAAGGGACAATAAATACCAGGAGTGTGCTACTTAGAGAATGCATAGTTTACAAGTGTGAAAAATACACAGTGCAGGGTTTAGGAGTGCGTGGAGTACTGAGTGCAGGGTTTAGGAGTGCACAGTGTACAGAATGCAGTGTTAAGGAGTGTGTGGTGTACAGAGTGAAAGGTTTAGGTGTGTGCAGTGTAAAGAGTGAAGGGTTTAGAGGTATATGGTGGGTATATGGTATATGGTGTGCAGAGTGCAGAAGCGTGGGGTGTATAGAGTGCAGGGTTCAGGAGTGTGCTACGAACAGAGTGCAGAGTTAAAGGAGTTGTAAAAGGAAAAAAATTTTTTTGCTCAAATGACTGTTTACAGGGTATAGAGACATCTAATAGTTAACTGATTCCTTTTAAAAACGATTAAAAATAGATAAAAATCAATCATATAATGTACCCGTAGTTTCAGTTTCGTTTTTGCATGTTATCCTGCCTCTGTGGTGTATAGAGCCATAGAGAAGTGATGGTTTGGAAAACGAAACTAGAAGCTCCCAGTACTGTGGTCGTCAGGAAACAGACAACCAGGAAGTGTCCAGAACAGAGCAGAATTACAGCAACATCAGAGCAAAAACGAACAATGAGGACATGAAACCAGGACTGCAGTAAGCTAAAGGAAGCTATTTAGCTAAAAAAAAAAATCCTTTAGTGACCCTTTAAGGTGCATGCTATGTATAGAAGGCACATTTCAGGACTGGATTTTTCACTGGCCACTTTAAACCAAAATTAACTTCCCCACTCCAATCTTCATCCTAGACAGGATTGATATCCCTCTTCTAGCAAAAGCCATTCTCCCCACCCATCAATATACAGCCTCTTCCCCTGCCATAAATAATTTTGTTTCTCCTCCCCCCATATCTTTCAACACAAACCTCAGATACAGCCTGGGCTCAGGCTCCATGCATGCGGACAGGAGATGTTCTTTCCCAGGCTCCTCCTCGCGTGGCCTGTCATAAGACACGTCAGAGTCAAGGAGGAGCCTAGGTAAAGCTTCCTCTGCTTTGTTACATTGGGGTGACAACTGGTGATAGATGCCGCGGGTGGCAGTAATTGCAGCTGGCAACAACGGGATGGATGTCCGGCACTAATGATGTCAATGGGGCCCCTCCCTTATATTACACTAGCTTCACTCGGGTGAGGAGGGTTCAGTGCAGCCACTCTGTGTTGCGTTGTTACTTTTAAATACAGAAGCCCAGTTTCTGTATTTAAAAGTGACAGCAGTGAGTGGAAAGCACAGGCCTAGCGCCGGAGGTGGCAGAACTCAGTTTCACCATGTTCTGGCTGAAAAAAGCCCTGCTTACAGGTCTTGCCCCTTTCCGAATCTTGTTACTGGAAAGTGCATAGAGAAGCTTATCCCTTTACCACTCTGCTCTCTCCAACTATGAGCATGTACCTTTTTTAGCACATAAGCACAGCAGCACATCTGATTGGCTCCTTGATCTGATTCTCCCTTTCCCAATCTGAACTCTGCTGTACAGGCTTACACCATGCCAGAATCAAGCACTTAGACTGTTTGCATTAAAGCAATACATTTAATGATGTATTAATGCAAAGAGATCTGCCTTAATTTGTAACCTAAATTGTATATGTAGCTTTACCCCATTGGAGCTGCTGGATTTTTGGACGGCATGTTACCTTGTGGCTCCTACCAATTTTCTAGGGGTGAGTGATGCGTATGTGCATAAACGGAAGTAAAGGAATGTCCACGACAGGTGCTCTTTTGCTGTGCTCTGTCATAGATATGTAGCATGTCTGGCAGCTTACCTTCTCTCCATGTGCTCATTAGAGGCCAGACTCCCTTATCTGGCTGGCTTTATCATCTCTCCTTCCTGCATGGCCCCACCCCAGGCCATCTCAGGAAGTCTATATTAACTGTTGCACTGCAGGTCTGCTTTGCTGTTCAACTTTGTTTGTTAGCTTGTTCCTGTCCGCCGTGTGCTACGTTTACCTTTCTGTGTACCGATTTTGGCTCGTCTCTGACTACTCCTGTTTGCCTGTGACCCTGACCTTTTGGCCTGTCCCTTGGTTACCCTTGTATGCCTGTTGCCCGACCTCGGCTTACCCATCACCATCCCTTGTGTCCTCAGTGACTGCTTCCCCTCTCTTCCTACGGAGCGTGACCTGGGGGACCCCAGGGGCCGCGACCTGGATTCAGTTGCAGCGAAGGCCATCCTCACCACTAGAGGCTCTGGTAAACACCTGCTGGACCTTAGACTCTGCACCCTGGGGAATCTTGGGTTCACGTTTCTTGTCCATCCGCAGCAGTCTGCTATTGGGTTCACTACCTTGCGGTGCACCCCTGTCTCCATTGAGGTGTATTTGTCACCTGACCACAGGTGACCAGACATGCTCTTTATTACCCAGCCGGGTAAAAACAATAAACTTGGTGAGGAAAGTAAAGTTGAAAGGAGGAAGAACAGCAGATTCAGGCGTAATGATAGGAAACAGTCCTGCTCCCAAACGTAACACTTTTCTTCACCACTCCCGCCAGAGTGGGTTCAGTGCACCCGGACAGGCCGCTCTCACTGACCTGGCAGCTGGAGTATCACTCGGACAATTATAGGAATAAGTCTCTGCCACAGACCCTCCTTGGTGAACTTGAACTTGGGAGAAAGTCTCTGCCACAGACCCCTCTCAAAGAGCCTCAGAAGATACCTCTGCCACAGGTCCCCTATGGGTAGAATTCTTGGAGATATGTCTCCTTGGATGAGTTACGTCTGGATCTCCTTCAACTTGTCGCCCAGGTACCGACTGACAGGTGATTAGTCCCACAGCGTCCAGCTACTTGTGATCCCCAGTGGTTTCATCCAAGCCCTATTGGACCGCCAGCCTCTCAATGGCGCTCCTCAGACAGACTCCCCACCGAATAGCACACAGCTTGGGATCTTCAAAGGGGGAACCCAGCCGCTCACTGGATCGGTTGGGTTCAGATGCTCTGGGCCAACATGGTCCCAGAACCAGGAACACCGCGTAGCACTCATGCTCCGGCCAGGTAGGCCATAGCGCGGGGGGGCGTGATGTGGCCACCCTAAAAAAGTGGGTACCACACTGGATGAAGAAGAACCCAGAACAATGGCGTCTGTCCCATAAATACCCCTCCCTGGCATGCACAGCGAGGACAAACCCCTGTGATTGGCTGCTGGAAAGAGCACCCAAACCTCGACTCTACTGCTGCCACCTGCAGTACTGGGGTTGGAAGAACACCCTAGCACAGCAAAATGGGCTCACAGCCCAGCCAAGCTGAGACATAGACCGCAATTTGCCACTTACAATCAGGATCAGAGTCTAATTATACTCTGATCTACATTTAAATTTGACTAGCACCAGTACTGCAAAGTACATGGGCGCTACATATATATTTGTCAAAGTTAAACTTTAAAGTAGATATAAACCTGAAATGTATAACATTTAGTTTGCTAAATCACCATTTATCATAAATAATTGCTATTTTTTAATCAAAAGGTTATTTTTTTTTCATCTGCAGTACTACCGTCGTATGAGCTGTTGGTTAGGATTGGACCTCTGTTCTTTGCCTCAACCTCTTTTAGGCTCCTCTGACACTCCAGGTTGAGTGTACAAAGCATGTAATATCACAGAAAATCACTAAAATCAATACATAGTTCCTAGTAGTAATACTATGTAAATAAAAAAAAACAGGCACTGAACCAGTTGGCAAACTTAATATATTGTCACTGGATATGGTTGGTAATGATTAACAATTAGAAATTGATTAACAATCGTAATAACACAATTTAGCATACAAAGTGATTATTAGTAGGGACTAGGCATAAGATGACATTTGGCGTTCAGATCAGTATAAACAGTAACAAGGCCACATCAAGTGCAGCAGTGAGCAGTAGAAAAGGTTAATCTACCTAGTGCTGGAACTATACTGTCAAAGGGCATTTATGGCAGTGATGCTAGTCATGGACTGACTGGGTATATACTATCCCAAAATAATAGGAGGATGGTACCAGTAAGGGGGGGGGTCTTTGAGCAGGGGAACAAAGAGGAATAATAATTACAGGAGGGACAGTCCTTTGAGATGTTCTACCAGCTAATGTTGGGTCCCTTTAAGAGTGGTGCAGTTAACAACGGTCCCAGTTAACCTGCATGCAATATAGGTACAGTATAGGTACATTATAGTCTCAGCAAAGGTGCAAGGTAGTTGTGGTTCTGATGCAATAAAGGTTAAGTATAATGCAGCATAGGGTTGGTATAGACACAGTCTAGGTTTGACTAAGGGCAGTATAGAGTGCAGTATGGGTGCTTGGTGTACTGCTCTCAGTGGCTACTAGCAATATAAGCAATGGGCGTATAGCCTTTTCACCACTCGTCTGTATGCTACAGTGATCTCTTGCTGTAGCAGAGGGGCCCCCTCAGTTTCCCTCCAAGAAGCTCTGGTGATTAGCAGTGGGAATCAGCATGTGATTGGACGCTCCAGTCTTGCTAGTCCGGGAGACTGGAAAAAGACCAGTAAATTTGATAAGAACCTCAAAAGATGATATAGATGTATATAATAACAAAGAAGGGAAGTATCCAATCCTACAAAACTTACATGGAGCTAGTAGGTTAGACATACCGTATGGTCCACCCAGGGACCCATGGAGTAGCCCGTCCCGGGAGCTGAGGTAGGAGACCCACAGGCAAAGCACACACGCACAAAGCATCCCACAAATTAGAAACCTCCATAGGTGCTGGGTAAGGGTGCATGACCCCAGAGTCTGTAAAAAATATATATAGATAGTGAGAATCTCATATGTGAACTAGTACCAGGGAGAGTTGGGGATAAGCACCTTGCACCGTAGGGGATAGTGAAATTATATATAAAGTGTAAAGATATGAAAATAAGTAGAGTGATATGGGGGGGCTGAGTGGTGAACAAAAGAACCCCAGGAGTGTACAAGATATTACAAGGGTCCTTATGATTGATACCCATAGGGATAGAGATACGGTAAAGGAAGTATACTGAGTAAGTGCGCAAACCGCCATAGAAAAGCCAACAGAAATTACCTTTGTTACATTACACAAGGTATGAGTATTCTAGGGGTATTTTTATCTTAAAAGTCATATTTCTGCTAGAACTTCGCCTTAATGCGTCAGCATACCAAGACATTTTTGACAATTTCATGCTCCCAACTTTGTGGGAACAGTTTGGGAATGGCCCCTTCCTGTTACAACATGACTGTGAGTTTGGGGTGGAGGAAATTTGCCTGGCCTGTACAGAGTCCTGGCCTTTTTTTAAATTTTTTTATTAATAAGGGACTTTTTTCTATGGTGTGTGTTTTTTTTAACTATTTACACTTCCTTCATGAAATGGTAGGGGTACAATGTACCCCATTAGCAATTCACATAGGGGGGAAGGATCTGGGGGTCCCCTTTGTTAAAGGGGTCTTCCAGATTCTGATAAGCCCCCCGCCCGCAGACCCCCACAACCACCAGGCAAGGGTTGTGGGGATGAGGCCCCATGTTCAGGGCATGTGGCCTGGTACGGTTCAGGAGAAGGGGGGCCGCACTCTGTCCCCCCCTCTTTTCTGCGGCCAGCAGAATCTCTTTTTTTCTCATCGAGATTCTGGCCAGATTTCCAGAAGGGAAACCTGAATGCCTCATACACACGAACGGGAATCTCGGCAAGAAGCAGTTTTCTTGCTGTTTTTTGTCGAGAAACCTGGTCGTGTGTACGAGGCCTATGACTGGGATGTCATTAAATTTTTTTTTTTCACATTAAAGTTTTTTTTTTATTAAGAAAAAGATAAATCAAAATGCAAAATACAGCCATTACATTAACACATAATCAGAACAGATCAATACATACTCAAAAAAAAATGAGCAACTTTTATATCAAAAGAAAGCAGAGGGAAACATCACAATCTAGGATATTACCCAATACTAGCTATAACTAGGGAAAAAAAAAAAACGGAGGGAGGAAAGAAAAAATAAGAAAAAAATGTGTTTGTTTTGGACAAAATACTCCATTCCTCTGAGGAAGGCACGGAGAACAATAAACAATAAAAGAGTATCTCAAATATAGGCACCGACACGCACCCAAAAAAAGCACTGTAATAGATAAACTATCTAGAATCTCAACATATCAAGGTGCTTGAAAGAGAGAAGATCAAAGCCAGAACATCAATCTATCCCAAATCTAGTTGTGAGTACTGATCAGAATGCCTAAATGCCACCCAAGGTGACCATATCTGATTGAATTTATTCGATGATTCCCTGGCCATGGCTACTGTTTCCTCCATTTGGTAAATGTTCCCTATGGAACTAAGCCATTCCGGGATAGAAGGAATGTCCTTCGATTTCCAGTGCCTGGGAATCAAGACTTTCGCTGCATTCAGCAAATGTCGCGTCAATGATTTTTTATAATGCTGCATAGAGCAATCCGCGATATGAAGTAGGCAAAATGCAGGTGTAAGAGAGATTGTGGTACCTGTAATGACTTTGATCAATTCACATATCTTATCCCAAAAGGGTCTCAGACGAGGACACTCCCACCAAATATGGACTATGGTCCCCTTGGCTTGTTCACATCTCCAGCATAAATCTGAGGTCAACGGATACCATTTTTTGATTTTATCCGGAGTGGCATACCATTGTGTTAAAAGCTTATAAGACATTTCCTGCAATCTTGTACCAATAGAACACTTATGAGCAAAGATACTGGCCCGTTTCCATTGCTTATCAGTAAAGCTTATTTTAATCGCCTTTTCCCACTGTGCTCGTATTCCAGACTCTATCCCCCCCCTATCGCGTTGAAGCCAAGAGTACATGAGAGAAGTGGATCTGAAAACCGGTGCTCCAGCCATGCACACTTGTTCAAAGGGAGTCAATGGTCTAAAAAAATATTTTTTAGTCTGGGAAACCTGTATATAATTATGCAGCTGGCGGTATGTCCAAAATTAAAGAGGGCTCTGGGTGTTAAATTCTCGTTTTAGAGAGTCAAAAGATTTTAGGGTATTAGCCTCTACACAGTGTGTCATTAAAAGGGGCGTCAATTGGTCCGTAGGTGCATGGTAATGCAAATTCATCCCGGGCATAAAGTCTGGGTTGCATGTAATAGGAGTAAGCGGGCCGGGGGATGAGGACAATTTATGATGATCCGTCATCGCGTGAAACACCTTAAGCGTGGTCCCCAGCAAAGGGTGCTGCTGCAAACTCTGCGGTAATTTCCGCCATGGAATCCAAGGAAGGAATCTAAGGTGGAGTGGAGAGAATGATTCCTCTAGTGCGACCCAATCCTTATGTTCCCTGTGACAGTTCCAGTCCAAGATTCTGGCTAAATGTATCCCAATATGGTAAAGTTTAAAATCGGGCACGCCCATACCCCCCTCCTCCTTAGGTTTTATAAGCGTGTCAAATCTTATCCTGGGTTTTTGTCCCTTCCAGATAAAAATGCGTAAAATTGCCTGAAGACGTTTGAAAAAAGGACCTGGAAGTGGGATGGGTAAAGTGTGAAAATAATATAGAATTCTGGGTAGAACTGCCATCTTCAAGATGGCCGCTCTACCAAACCAAGAAAAGGGTCTAGATGTCCAGCCTTTAAGATCTGCTTCGATTTTGTTTAGCAAAGGGATGAAGTTAATATTATAGATAGCCCCAAAGTTGGCCGCGAGTTTGATTCCTAAATAAGTGATAGATGACGTTACCCACTTAAATGAACACAAAGCACGTACCCTCTCTAGGGAGTTAGATGGCAATGTAAGATTCAGAGCTTCTGACTTTGAATAATTAATTTTCATATTTGAGATATAGCTAAAAATTTTAAAGGCTTTAGTGAGATTCGGAATTGATATATGAGGTTGTGTTAAAAAAAATAAAAGGTCATCCGCGTATGCTGCTATTTTAAAGTCACGTTGGCCTATCTGGAAGCCTTGTACATCAGAATTTGTGTTAACTGAGCGAATAAAAGGTTCTAAAGATAAGATAAATAAAAGGGGCGAGAGAGGGCATCCCTGCCTTGTGCCATTATTGATATCCACTGGTTCTGAAAGAGAGCCGTTAATTTTAAGCTGTGCCCGTGGTTTATGATATAGGGCAGATATCCACGCCATCATATGTGGTCCCAACCCTATATGTCTGCAAGTAGCAAACAAATAGTCCCACGCAACACGGTCGAAGGCCTTCTCCGCGTCTGTAGACAGGAGAAGGCCCTCGATTCCCCGGGAGTGTGCATTATGCACCAGATTAAGAGCTTTTATGACATTGTCCCGGGCTTCCCTCCCCGGCATAAACCCCACTTGTTCTGGTCCTATGAGTCTTGGTAGAAAAGATGTCAATCTGGAAGCCAATAATTTCGCCAGTATTTTTAGATCCAAATTCAGCAATGAGATTGGCCTATAGCTTGTACACTCAGTGGGGTCCTTAGCTGGTTTGGGGATCAAGGTTACGTAAGCCGTCGTAAAAGAGCTCGAAGCCGATGGTGACGTTCGCAAGTATTCAAGTGCCCGAAGTAAGGGAGCTTTCAAGATATCTATAAAAGTTTTATAGTAATGGGCCGTAAACCCATCCGGGCCTGGACTCTTGCCCGGTTTTAAAGTCTTTATTGCCGCAAGGAGTTCTTCCTCTGAAATCGGTGATTCCAAAGATTCACTCTCAGACGACGATAAGCTGGGCATACCACTCTTCATAATATATTCCCGCAAACCGGATTCTCTATTTCCCTGAAGCTCCGGGGGTTTATGTGCCAAAGGAAGGTTATAAAGCTTGGAATAAAAAGCGTGAAACTGTGATGCAATCTGGTCCGTTTTTTGTATAAGTTGGCCATTAGAAGTTTTGATAGAAAGAATAGAATGAGCATGAGAAATTGTTTTAAGGGCTTTTGCCAGAAATTTGCCACATTTATCCCCATGTTGATAATAGAAGCCTTTCTTGAAATAGAGAATACGTTTTGCTTTAAGATTAAGTAGGGAGTTAAGTTTTTCCCGCGTCTTGTAAAGTTCCGTTAAGATGGCCTCCATATGTGACTGTTTATGTTGGCTTTCTAACAACGCTATTTTCTTTGCCAATGCCAAGGTAACTTTCTCAGCTTCTTTTTTCTTAAAGGAGCCCAGACGGATCAGTTCGCCACGTAGGACACACTTGTGGGCCTCCCAAATCATCAGGGGTGACATATCCTCTGTATCATTAAGCTGAAAATATTGTTTAAGCACCTCTAGAACTTGTTGGCAGGTGGAGGGGTCAGTCAGTAATGTAGAGTTCAGCCGCCAGCTGCATGGTCTCAGGGGCCTGTCTGATTGTGAAAGAGTGATCGATACCGGACAATGATCCGAAACTGATTGTATGCCTATATTGGCAGCCTGGAGCAAAGGTAGGTCGCGCTGTGAGATAAATACATAATCAATACGAGAATGCTTTTTATGCAAAGGAGAATAATACGTAAAATCTCTGCCCATCGGATATACCAAGCGCCAAACGTCCACCAAGCCCAAAGAATTCAGCTGGGATTTAATTTTCTGTATAATGGAGTATGAGATACTAGACCTACCATTGGAGGTATCCTGTAAAGGTGACAGAGGAATATTAAAGTCCCCACCCAGGATAATACAGCCAGTAGCAAAGCCCTTTAATTCGTCTATAAAATGACGACAGAATGCAAGATGGCCTGAGTTTGGAAAATACACATTTGCCAATGTGACCTCTCTACTATGCCACATTCCCTTAAGGAATAGATAACGTCCCTTGGGGTCCGTGTATTGCTGGAACACTTTAAAGTTTGCATGTTTGTGCAACAAAATAGACACACCCTTGGACTTATATTCAGGGTTTGGTGCATGGTACACCTCTGGGAAGTGTCTGTCAAATAATCTAGGTACAGACGAGGATTTAAAATGGGTCTCTTGAATAAACACAAAAGCAGGTTGAACTTTTTCAGTTCTCTTAAGAGGGTTACCCTCTTCTCTGGAACGTTGAGACCCCTTAAGTTATGAGAAATCAGGGTAGGGTGTCTTCCTAGCGAGGAATAAGCCATTTCAGTCCAACAACACACAAACAAAAACCAAAAATAAAAAAAAATAAAAAAAAAGTCTCCTGAATAAACAGGCTAGATATAAACAAAAAAAACGATCTAGCACTCCTCTGCCGCTGCAGAGGGGCTCCGGAAAAATTGTGTCTAGCCAGGGGTACGCAGGTAGAAGGAAAAAAGCTCCGTGGAACACCCGGGGTAGACACAGAATAGGGTACGTGGGAGAAACCCGTGAAATGGTCAATAACAAAATTTATTTTTAGATCAAAATAACAGAAAAACAACTACTCCCACCCGCAGCCTACAAGAAGCATATTATAATAAGAAAGGGCAAAACATACCCAAAAAAACAAACAAACACTGACCCATATAAAAATAGCAACATACATAAATCCATAGGAATAACTCCGCCACCAGTTAAACAACCAAAAAAAATAAAAAAAAAAAAAAAGAACAAAAAAAAAAAAAAAGCAAACAAACCCCATCCAATATAACTGCAGCAAACCTTCATTCCATACGCAGTAGATGGGGATGGTCCATACAGAGAGCCACATTTATTCAATTGCCAATTTGTATACATATGTATATGTACATATACATACACACACATATACATAAAAAAACAACAAAGGTGGCGGTTGCCAAAAAAAAAAAATTGTCTTTCTCTTTCTTCTCTTTATCTTTTCTTTCCCCTTTTCCTTATTCAAGTGTATTCTCTAGCCCTCGTATTCCTGGTCATCTGGGAAGATCTTTCGGGGTCCACACCCTGTTGTTTTTGATGTTTCCCCTTCTTCGGTATTTGCTTAGTCAAAGTTGGTTGGTGTGGAGCTAGTGGACTAAGGCTAGGGCTAGGGTGGTCCGCAAGGAACCTAAATTCCCTATACCAATCAGGTAACTCCACCAACGGTAAGTGGAGAGCTTCACAAAATGACGGTAAGTCATCCGGGGTCTTAAGAGTATGTGGAACTCCTTCCAGAGTGACGGAGAGAGCAAAAGGGAACTTCCATCGATAAGTGAGATTATGTTCTATAAGTACTTCAAGTAAAGGGCGCAAAGCCCTACGATTACCTAAGGTAATAGGGGAGAGATCTTGGTATAAGGAGATCTTTTGGTCACAAAAAATAATCGACTCATTTTGACGGGCATGTGCCAGAATGTCCTCTTTAAGCTTATAATTCGGAATACAGCAAATAATGTCCCTGGGTGGTGCTAGTTCGCTCGGACGTGGGCGGAGTGCCCGATGGGCTCTGTCAAAATCAATCAAAGTATCCGCTGGTTTCTGCAATAAATTATTGAAAATAGAGGACAAGGTGGGGACAATTTGCTCAGGTATGACTGATTCGGGTACCCCCCTCACCCTGATGTTATGTCTCCTCCCCCTATTTTCCAAATCTTCTAGGTGACGGTTTACGGCAATTAATTGTGCAGTGTGTGCATTCGAAACCGACTCTAATCTGGAAATTGCAGTGTCTCTTTTTTTACCTAGACGTTCAGCAGTGTGAGCCATTTCATTCAGTACCAGCATATCAGTTTTCAGCTCTGTGATAGCAGAGGCTAAAGTATGCTTAATATCATCCACAAAAACTGCCATATCAGCATAGGTTAGTAAATGGTCAGCGGAGGTGCAATGTCTCACCGTGTCCTCCAGAGGTGCTTGCGAGTCCTCACCGTCCTCATGTTCCTGCTCAAGATCATCCGGCGTCATCTTGGGGATATCTGTGCCATCTGAAGTGCCTGGGGTGTCTGAGATTCCTGAAATGCTTGCCATGCCTGGGGTGTCTGAGTTGCCTGTGTTACGTGCTGCTGAGCGGGACCTAAATAGGTCAGGGATGATCTGGGATCGTGGGACCGAAGAGGAGCGAGTGACAGGTAAAGCAGGTGGTGGTAGATTGATTTTACCCATATTTTACTCCAGGCAGGGTCGGAGGATCGGCCGGTTGGAGTATAACTTTTGAGAATTAGAAGACAGCTGTGGCAATGAAGAGACTGCTAGGCTACTAAGGAAAGCCTATGGAATAGGGGGAGAGCCTGTGCTGCTGCCGTTAGGTTGACTGGTGAACCGAGTGCTCACTGAGCAGTGCGAGTCTATACCCGGGCCAGATCAAAGGCGGATCAGAGCGGGGTCTGACTGACTGACTGTAGAGACTGCGGGGGGAGCGTGAGAAGCAGAGCGAGCAAAGGGAACAGGCTATGCGGGTACACCGAGCGCTAACTGTCGGCTATTACTGAGCGGTTTGCGGCATTATTCCAGAGCGGGGTCAGTGTCTGGTTGTGGAAGCTGCGGGGAGAGAGGAGCTCACACGCTATGCGGCCATTCACATCGTGCGTCAAGCCACGCCCGGATGTCATTAAAGTTGATGTGCGTGTAAATGCAGGTGCCCCAATACTTTTGACTATATATATATATATATAACATTTTGTGACTATGGCTGAGATTAATTATATAGCAGATTTACACCCATTGCTATATATATATATATATATATATATATATATATATATATATATATATATATACAGTATATGTTCTTGCTCTTTCCTTCCTTTAGACTGCTGGAAATGAACATGCACTGTGTCCTCAGAGCTTGTAGACAAGATTCTGCAGCATCCCTCTCCCTTAAGTGAGCTCAGACATTCTAGCTTTTTATCAATTTATGAGTTATAATGCTATGGTTAGCATTAAAAATAGCTGCCGTGCGTTATGGTTGATTACAGCAATTTACTTTGGCTGTTAAAAGTTTATGTGTAAATCTTATCATGCATGTAATATAAGATGCTTATATACAACACTGGCATTCCTCTAAAAACCCTTTTTACAGCCCAGACTGCACAGAAGAAAGGTAGACATTGACACAGTGATGAGAGAAGAATGTGAAATCAACTCTGCCACTTGCCTGAATAGAGATCCCAGTGTGATTCACGCCAAATACATTTTCCTTAAATCGCCAGTTTAAAACGAACCTTACATAAGAAATGGGCGGTCTAATTTACTGCCAGTCCCCCACTGCCCCAAACACATTTATCTGTAAAAAAAAAAAAAAAAGAAAAGAAACTAAAAAATAAAGCTGTGACAATTTTTTTTTATAATAATTATAATAAATTCACATAATTTTGCAAGTGAAAAAAAAATATGTATTTTTTTTTAGAGGAGCCTGCAGAACATTGCATCTGTACAAGCTTACTGTTACAAAGTTAGAGGAAGGTTAAAGACTGAATTAGAATGCTCTTAGTTCATTAAAACCACAAGTCCATCTGACAGCAGTAGAAATATAAGAAATAAAGCCTAAAAAATAAAACTAATGCAACCAGGGCTTGAGTCCTGCAGGAACATCTGGGAACGGCGTTCCTGTACTTTTTTCACAGCAGGAACACCGTTCCCATTAGCAGCCGCATCCAGGCCTGACGACTGCAGTTTGGTCTCTGGACAGCCATGAACAAGTGACAACTAGCAGCACCAGGGCTGCCAGGATCCGGAGTCGTGCTTCTGATCTATGTCTGCCCGCCAGATGCCTGTCACTTGTCCTGACTCTCCAGAACAGTGGCGTATCTAGGGGGTGCCACACATTGGGGGGTTGCCAGTCCACCTTCACCAGGTGGAACTGCCATCTCAGCAGGGGGGCCTGGAGGTAGAGTGGCCAGAGACTCCCTAATCCTGTCCACCAATAAGCTACCAATATCTCCTGCTCTGCAACTGTTTAGAAAAAAACATCTCCGGGCCCCCTTTTTTATTTTTGAGGAGGGGGGATCTTGGGGGAATTACCACATTTTTTTCCCAGGACTTGACCCCTGACCAAACCTATCCTGAACTGAACCCAGGTGCATTTCGTCCCACCACTAATCATTGCAACCAAACCCAGGGTTCGAGTCCTGCAGGAACGCATGGGAATGACGTTCCTGTTTTTTTTTCACAGCTGGAACGTCGCTCCCGTTAGCAGGTGCGTCCAGGGCCAACAACTGCAGTTGGTCTCTGCACAGCCATGGACAAGTGACAACTAGCAGCCGAGGCTGCCAGGACCTGGAGTCGTGCGGCTGCGGCAGCACCTCCTGTTCTATTTCTGCCCACCAGTTGCCTGTCACTTGTCCTGACTCTCCAGAGCAGTGGCGTACCTAGGGGGACCTCACATTGGGGGGTCGCCAGCCCTCCTGCATCGGGTAAATCTGGCATCTCAGCAGGGGGGGGCCCTGGAGGTAGAGCGGCCGGAGACTCCCTAATCCTGTCCACCAATAAGCTAATCTCCTGCTGTGCAACTGTTTAGAAAAAAAACATCTCCAGACCCCCTTTTTTATTTTTGAGGAAGGAGGAATCTTGGGTGAGTTCCCACACTTTTTTCCCAGGACTCGACCCCTGAATGCAACCATCACATCTAAGCATTAGGCTGCACTTTAAGAAATGTTTTCTTCTGGGTTTAATACCACTTTAAGTAAACTAAGGGGCAGATCCACTTACCTTTGCGCCGGGCGCAGCGTATCTAAGATACACTACGCCGCCGTAACTGTATTCTTTTTTTTTTAATCCTGAAAGAATTTGCGCCGTAAGTTACGGCGGCGTAGTGTATCTTTGGCGGTGTAATGGCGCGGAATTCAAATGGATGTAATGGGGGCGTGTTTTATGTTAATACGTTGTGACCCGACGTAAACAACGTTTTTTTTTAACTGCGCATGCGCCGTCCGTGGGGGTATACCAGTGCGCATGCTCGAAATTAACCCGGAACAAGCCAATGCTCACGACGGTGACGTCATTCTACGCAAATCCCTATTCGCGAACGACTTACGCAAACGACGTAAAAAATTCTAAATTGTACGCAGGAACGACGGCCATACTTAACATTGAGTACGCCTCATAACAGCAGCTTTAACTATACGCCGGAAAAAGCCGAACGCAAACGACGTAAACAAAATGCGCCGGCCGGTCGTACGTTCGTGGATCGCCCGTAAATAGCAAATTTGCATACTCGACGCAGAATTCAACGGAAACGCCACCTAGGGGCCGCCAAAGAATCGCAGCTTAGATCCGACGGCGTACTAAGACGTACGCCTGTCGGATCTAGCCGAGATGCCGTCGTATCTTGTTTTGAGGATACAAAACAAAGATACGATGCGCAAAATTTGAAATTACGCGGCGTATCAATAGATCCGCCGGCGTAATTTCTTTGTGGATCTGCCCCTAAATGTTTATCCAGTTTTTTTTTTTCTGTGGAAAGGAAGAGGAATACCACTAATTAACTGTGCAAATCCCTGCATCACTTTCTGGACTTCTGCATGCTTCTTTTCACACTATTGTAATCACATGTGGTAACCTATGTTTTACCATAAAACACAACAATGCATTACAGTGCTATTTATTTTGCATAGACAGCACACAATGTCACATGCATATAAAACCATTGGTGTGTTGTGTTGCACTAGGTTGATAAAAATGCTTTAGATATGTTAAAATCTAAATGTGATATATTGGCAATGAATTCAAAATGAGGGGGCTACCTTACCGCAACTTGTATGGTAACACATCACAAGCAAAGGACCTGAATGTGTACAGATAAACGTGTATGCAAAAAAATGTTTTACTTTGCCCACTTGACCCCCGGAATATTTACCCCCCTTCATGACCAGGCCACTTCTTACGATATGACACTGCGTTACTTTAACCGACAATTGTGCGGTTGTGCAACACTGTACTCAAATAAAATAAAAATAAATCCCCACAAGAACAGCTTTCTTTTGGTGGTATTTGATCCCCCTGTAGTTTTAATATTTGTTGTGCTATAAACAAAAAAAGACAACAATAAAAAAAACAAAAAACAATATATATTTTTTTTCTGCTATAAAACATATCCAATAAAAATATTAAAGAAAAAAAAATCTTCATAAAGTTAGGCCAATATGTATTCTGCTATGTTTTTGGTAAAATAATCCCAATAAGTGTATATTGATTGGTTTATGCGAACGTTATAGTGTCTACAAACTATGGGATATGTACTGGAATTTTTATTAATTTTTTATACTGGTAGTGGTGGCAATCAGCGACTTATAGCAGGACTGCGATATTGCGGTGAACAAACTGACACTAACTGACACTTTTGACACTTTGTGGAAACCAGTGACACTAATACAGTGATCAGTGCTAAAACCCCGTAGGATCTCGACACAATTGGGACCCACAGTCGTACACACACATATATATATATATATATATATATATATATATATATATATATATATATATATATATATATATACTGGGCCAATTTGGACAAGATCCAATTTACCTACCAGCATGTCTTTGGAGTGTGGGAGGAAACCGGAGTACCCGGAGGAAACCCACGCAGGTACTTATATAGCTCCGGCAATTTATGCAGTGCTTTACATCTATATTGCACATTCACATCAGTCCCTACCCTCAAGGAGCTCAAATCTAAAGGTAAACATCTAGAGTGATCAAAGGGTTAAATGTGTGCCTAGCCAGTGTTTGTGTTTACTATGTGTGCTGCTTTTACTAGGGGAAGAGATAGATTTAAGACCCTGCTTTGCAGGAACACAGAATCCATCCCTCCCCCCTGTCAGAACGGAACTCTGCCTTGTTAACAGAGGCAGAGCGTCGTTCTAAGTCTCTTGGTGGGTGTTGGTGGACATTGAGTCCCCGGCACCCGAAGATCGGCTTCTGCTGTCAATATCCACAGCAGAAGCGGGGCACCCCCTGCAGGCGGAAATGCCAAATCAGGTATATATACCTGATCTGGTGCACAGTTGTTGCCCTGTAGCGGTAAAACTCCTGTAGGGTGGTTAAGTGGTTAAAGGGGTTGTAAAGGAATTTTCTTTTTCCCTAAATAGCTTCCTTTACTTTAGTGCAGTCCTCCTTCACTTACCTCATCCTTCGATTTTGCTTTTAAATGTCCTTATTTCTTTTGAGAAATCCTCACTTCCTGTTCTTCTGTCTGTAACTCAACACCGTAATGCGAGGCTTTCTCCCTGGTGTGGAGAAAGCCTCTTGAGGGGGATAGGGCGAGCAGGAGGGTCAGGACGCTATCTACTTTGCAGATAGAGAAAGGAGCTACGTGTTAGTGGGCGTCCTGACACTCCTGCTCACCCCCTCTCCCCTCAAGAGGCTTTCTCCACACCAGGGAGAAAGCCTTGCATTACTGTGTGGAGTTACAGACAGAAGAACAGGAAGTGAGGATTTCTCAGAAGAAATAAGGACATTTAAAAGCAAAATGGAAGGATGAGGTAAGTGAAGGAGGACTGCACTAAGGTAAAGGAAGCTATTTAGGGGGAAACAATTCCTTTACAACCCCTTTAATGCATTCCCTGCATTAACGTATACAATTTCAAAGTAGCAGTTTTGCCCCCCCAGAACCCACTTATACTCACCTGAGTCCTCACTCAATCTAGCTCTGTGCCCGTCTGCAGCAGCTCTCTCCTTTCTCTCAGCATTTACAGGACAGAGATGTAGCAGCGGGAGCTGCTGTTGTCAATGAAATCCTGTGTTCAGACACCAAGGTCTAGGGCAGAGTTGAGCTGTGTGTCTATGGCTGCACCCTGCCTGTCTCGGGAGCGAACCTGTGTGTCTGCCCCCGTAGCAAGTAGATTGCTATGGTGGTAGACAAAGAGGAGCCAATATTGCCAGTCCCCAGAAAAGGAGGTTGAGCAGAGCAGGTAAGTAAAACATGTTTGTTTTTTTAGTTTAAAAATATATCATTTGCAAACTATTAAAAGCATTTTTGACCGTTTTGGTCAGCTTTTTTTTTCACTGGACAAGTGCACGGTTGGTGTTAAAATGAAATACAGTACTTTATATTTTTCTCAAGTGTTTTTTTTTTAATGGGTCCCAGCAACAGGGAGACCTTCCTGCCCTACTGGGCCATTTGCCTTTGGTACCTTACAGAATGGGATATCACAGCCACACAAAATAAGCCAAAAATTGAGGACAGAAAGACTGTAGGAGACGGTATGCTGGACATGGATTTCTACAGGTTATCATTGTGGACAAAGGTGTTACTTGCAAAAGTCATCCAACACATTTCAGGTGCCATGCAATCCCCCTTCACCAGATCTGGAGATTTTTTTTAAATAGCACACATAAAAATGGTGGCTTTATCACACTTCTGTTTTACTACCATTTTATGTGTTTTATTTTAAACTTTTTCCCCAGCTCTGATTAAGGGGGATTGTTTGGCCCCTAGAACACATTGGTTGTCTTTTGGACTGCTTGCAACCAGTTGAACAATAAAGACTTTCCCAAAGGCTCCCAATGATTTTTCTCTTTGACCAATTACAAGTAGGTAAATTATCACAGGGAGACATAGTGTAAGCTGATGGAGCGAGGGAGTATTATGGTAGAGAAGTCATCTGATTGTGGACCATAAGGGAAGGAAGAGAAGGGCAGAATGGTGACCATACATGGAAGTAGACATGTGCATCCCTTTTCGTCTGAATGCATTTTCGTTTAAATATCTGTTTTTTTTTCGTTATCGTTTTTAACAAACGAAAACAAACGCACAGAATCCAAAATCCGAAAGTTCCGACATAAAAAAAAAATTTATTTTTGTTTTTGTTGCTATAACAGTTCGATATAGATAGGAGATTCGAGATGACGCTGACAATAGTAATCTGTGTCTATCGAACCTGTGGTTGAATGTGCCTAACCTTAACTCTATTAGTCCAAGATTATTCCACATAGAGAGGAAAGATTTGACATAGCGAGAAAAGATTTGACATTATAGAGACAGTGTTGGGGAAGACCATTCGAGATGAACGACGAAGATTCGACGAAGCAGAGAAGAACATACAAACGTCAAATCTGTCATTGAAGGCTTATGGAGTCTGTCGAAAGTTCTAAGAAGATTCGACAAGCAGCTAAACTGCACATTGCCGAAATCATAAATTTTCGGTCAAATGCTCTGCCCATAGGCTATAGAAAAATTTGAATGTTAGTATGTTAGTTGACTAGTAATAATAATTCATAAATATAATTATTACTAGTGTCATACAACATTAGAATTCTACTATAGCTTGTAGGCGGAACATTCGACCGGAAATGTATGATTGCGGCGTCGTACAGTTCACCTGCTCCGTCGAATCTTCTTAGAAGATTCGACAGACACCATAAGCCTTCACTTGACAGATTTGACCTTAATTCATTCGGATTTCCGGACGAATGCATTTTATAACGAAACTATAGAAATAAAAACAAATTTCGGAAGTAACTAAATATATTTATTTTCCGAAAATTCATTCGGATTTTCGGACGAATGCATTTTATAATGAAGCGATAGAAATAAAAACAAATTACGGAAGTAACTTAATATATTTATTTTCCGACGATAACGAAATTCCGAAACAAAATATTTCAGTGTGCACATGTCTACATGGAAGAGAAAGGTGGAAGCAGGATGCATCTGGATGGCACCTAGTTAGGTGCCAAAAGATGAGAGTGGAGGAAGAGTGGGATATTTCAAGGAGTGAAGTCGGGATAGGAGGGCAACTGACCACAGTCATGGCTGCTACTGATAGTGTCAATGCCCTTAGGGCCAAATCCACAGAAGAGATACTCCGGCGTAAGCCGTCGTATCTCTGGTTCTAACTTTGGAACTGATCCTCAGAAGCAGTTTTCCTAAGTTAGGCAGAAGATCCGACATCTGTAAGGGACTTACACTGCCGGATCTTAGGATGCAGTACCGCATCCGCCACTGGGGGCATTTCGAGTCGAAATGCCTCTGCTAGTATGCAAATTAGCACTTAGGGCGATCCTCAAAGCTTTTGTGCCTAGTTTTTTCGCCGTAAGTGTTAGTTTGCCTGGTGTAAAACTAGGGCTGCTTTTACAAAGTGTAAAGTTAGTCACACCTTGTAAAGGCCCATTCAAGCGACGGCATTTGGTATGCATTCCCGAGGGAGAACTCCACGGCAATTTGTAAATTCCAAACCGGCATGGGTTCCCCCCCAGGAGCATACCAGGCCCTTAGGTCTGTTATGGGTTGTAAGGAGACCCCCCCTACGCCGAAAAATTGACGTAGGGGGTCCCCCTACAATCCATACCAGACCCGTATCCAAAGCACGCTACCCGGCCGGCCAGGAATGGGAGTGGGGACGAGCGAGCGCCCCCCCCCTCCTGAGCCGTGCCAGGCCGCATGCCCTCAACATGGGGGGGTTGGGTGCTCTGGGGCAGGGGGGCGCACTGCGGGCCCCCCCACCCCAGAGCACCCTGTCCCCATGTTGATGAGGACAGGACCTCTTCCCGACAACCCTTGCCATTGGTTGTCGGGGTCTGCGGGCGGAGGCTTATCGGAATCTGGGAGTCCCCTTTAATAAGGGGGCCCCCAGATACCGGCCCCCCACCCTAAGTGAATGGATATGGGGTACATCGTACCCCTATCCATTCACCTGTAGGCAAAAAGTAAAAGTTAATAAACACACAACACAAGGCTTTTTAAAATATTTTATTATTCTGCTCCGGACGCCCCCCCTGTCTTCGTTATTAGCTCAATTACCAGGGGGGGCTTCTTCTTCCACTCTCCGGGGGTCTTCTCCGCTCTCCGGGGGTCTTCTCCGCTCTCCGGGGGGGGTTTCTGCTTCCGCTCTCCGGGGGGGGCTTCTCCGGACTCCGGGGGGCTTCTTCCATCTTCTCCCCTCTTCCGCTCTTGACTCGGCGAACCCCGGTTCTTCTGCAGCTCTCCGGTGCCTTCTTCTTCAGCGCTGGCTGCCTGCTATGTTTGTGTGTTAGCTCGATTTCTAACAGGCAGCCGGCGCGGTCTTCTGTGACGTCATCTTCTCTTCTGTTCTTCTCCCCTCTTCCGATGTTGCCTCGTCGCCTGTTGTCGCTGTAATGATGGAAGCGCGCCTTGCATCACATTTATATAGGCATCACCGTCCCATCATGCTCCGGCAGGTACCCACGTGGTGGGTGCCTACCCACGTGCACCCACCACGTGGGTACCTACCGGAGCATGATGGGACGGTGATGCCTATATAAATGTGATGCAAGGCGCGCTTCCATCATTACAGCGACAACAGGCGACGAGGCAACATCGGAAGAGGGGAGAAGAACAGAAGAGAAGATGACGTCACAGAAGACCGCGCCGGCTGCCTGTTAGAAATCGAGCTAACACACAAACATAGCAGGCAGCCAGCGCTGAAGAAGAAGGCACCGGAGAGCTGCAGAAGAACCGGGGTTCGCCGAGTCAAGAGCGGAAGAGGGGAGAAGATGGAAGAAGCCCCCCGGAGAGCGGAGAAGCCCCCCCCGGAGAGCGGAAGCAGAAACCCCCCCGGAGAGCGGAGAAGACCCCCGGAGAGCAGAGAAGACCCCCGGAGAGTGGAAGAAGAAGCCCCCCCTGGTAATTGAGCTAATAACGAAGACAGGGGGGGCGTCCGGAGCAGAATAATAAAATATTGTGTTGTGTGTTTATTAACTTTTACTTTTTGCCTACAGGTGAATGGATAGGGGTACGATGTACCCCATATCCATTCACTTAGGGTGGGGGGCCGGTATCTGGGGGCCCCCTTATTAAAGGGGACTCCCAGATTCCGATAAGCCTCCGCCCGCAGACCCCGACAACCAATGGCAAGGGTTGTCGGGAAGAGGTCCTGTCCTCATCAACATGGGGACAGGGTGCTCTGGGGTGGGGGGGCCCGCAGTGCGCCCCCCTGCCCCAGAGCACCCAACCCCCCCATGTTGAGGGCATGCGGCCTGGCACGGCTCAGGAGGGGGGGGGCGCTCGCTCGTCCCCACTCCCTTCCTGGCTGGCCGGGTAGCGTGCTTTGGATACGGGTCTGGTATGGATTGTAGGGGGACCCCCTACGTCAATTTTTCGGCGGAGGGGGGGTCTCCTTACAACCCATAACAGACCTAAGGGCCTGGTATGCTCCTGGGGGGGGAACCCATGCCGTTTTTTTCTTTGAAAATTGGCATGAAGTTCTCCCTCAGGAATGCATGCCGAGCGACGCTGTCATTTTTTTTTATAATTATTTGTTTTCCCGGCGCGTCTTTTTTTCACCCGTCGCAACTTTAGTGTCCCGTCGCAATCCACAAAGCCGCCCGGCGTCAATTACGTTCGCGCGATGCACGTCGGGAAAATGACGTCACACGCAGGCGCAGTACGGCCGGCGCGGGAGCGCGCCTCATTTAAATTGTAAACGCCCCCCGGAGAGGAGGAACGCCTTACGACGGCGGCACTTAACTTACACGGCTTGAAATTTTTACGTAAGTGCTTTGAGGGTCAGGCACTTAGGTAAAAACTTTAAGTCAGTGTAACTTAACTGCTGAAAGTTAAGTTACGCCGCCTGGCTGAGGATTTGGCCCTAAGTGCTCCTACAGGAATATCCCTCTTCCTTTCCATGTCTACTCAGTTACAGGACTAATACAGCAGGCATGGGCATTACAGTGTAATTTGCTTGTGCGGCTGATTCCACTGCCACCTTTCTTTCTAGACCAAGTGCCTGACATTTTGCTATATTACCTTCAAACACATTAGCAAAATGAGTGGCAACTGACATCAAATAGCAGAACATGCTGTACTGTAAGTCAATTTGACAAGCTCCAACTGTAAGCAATGTCATTTATTTCTTTACTGTTTACAGACACAAATAATTTTATTAACCTTATTACAAATCTAAGACACTTTGGAAACACAGAAAAGTCACAACTTAAGTGTCAGGTAATGTCACAGACATGTACAAGCAATGTCATATGCCGATGTGCTTACATTTGTGGGGGTTATACGGTTACTGATAAAACATGTGCTTAACATTTCACAATAAAACACAGTGGCCCGGATTTAGAGAGAATTTACGCCGGCGTATCCATAGATACGCCGCGTAAATTCAAATCTGCGCCGGCGTATCTTCTTTCTGTATTCAGAAAGCAAGATACGCTGACATTAGCCTAAGATACGACTGGCACAAGTCTCTTACGCCGTCGTATCTGAGGGTGCATTCTCACGCTGGCCGCTAGGTGGCGCTCCCGTCGTTTTCAGCGTAGAGTATGCAAATTACCTAGTTACGCCGATTCACAAACGTATGTGCGCCCGGCGGTAGTTTTTTACGTCGTTTGCGTAAGTCGTTTTCGTCGTAACGTTGCTCCTGCTATTAGGTGGCGCAGCTAATGTTAAGTATGGACGTCGTTCCCGCTTCGAAATTTTTATTGTTTGCGTCGTTTGCGTAAGTCATTCGTGAATAGGGCTGGACGCAATTTACGTTCACGTCGAAACCAATACGTCGTTGCGGCGTACTTGAGAGCAATGCACACTGGGATATGTACACGGACGGCGCATGCGCTGTTCGTAAAACACGTCAATCACATCAGGTCATAACACATTAACATAAAACACGCCCCCCCTCCCACATTTGAATTACACGGGCTTACGCCGACCCCATTTACGCTACGCCGCCGCAACTTACGGAGCAAGTGCTTTGTGAATGCTGCACTTGCTCCTGTAAGTTGCGTCGGCGTAGCGTAAATACAATACGCTGCGCCGCCGTAACTAGGCGTCCATCTACCTGAATCTACTCCAGTGTTATAAAGCCAGGAAATGGCCAGAAAAATACTTGGAAGGAGGTCGGTAATGATGGCCCCCATGTTCCTCTCAGTACAGGTTTCCTTTAAAGAGCCCCTGTCACAGAAATGTCAGGTGTTTTAAATTCTTATTTGCAGTATTTTCCTTTTTACCATTTTTTTTTGCTGAACTTGAGAATTGACACTATAAAGTGTCACTTGAATGATAGAGTTTACTGAGGCTGGTAACATCACACCCAAGATGGTGGCACACAGCTGCAGTTTCTTGTTCAAGTATTTTATTACAGATTATCAGAAAACATTGAATGTAATAAGTAAAGAGAAAATGTTTACATTGTAACATTAAGATAACCTTATTACAGGAAAGTATACAGGAAAGTATATCTCTAGTCGCATTTGACATCATATAATTGTTAAGTTAAGAATTAAATTAAGACAGATCAATGCAGTAAATTGATAGTTATCTATCTTTATATACAGTGGACCCTTGGATTACGAGCATAATCCGTTCCAGGAGAATGCTTGTAATCCAAAGCACTCGCATATCAAAGTGAGTTTCCCCATACAGCTGTAGAAGTCAATGGATAATTCATTCCATATTGACCTCTATTGTATGCAGTACCGCATGTGGCCAGAGGTGGGGGGCCCCGGAGAGACTCGTAAATACTTTGAGACCGTTCGGAGCTGCTAGGATGCACTCGGAAAGCCTCGGGGAGGCTTGGAAACACTCAGGAGTGTTTCCGAGTATTTCCGAGTGTTTCCCGGTCCATCTGAGCGGCTCCGAGTATAACAGGCGCCACCGCACCTCTGGCCAAATGCGGCACTGCACACCGCAGAGCCCTGAATCCTTTCGCAAAGGCAACACTCGCAAACCGAGTCAGGATTTAAAAAAAATAATAGCTCGTATTGCGAAATGCTCGTTATCCGCTTTACTCACAATCTGAGGTACTACTTTAGATACATTTATGTAGAGTCGCTAGTATATTTGCTGCTCTTTTCAATAGTGGAACATTATGGTTAATCTACCACTGATTTGGGGCCTAATATCAGCATAATAATATGGTATGTCAACCAACTATAGTACAGCAGCTGTTTCAAGGTTTTTGCATTTTTAAGGGAGACTTTTACATAGCATGCCTAAAATATGGTAAACGTGCATATAATCTTATAGGATTATTGTTGCTGAAATTAATTGTCTGGCAACAGTACGGTATCTTAGGGCACTTTAAAAACACAATGCAACACATTTTTGCAATATTTTGCAGTATACACTGCCAGTTTAGGACAGTACAGTTTTCACACATGTGAAGTCAGAGTATTGTATTGCATTATAAAATACTATAAACACAAAGAAAGGAAGTCTGCAAGAGCAACCATACAGTAGGTGTTTTCAAATGCGCGTGTACTCAAGATAATAAATGCCTTTTGAAAACAATATTTAAACACACAAAATATTGCAACAAGTACTTTCAAATGCCAAACTCACTGCCAAACTGTCTACAATAGGAAAGTTGCTAGATGTACCTAGGCTTAGGATTTACAGTTAAATCAATGAAAATCTGTTTTTTTAGTTAGGCCCCCTCTTCACATAAAAAAGTAAAAAAGCTCCTGTTGGGGAAAATAAATAATTAAATATACTTTCCTTAGTGCCAATTCACATGTGCAGTGCATTTTTTAGGTGTTTTGTCTTATGCATGTTTTAAGCCACGTTACTATTTTGATGAAAGTGCATTAACCACTTAAGCCCCGGACCAATATGCAGCCTAAAGACCCAAGGTGTTTTTACAGTTCGGGACTGCGTCGCTTTAACAGACAATTGCGCGGTCGTGCGACGTGGCTCCCAAACAAAATTGGCGTCCTTTTTTCCCCACAAATAGAGCTTTCTTTTGGTGGTATTTGATCACATCTGCGGTTTTTAGTTTTTGCGCTATAAACAAAAATAGAGCGACAATTTTGAAAAAAAAGCAATATTTTTTACTTTTTGCTGTAATAAATATCCCCCAAAAACATATATAAAAACATTTTTTTTCCTCAGTTTAGGCCGATACGTATTCTTCTACCTATTTTTAGTAAAAAAAATCGCAATAAGCGTTTATCGATTGGTTTGCGCAAAATTTATAGTGTTTACAAAATAGGGGATAGTTTTATTGCATTTTTATTTTTTATTTTTTTTTTACTACTAATGGCGGCGATCAGCAATTTTTTTCGTGACTGCGACATTATGGCGGACACTTCGGACAATTTTGACACATTTTTGGGACCATTGTCATTTTCACAGCAAAAAATGCATTTAAATTGCATTCTTTATTGTGAAAATGACAGTTGCAGTTTGGGAGTTAACCACAGGTGGCGCTGTAGGAGTTAGGGTGCACCTAGTATGTGTTTACAACTGTTTGGGGGTGTGGCTGTAGGAATGACGTCATCGATCGTGTCTTCCCTATAAAGGGAATGACGCGATCGATGCGCCGCCATAGTGAAGGACGGGGAAGCCGTGTTTACACACGGCTCTCCTCGTTCTTCAGCTCCGGGGAGCGATCGCGACGGAGCGGCTATAAACAAATAGCCGCGCCGTGGTCCCGGATCGCTCCCCGAGCGGACCCGACCTCCGCATGTAGCGGGGGGGGTCCCGATCGGACCCCCCACCCGCTAATAGGCGAGGACGTACGTGTACGCCCATGTGCCTGTACGTGCCATATTGTGGACGTATATGTACATGCGGGGGTCGGGAACTGGTTAAAGATGCAGCATTATATCTATTTCCATTGTTCTGTTATTTTCTCACATATGAATGAATGAGTAACTTGTATAGCTCTACAAACGCGAACTAAATCGCCTTAAAGTGGAGGTTCACCCAAAAACGTAATTGTTAACCTTAGGCCCCGTACACACAGCCGAGGAACTCGACGTGCTTGGCACGTCGAGTTCCTCGTCGAGTTCTGGGATGAAGCCGCCGAGGAGCTCGGCGGGCCGCCTTCTCCCATAGAACAATGAGAAAATAGAGAACATGTTCTCTATTTTCTCGTCGAGCTCCTCGGCGGCTCCATCGAGCCAAAACTGTACAGACGACAGAGTTTCTCGGCAGAATCCGGGTTTTGACCGAGTTTCTCGGTGAATTCTGCCGAGAAACTCTGTCGTGTGTACGAGGCCTTAGATTGATGCTCATTTTGTCAAGGGGAATCGGGTAGTTTTTTTAAAATCGAAGCAGTACTTACCGTTTTAGAGAGCGATCTTTTCCGCCGCTTCCGGGTATGGGCTGCGGGACTGGGCGTTCCTATTTGATTGACAGGCTTCCGACAGACTTCCGACGGTCGCATACATCGCGCCACGATTTTCCGCCGTATAGAGCCGCACCGGCGCTCGGCTTCTTTCGGCTACTCGTGACGCGATGTATGCGACCATCAGAAGCCTGTCAATCAAATAGGAACGCCCAGTCCCGAAGACCATACCCGGAAGCGGCGGAGAAGATCGCTCTCTAAAACGGTAAGTACTGCTTCGATTTTAAAAAAACTACCCGATTCCCCTTGACAAAATGAGCCTCAATCTAATGTTAAAAATAGTTTTTCGGGTGAACTCCCGCTTTAAGGCGCTTTTGCAGCCGGGGCCTGCCTGTGTCTTCAGAAGAGATGGGTCTTAAGCTTCTCCCTGAAGACCAGATGTTTTTCTCCCAGCGGATGTTTGCAGGTAGAGCGTTCCATAGCTGGGGTCCTTGGACTGTGAACTTTTGTTTGTCTTTTGATTTGTAGCGGGTCTTGGGAATGTGGAGGAGGTTATGGTTAGTTGACCAGAGGGGGCGACTTGAGGTGTAGTGCTATATACTTGATTGTACTGTGGTTGGTACTCTAGATACCTGTACTGAGGGACAGCATGACCGCTGCTGCCTTGTTGTGATTGTTTTCTTTTCTTTTATTTGTGTTTTTTTTTTGTAAAGTTGTAAAACTCTGAATAAAAGTATGTGATGTGCTTTCATCAAAACGTGTGTTCCCATAGAGTTTAAAAGTAGCACAGCTAAAAACATGTGTGAAACACACATAAGAGTGCAATGAGCAAAAACCACACTACACACATGTGAACCAGCCTTTATTCTTCTGCCCACAGTACCTAGGATGTTAGCATCCTTTGGGTGTTGGGTGATAACCGTGGGAATGCTGAGTAGCCCACAATTTGTGAGATTGCACTGTGCAGTAGCATAATCTATTGTGGTACTTTGCTGGAGCTGCTGACATCACATCCAAGATAGTGGCACACAGCAGCAGTTTCAAGACTTTTGCATGTCTACACAAGGGAGGCTTTTACAAGTACATAACATATCTATAGCCAGTGGTGTATTTTGGTTGTGCGCTCCCCCAGGCAAGACTAAAATCAGGCAGCCTCCCTCTCATCTAAATCCCCCCCCCCCCAGCTGCAGTATACTGTTCTTGTCTCAGGGTCCGATGAGGTAGCAACTGCCTTGCTAAAGAAGCTGAAGGTAAAGGTGATGGACTGGCCAAGCATGTCTCCAGACCTAAACCCTATTGAGCATCTGTGGGGCATCCTCAAACAGAATGTGGAGGAGCGCAAGGTCTCCAACATCCACCAGCTCTGTGATGTCCTTATGGAAGTGTGGAAGAGGACTCCAATGGCAACCTGTGAAGCTCTGGTGAAAAAATAATGGTGGCCACACAAAATATTGACACTTTGGGCTAAATTTGGACATTTTCACTTAGGAGTGTACTCCCTTTTGTTGCCAGCGGTTTAGACATTAATGGCTGTGTGTTGAGTTATTTTGAGGGGACAGTTAATTTACACTGTTATACAATCTGTACACTCACTACTTTACATTGTAGCAAAGTGTCATTTCTTCAGTGTTGTCACATGAAAAGATAGAATAAAATATTTACAAAAATGTGAGGGGTGTACTCACTTTTGAGAGATACTGTATGTCTAATTCTGTTTTTTTAATGCTTTCTGTCATACTTATTGGTTTCAATCAATGACTCAAGTAAGGAGGATAATTTTTGCCAATGGCTTGAATTAATTTACATACTGTAATAGAATACAGAAGCTTCATTCAGCTTTAGCCCTCATCAATTACACCTGTCCTGGCTTTTGCAAGAAAAATGGTTGTACTGTTCTTGAATTGTAAAGCACTGTATGTACGATAAATTGAACTAAGTGATGAGCCAGCACTGCTAACCAAAGGGTATGATTCTTAAGTATTCAATTAGCATATAACAATTTGACAATTTTAATAGTTAGAAATGTGAACTTAAATACAAGCAAACCCCTTTTAATTTGTCAGAATAATGTGGAAACAGCTATATGTGCATTGCTACTGTATGTGTTATTTAATTATTTTGTATAATTACTATGATTTTCAAAGATTTAATTCCATTATAGTACAGAAACCTAAGGAAATAATCGTATAAACCTTTAGCTTAATTCCATAGGCACTATTATATTTCCTAAGCTGTTGGAATGCCAGGGAATTACAACTGTGCATAACTGGAGCCTGTAAGGATAAGAATAGCTGTTGCCAGCACACTTATGCATAATAGCAAGATTATTATTTAAGCATCATGCTTCTTCCTGATGAAATATACTATATATATATATATATATATATATATATATATATATATATATATATATATATATATATATATATATATATAGAGTGTGTGTCATCTTTAGCACAGTGTATTATAAATTCAGTCTTGAAAAATGCTAATGCCAAAGAATGTCTGTGTATATGAAAAACAGCAAATTTCCATTTTCTAAAATACCTACTGTACACAGGAGAAGGCTGCTGGATCGCCTCCATGACCATTCAACTAATATTGCCAATCATTTTAACGAATTTGCTGGGGATGAATCCGCAGCTATTCATATCCAGATTATTGAGAGAGTAATGCCGCGTACACACGATCATTTTTTGGGTTGTAAAAAGCGAAGTTTTTCAGGCTTTAGAAAAAACAACGTTTTTGTTCAACTTGATCCTTAAAACGGCCTTGCCTACACACGATCGTGAAAAAAAATGCTCTAGCAAAGCGCGGTGACGTACAACACGTACGACGGCACTATAAAGGGGAAGTTCCATTCGGATGACGCCACTCTTTGGGCTGCTTTAGCTGATTTTGTGTTAGTAAAAGACGTTTTGCGCTTTTCTGTCTGTTACAGCGTGATGAATGTGCTTACCATATTTGCCGGCGTATAAGATGACCCCCTAATTTTCCAGCCAAAATGTTGGTTTTGGGATATACTCGCCGTATAAGACTACCCCCTTCCTACATGCCTCGCCTCACGGTGCCACCATTACATGCCAGACTATGCCACTACATGTCAGACTGTGCCCCATTACATGCCAGACTGTGCCCCATTACATGCCAGACTATGCCCCATTACATGCCAGACTGTGCCCCATTACATGCCAGACTATGCCCCATTACATGCCAGACTATGCCCCATTACATGCCAGACTGTGCCCCTTTACATGCCAGACTGTGCCCCATTACATGCCAGACTGTGCCCTTACCTTATCCTAAGACATGCAGAATCGCGGCCGTACGTTTTTTCAAAAGATGTGCCTCCTACGTCTTCTGTTCTGTGATAGGCGGAACACTCAGCTTCCCAGGAGGCACTGTGTTCAATGTTTGCCTATCACGGGGGCCCTCTCGTCTGAGGACGAGAGGGCCTCCGTGATAGGCGGACACTAAACACAGGACGAGAGGGCCTCCGTGATAGGCGGACACTAAACACAGTGGGCCAGATCCTCAAAAGAGATACGGCGGAGTAACTGCTGTTACTCCGTCGTATCCCTGGTCCTAACTATGGAACTGATCCACAGACTCAGTTTCCCATAGTTAGGACGAAGATCCGACATGTGTAATTGAATTACACTGTCGGATCTTAAGGATGCAATTCTAGGCCGGCCGCTAGGTGGCGAGGCCATTGCGGCCGGTGTAGAATATGCAAATGACCAGTTACGGCGATCCACGAACGCTCCGACGGGCCCGTCGCTCTAAATCTACGTCGTTTACGTCGAGTTCCGCGGCGTAAAACTGGGGCTAAGCCCTAGTTGTCTTAAGCCATGTTAAGTATGGCCGTTGTTCCCGCGTCGAATTTTAAATTCTACGTCGTTTGCGTAAGACGTCCGTGAATGGCGCTGGACGCCATTTACGTTAACGTCTAAGCAAATGACGTCGGAGCGACGTCAGTTAGCGCAATGCACGTCGGGTAATTTACCCGACGGAGCATGCGCAGTCTGTCCGGCGCGGGAGCGCGCCTAATTTAAATGGGACTCGCCCATTTGAATAGGAACGCCTTGCGCCGGACGGATTTAAGTTACAGCGCCGCAAAATTCCAGGTAAGTGCTTTGTGGATCGGCACCTAACTTGGGAATTTTGCGGCGGAGTAGCTTAGATCCGAAAAGTTACGTTGCGCCGCGGCTTTGTGGATAACCCCCAGTGTCTCCTGGGAAGAGACCGCGATTCTGCATGTCTTAGGTAAGGTTAGGTTACCGGCGTATAAGACGACCCCCTACTTTTAAGAAGATTTTAAGGGGTTAGAAAGTCGTCTTATACGCCGGAAAATACGGTACTCCTTTACGAACAGTAGTTTTACCAGAACGAGCGCTCCCGTCTCATAACTTTCTTCTGAGCATGCGCAGATTTTTCACGTCGTTAAAGCCCACACACGACCATTTTTTTACAACCCGAAAAACGACAACGTTAAAAACGTAGTGAAAAAATAGAGCATGTTCGAATTTTTTTTTTTTGCCTGTTTTTCAGAACCCGAAAAATACTCTAGATCCCACACACGGTGGTTTTTATGACATTAAAAAAAAAACGTATTTTTTTACAACCCGAAAAATGATCGTGTGTACGTGGCATCAGATGCCTAAAGAGAGATGATGATTTATTCAGACACCTCTGTAAAAGAGAGGTTCTCTGGATTTTCCAGATGCAAACCAGGAGACCTATGGGGCTGAATTTTGAGTGGGACTTCACTAATTTTTATGACATTTTTTGACAGCAGAGAAAAATGTTTTAAATGCCTTGCCTGGGCAGCCTCCCCCAACACTAGACTAGAAATTAATATAAAAATACTGCGATATACGCATAAATAAACAATTGCAGCCAGCACTACAATCTTAACAAAGATTGTGTGAATGAATAAAGTGAAAACAGTGCAGCCCTAACAATCAAATGTTGAGTATTGACATATCAACATACCGTTGTATACAAAATTGTGATTAGCATATACAAAAAACTCTAACACCATAATCTGATTGATAGTGTCTCTAAATAAAGTGCACTGTGCAAATTTCAAATCAACATTGGTAGTATAGTCCCATTGGTGATTAAAACATTAATCCATTAGTATATATTGATGGGAAGGAATCCAGACGTGTAGGACTAAAGGAGTCTCCGCTGTGTGTGCATCCATTACCAAGGGGAGAAAATTAAATATGCTTACCAGAAGGTAGCATCTATCAGTCATGTGTTATCAAAGCTCTGGATAGCGAGTGATGCAATTCCTTCTCCTCAGCTAAGCCACCTCAGGCAACCTCGATCCCGCATGTGAGAATATGGATTTGGATGGCAATGTCCCAGATGATAAAAAACCTCCTTCCACCACAGAACCGTTTGGTAGGTTTATGGTTAACAGCATCCATAAAAAAACAACAAAAAAGCCTACCCATAGTGAAAACCCGTATGGTTATGAGTTTATTTAGGAATGAAAATGTTTTTCATAAATTCCAAGATGTATTGCATCAAGTAAAAAAATCTCCTCTGTGATCACAAAAGCATAAAATTTAAAAAGGCACAATGACATGGAAAGGACTCATCAAACCCTACGCGTTTCGTCTACAAAGACTTCAACTTGAGTCTTTGTAGATGAAACACATTGGGTTTGATGAGTCCTCCTTACGCCTGCTCCACATGCTCCTCCTGTATCTGCTGGGTCCACATAGACGGAGTCTGACTATAGTACGCCTTAAAGGAGTTATAAAGAAAACATTTTTTTCACCTTAATGCAATCTATGCATTAAGGTGAAAAAACATAGATGACGCCGCCCTCCCGAGCCCCCATTTTACTTACCTGACCCCTCGAAAGTCCCGCGCTCGGCCCCGAGATCCTCTTTGCCACTCAGCCTGGCCGCTGATTGGCTAGAGCGGATGGATTGAGAGCAGCGCAGCCATTGGCTGGGATGTAGGCCGGGAGTGCGCCTGCAAGTACTCACCACCATGCGAGCGCTCTAGCATGACTGTGGTGAGTTCTTGTGGGGAGGACCAGAGACAGCCGCCGAGGGACCCCAGAAGATGTGGATCATAGACAGTGGAGGTAAGTTTAACATGTTTGTTATTTTAAAGCAAACATTTTTTTCCTATAGTTACCCTTTAAGGCACCAATAAGTCCTCTTCCTTCTGTGGCTCCAGGATCCTGTCTATAAGTTCACACAGTGTCTGCTCCAGCAGAACCACAGAAATAGTAAAATTGGTGCTCGCATTGTCACAGCTCACCATTCTGGATGCCTCCTCAAATAGTGACAATGCAGAGCATTCTGTATTAGAGCCACTAATGCGCAACAAAGGAGCCATGCTTGCACAGGTCTTATTTATGGTCTTCTAATGCATGTGTAGCTGCTGCAGCAATTGTCAAGGTAGGTTTTTACCAAACGGGTGTGTCACATATCAGGAGGTGTGTGGGTAGATGTGGTTCCTGCAAAATTTTACACAGCTACACACTGGCTGGTTATGACAACCTGATATTTCTAGAAACTCTCCTGGCCTGCCTCAGAAGATCCTATAAGTCAGGGTAGCTATCTAGGAAGTGCTGCACCACCAGCTTAAGAATGTATTCCATGCAAGGCACATATTAACCTATCCTGCCTGAGAGTGGACAGCAGGTTGGTTCTGTTTTCACACAGAACCTTTCCTTTCACAAATTGGTATGGCGATAGCCACCTTTGGGCCTGCCCCTGCAGAACTGATAGAATCTCTGCCCCAGTGTGGCTCCTGTCTCCTTGACATATCAGCGTCAACACTACATTGCATGATTTATCCTGAGACATTGCATAGGCCTCTTGCAGAGGACTAGTGGTTCAGGGGGCCAACTCATCCTAAGAGGGCTTTGAGCAGAAGGAGGAGATGGAGGCAATTGTGCTGTCTCCATCACCAGCTGTAAGGATATGGGGTGGCAGAACCAGCTCAGTGTGTCTCATCCTACATCCTTCCCAACTGCCAGCAAAGTTTATCAATTGACCATAAATGATATATAACATATCTGCCCTTACTTGCTTGGTCACATATCTATAGTCAGGTGGACCCTCCTGCTGACCACATGGTCCAGCAATGTGGAAACATGATGTTCCAGATCATGGTCTAGGGCAAAGAAAAGGCAGCCAGTAATCTGCATCACTGTTATACATCACAGTGATGGGCTCAATCCACCAGATGGTAAGGCAGAAAACAGCAATTTTGCCAAGCTGCATTGAGCTAAGAATGGAGCTGGCAGGAGAAAGAGGCATGCAAACATTTTCCTGTCGATAGCTAGCATTCAAGAGCCACTCCCAATAAGCTGCTGGTGTTATGTGTCTCTTCAAACATGTGGTGCTCAAATGACTGATAGTATAGCCACACTTGATATGCTTTAGATAGACCTGAGGTCGTAGTTGAAGCCGGCATTTGCTTAATATAGAAACAAGCATGTAATCATTGTGTCGGGCATGGCACATAATATTGTAAGTGCAATTTTTACTGTTTCCATAATAAACTATTGATGGTTTTATGCAATGTGACACCATACGCTCTTCTTTTTATGGTGAATACTGTTGAGCTGGAGATGGATTTGAGTATATGAGAAGAGGAGAGCTATTCTAGACTATTTGAATGCAGATCGGGTATGATCACATTGGACAATAATCATATTTTTTATGCTGTCCAGTTATTCAGTCTTTTTAGTTTCTTCAGCATCATTCTTTTGGGTGAGTATCCAGTTTCCTATAAGTTGCTTAAAGGGGTTGTAAAGGTATTTTTTTCCCCCTAAACATCTTCCTTTACCTTACTGCAGTCCTCCTTCACTTACCTCATCCTTCCATTTTGCTTTTAAATGTCCTTATTTCTTCTGAGAAATTCTCACTTCCTGCTCTTCTGTCTGTAACTACACACAGTAATGTAAGGCTTTCTCCCTGGTGTGGCGAAAGCCTCTTGAGGGGGGAGGGGGCGAGCAGGAGTGTCAGGACGCCCACTAACGCACAGCTCCTTTCTCTATCTGCAAAGTAAAAAGCATCCTGACCCTCCTGCTCGCCCCCTCAAGAGGCTTTCTCCACACCAGGGAGAAAGCCTTGCATTACTGTGTGTAGTTACAGACAGAAGAACAAGAAGTGAGGATTTCTCAGAAGAAATAAGGATATTAGAAAGCAAAATGGAAGCATGAGGTAAGTGAAGGAGGACTGCACTAAGGTAAGGAAGCTATTTAGGAAAGAAAATTGTACCTTTACAACCCCTTTAACCAACATAGAAAAAGGGAAAATATATCTGGAAAATTGTGTTACTGCAAACTGTCAATTGAGCATTTCTCTCACATCCTGTTGTGTTTACAGGACCAGAAGAAAAAACTTCCCAATTAGACATGTGTGGCAAAAGCAAACTCTGACAGGGGTTTTGAACAAAAAATATTTAGAATTTTTTTTTTGTAAATTCTTGTATTTAACATTTTTGACCAAGGACATAGGTGTGGTCACAACACACAAATAAGGCCTCCTTCACACAGGGTGTATCAACACATACCTTATGTGAGGGCTGTCCTTACCTACACAGGTGTTCCATGCATCCCCATGCATGTACTCCCATTGATGTCTATTGGGACACAGTGGCTGAACAGACATAGGGCCAGATTCACGTAGATGAGCGGCGGCGTTACGTATCGTAGATACGTTACACCGCCGCAAGTTTTCATCGCAAGTGCCTGATTCACCAAGCACTTGCGATGAAAACCTACGCCGGCGGCCTCCGGCGCAAGGCGGGCCAATTCAAATGGGCGTGTGCCATTTAAATTAGGCGCGCTCCCGCGCCGGACCTACTGCGCATCCTCAGTGTCGCAATTCCCGTCGTGCTTTGCGCGCCGTGACATCATTTTTTCAAACGGCGACGCGCGTAGCGTAATTCCGTATTCCCGGAAGGCTTACGCAAACGACGTTCATTTTTAAATTTCGACGCGGGAACGACGGCCATACTTTATACAGCAATACGATTGCTGTGTAAAGTTAAGGCACCAAAAACGACGACTAACTTTGAGACGGGAAACTAGACTAGCGGCTACGTAGCGAACGCGAAAATCCGTCGGGAATCGCCGTAACTCCTAATTTGCATACCCTGGTTTACGAGGCGAACTCCCCCCAGCGGCGGCCGCGGTATTGCATCCTAAGATCCGACAGTGTAAAACAATTACACCTGTCGGATCTTATGGATATCTATGCGTAACTGATTCTATGAATCAGCAGCATAGATACTCTGAGAGATACAACGGAGTATCTGAGATACTCCGTCGTATCTCAGCTGTGAATCTGGCCCATAGTCTCTTCTCCAAATCTGACATCTGTGTGGATACGGGTACATAAACCCAAGTGCACACTTTCTGCATTTTGGGCTATGCACCTGTTGCACACACATGGATGCCAAATTGGGAGCAGCGTGGGTGTGGCCTGGATATGATGGCGGGCGGCTGCTGAATGGTGTAGCTCCTGTTGCCCATCAGTTATACAATGGATCCTTCAGCTTGTCTTCCAACAGCTCAGCTTTGCTGACAACCCGTTTAATTTTCTGCACTAGCAAGATTTACTGCACACATGCACTTTTTCTGGTGTTTGATACAAGGACTTTGGGACAAAAGATTCATTTTGAGACATTGCACTTTATAATCCTTTTTTGACTGATGAACTTTATTTGGTATTTCATATGAATTTATATAGCTAGATTCAGAGAGACTTAGGCTGGCGTATCAGTAGATACGCCAGCCTAAGTCAGAATTTGCGTCATCGCTAATTTAAGCGTATTCTGGTAACCAGATACGCTTAAATTAGGCTCAGATACGAGCGGCGTAAGTGTCTTACACCCTCGTATCCTAAAGTGTAATTTTTAGGCTGACCGCTAGGTGGCGCTTCCATTGCGGTCGGCGTAGAATATGTAAATCAGTAGATATGCCTATTCACGAACGTACGCCCGGCCGACGCAGTACAGATACGCCGTTTACGTAACGCATTAGCAGGCCTAAAGTTATTCCATCAAATAGATGGAATAGTAATGTTAAGTATGGCCGCCGTTCCCGCGTCGAAATTCGAAAATTTTACGTCGTTTGCGTAAGTCGTCCGTGAATAGGGATTTACGTCATTTACATCCACGTCTAAATCAATAGACCCGTGCGGCGTACGTTGCCGCAATGCACACTGGGAAATGTAGGCGGACGGCACATGTGCCGTTCAAAAAAAACGTCAATCACTTCAGGTCAAAGCATATTAACATAAAACACGCCCCCTCAGCCTATTTTGAATTAGGCGCGCTTGCGCCCGCCGCATTTACGCTACGCCGCCGTAAGTTAGGAGGCAAGGGCCAGATTCACGTAGAAGTGCGGCGGCGTAACGTATCGCAGATACGTTACACCGCCGCAAGTTTTCATCGCAAGTGCCTGATTCACAAAGCACTTGCAATGAAAACCTACGCCGGCGGCCTCCGGCGTAAGCCCGCGTAATTCTAAGGGGCGTGTGCCATTTAAATTAGGCGCGCTCCCGCGCCGGACCTACTGCTCATGCTCCGTTCTGAAATTCCCACCGTGCTTTGCGCGAACTGACGGCATTTTTTCGAACGGCGACGTGCGTAGCGTACTTCCGTATTCTCGGACGTCTTACGCAAACGACGTGAATTTTTAAATTTCGACGCGGGAACGACGGCCATACTTTATACAGCACATACGTGTGCTGTGTAAAGTTAGAGCACCCAAAACGACGACTAACTTTGCGACGGGAAACTAGACTAGCAGCGACGTAGCGAACGCGAAAAACCGTCGTGGATCGCCGTAACTCCTAATTTGCATACCCGACGCTGGTTTGTGACGCGAACTCCCCCCAGCGGCGGCCGCGGTACTGCATCCTAAGATCCGACAGTGTAAAACAATTACTGAGAGATACGACGGAGTATCTGAGATACTCCGTCGTATCTCCTTTGTGAATCTGGGCCCAAGTACTTTGAGAATACAGGGCCAGATTCACGTAGAATCGCAGGGGCGTAATGTATCCTAGATACGTTACACCGCCGCAATTTTTCATCGCAAGTGCCTGATTCACCAAGCACTTGTGATGAAAACCTACGCTGGCGGCCTCCGGCGCAAGGCGGGCCAATTCAAATGGGCGTGTGCCATTTAAATTAGGCGCGCTCCCGTGCCTGGACCTACCGCGCATGCTCCGTTTCCGAACTCCCGCCGTGCTTTGCGTGAATTGACATAATTTTTTCGAACGGCGACGCGCGTAACGACGTTATTTTTTACATTTCGACGCGGGAACGACAGCCATACTTTATACAGCAATATGATTGCTGTGTAAAGTTAAGGCAGCAACGGGAAACTAGACTAGCGGCGACGTAGCGAACGCGAAAAGCCGTCGTGGATCGCCATAACTCCTAATTTGCATACCCAACGCTGGTTTACGACGCAAACTCCCCCCAGCGGTGGCCGCGGTATTGCATCCTAAGATCCGACAGTGTAAAACAATTACACCTGTCGGATCTTATGGCTATCTATGCGTAACTGATTCTATGAATCAGTCGCATAGATAGAACAACAGATACAACGGCGTATCAGGAGATACGCCGTCGTATCTGCTCTGTGAATCTGGCCCACAGTACTTGCCTCTCTGACTTAAGGCGGCGTAGCGTAAATACGGCGATCTCTGAGAATCTACCTAATAGTTTTTTTTGCACTTTTAAATATTTATTTACAAGCTACTTTATATTTTTGTACTTTCATATTGATTTAGGAAAGAATTTACATTTGATTATTTTTTTATATTTACTTATTGGTGCATTAGAGTATTTATTGATTTTAACTACTTAAGGACTGCCCGCCGTCGTTATATACGTCGGTACTTTGACACTAAATACTAGGGTTATGGCAGCAGCTAGCTGCCATAACCCCAGTATTTATAAAAATTCTTTTTTTTTTTTTTTTTTTTTTTTTTTTTTTTTTTTTTTTTAGTGTGATATTGCTTTTTATTCAAACCAAGCCCCTCACAAAATGTTATGCTTACAATGTAATAGAAAAATACAGGCACATCAGATGTTAGGACTATTAGCTCACGTAGCTATGTTGCTTGTCAGCTCAGCTCCAGCTGACAAGTTGCTCGTTCTATACAACTGCTGTCTGTATGGGTGTAGACTCGTTGTGTAGCCACGCCCTGACGCGTTGCGGGATTGGTTCCCGTCTTCAGAGGGCGTACTTTAGGGGTGTCTACAATCCTATTTTCTGGTGACTACATGTGGATTCTTAAGAGGTTGCTTTTTTCACTGTCATAGTGTGCACTAGGCCCTGATTCTTCTTACCAATAGGAAGATGCTATAATCAGTTTATGAGTGTGATCTGTATGTGTTCGCAGCTGCGTTTATCCTAGACAACGTTGTCTTTTTTTTACTTTTCACCAAGGTGAAGGTGATGGTGGTGTTTTTTACCCAGAAGCTTTTTGTATTTGTTAATTCAATACAATGATCCTGTGATTAAGCTGCATGGTCCTGCTGTGACTTCCTATTTGGGTTATTTCCCCCAACTCTTTTTTACATGGGTCACTTGGATCACACCCTAATTTGAGGTGAGTCAGAAATCACCAGGGATGCTGTCTAGTCAGCTTATTTAAGCCTGAAAGTGATAACCACTAGTGAGAGACTGGCTACTTTCCTTTTTTCCTATTCATACCTATGATAAGAAACTGTGTGGCTTTGAAGATCCATGTTGGATCCATATATATATTTTTTTTTAATATATAAGCATTGATTTTTTTTTTTTTTTTTTTTTTTTTTTTTTTTTTTTTTTTTTTGTTTCAATAGTTTTTATTGGTTTTTCAAGTTTAATGCAGAAGAATGTCGTACAATTGTATTGTTTGAAACATGAACATAAATAACAACATCAACCGTCATCAGTGAACTTTGTAGAGATACTATAAATCAATTAGTCTGTAACAATTCGTAGGGAACAGAAAATTGTGAAGTAACTAGGTAACTTATCTGTTCATTTGCTTTTCAAGAACTAGTATTCTATTAAAACAGTGAGCATTCAAGATAGGTACAAATCAAGCAAGAATTATCATCATGACCATTTTTTTTTTTTCAAAGTCATACATCAAAACTAAGTACTCAGTTAAAAAGAAAGTTTCCAGGAAACAAAAACCAGCTACGATATTCAGTCAGTATGGTTGAACCATAGTTTCCAAGGGGCCCATTTAATCTCATGTTTATGCAAAGTATTCTGGGATATGGCTAGTAAACGTTCATAGGTCATATGTAGATTTGTAAGATCTATAACTTCAATTACAGATGGAGGACAAGAATCTTTCCATTTTCTGGTGATCGATAATCTGGCTGCATGTAACAGGTGGACCATCGAATTGCGTTGGGTGACCTGAAAACTGTCTATACCCAGGGATAGCAATGCTAAACCTGGATTAGGTTTTATTTCAGTTTCTACCATAATTGATAAAATCTCGAATATTTGTTTCCAGTAAACCCTCAATTTAGGGCAATTCCAGAAAATGTGGAGTATGTCTCCTCTAGCTCCACATATTCTCCAGCATTTGTCCGAGTGCTGATTACCAAATTTGGATACAATATTGGGTGTGTAATACCATTTTAACGTTATTTTGACCGACAATTCCCACAAGGAGGTGCAATTGGAGGCTGATTGGTTCAATCTACAAGCAGCCCTCCATTGGTCGCATGTGTATTGACGTCCCAAATCCTCCTCCCACTTTAAGTGGGACGAGGATTTAGAAAAGACTCTTTTGTCCTGTAGTAAATTGTAAAAGAGTGAAATTCCTTTAGTTTTTACCATTTGAGACGTTAAAAAATTCCATACATATGTACAAATGTAAAGGTCGTAAGATTTTAGGTTATTCAAACAGCGTATTATTTTTTTATATTGACTGTGGCATGTCTGGGGAATAGAGTATTCGGACTTAATACATTCAAAAGATTTAATATCATTGCCATTGTAAAGATCTTGGATAAGTATAATACCTCTAGATTCCCATTGATCTGGAGATATATGGTCTAAAACAAGCTGTAAGACACTAAAAGGGATAATTATTTTAACCCTGGGATTACAGTTTTCTGTGGATCTTAAGAATTTAAGCCAAGTTGAAATGGAAACCTTCATAGTTGGCGGAAGGTGTGAAGGGACTTTAAATCCTATTTGTGCACCAAATAACCAGAATTTAGTCGGTGTACGGAGGCAATAGGAGGATTCAATCGACCCCCATGTCGTAGTAGGGGATGAGCGAAACCATTCCTTTAATTGTGTTAACACCGTGCTATGAAAGTAGTCCTGGAAATCAATGTAACCAACACCTCCCCACATTCTATGCTTTATCAGTTTTTGGTGAGCACATCTAGATCTCTTTCCTTTCCAGATAAACTTTGAGAGAATTGATTGAAGCGTTTTAAAAAAACTTAAGGGTATCGGAATGGGAAGACATCGAAATATATATAAGACCTGAGGGAGATGGATCATTTTAAACGCCGAGAGCCTACCCCACCATGAGAATTCATGTTTTTCTAATTTTATCAGATCTAGGTGCAATTTTTTTCTAAGTGGTATATGGTTATGTAGAAATAACATTTTAGTAGACCTGGTCAAATGAATACCTAAATATGGGATGGTAGAATCCGCCCAGGAATAGGGAAATTGGTGTTGCAAAAGAGTATTTGTTACTGCGTCTATGCCTATATCAAGGATTGAAGATTTAGTAACATTAACTTTATAATAAGATATCATACCGAACTTCAGTAGTGTTTCTTGAACTTCAAGTAGGGAAGTGAACGGACATGTCAGCATTAAAATCACGTCGTCCGCAAATAGACTTATCTTATGAGTATGAGAACCAATAGAAATTCCCGATATTTTGGCGTTAGATCGTATGTGTTCTGCTAAGGGTTCCATTAATAAGTTGAATATTAAGGGGGACAATGGACAGCCCTGTCTAGTACCATTGGAGATTGAAAAAGGTTGAGATAACATATTGGAAGCTAAAACTCGCGCATTTGGGTTTGAGTAGAGGGCTAATACAGATCTTAGAATGTGTCCCTCAAATCCAAATTTTTGAAGGGTTAATGACATATAATTCCAATTTATCCTATCGAACGCCTTCTCTGCGTCCAAGGAAAGAAGCAGAGAAGGCGTTCCCGTGATGTTCACATGATGTATGATATTTATCAGTCTCCTGGTCGCATCAGAAGCTTGACGTCCTCTGGTGAAACCAGTCTGATCCATATGAATGAGGCTAGGAAGTATGTCCACCAGTCTATTTGAAATTGCTTTAGCGTATATTTTGACGTCGATGTTAAGTAGGGAAATAGGGCGAAAATTCGAGGGGGATGTCAAATCTTTACCTGGTTTGGGTAGAGTTATTATGAGTGCGGATAACATTTCACTCGGGAATGAAGATATAGAGGCAGAGTGGTTAAACACATCCCTTAAATGAGGAATTAGTATTTTTTTAAATGATTGGACGTATTCACCAGTGAAACCATCTGGACCGGGTGCTTTGGCTTTAGAGAGTGAATCAATGGTGTTAGATAATTCCAAGTCATTAAAGGGAGCATTAAGCATATCAAGTTTTTCTATCGATAATTTTGGTAAATCAATTTTAGATAGGAAAGATTGAATTTCAGCAATTGATGGTTGATGGGTAGTGCTATCTCTATCAAGATTGTAAAGACTGCCATAGTATGTATTAAATTCATCTGCTATTTTTTGAGGGTTCAATATCCTATCCTGATTGACAGGGTCAATGAGATAAGGAATTGTAGTCTTAGATCTAAAACCTTTGATACGACTAGACATAAGTTTTCCAGCTTTATTACCAGTGGAGTAAGCATTTGCTTTTAATCTGCGGAGCTTGAAGTCGTAAGATTCCATAAGCATGGAGCGTAGGTCATGTCTCAATTTGAATATTTCAGCTTTGAGGGAGGGAGTGGGGCTATTTTTATTTAATGCATCTAACTTCGTCAGTTTATCAGTAATATCTTCAAATTTCTTGTTACGTTTCTTTTTTGCCTGTGACCCTAGTTGTATAAAAAGACCCCTCACAAAAGATTTATGCGCGTTCCAGATAATCGTCGGGTCAGATACCGAACCCACATTGTCTAAAAAAAATTCATTAATTTTCTTACGTAAATACTCTATATTATCAGGTTGCTGCAGAATATAATTATTCATGCGCCACAGATAAGACTTTTGAGAAGAGTTTGTATTTGTCAGTTTTACACTAATTGGGGCGTGATCTGACCATGTAATATCATGGATACGCACATCTGTCACATTTTGGAGCAACCATTTGTCAGATATGAAGAGATCTATCCGGGAATATGTGTTGTGGCGCGAAGAATGAAAGGTAAAATCTTTCTCAGCCGCATGGTAACATCTCCATATATCATGTAAGTCATTGTCAGAAAAAAATTTAGACAGTGGGGAAGTAAACCTTTTAGCGCCAGATGAGGAATCAATATCCACATCTGGAACCAGGTTGAAGTCGCCACATATTAGTAGTAGACCCAGCTGCAATTCTCTGACCTTTTTCAGAACTTTCCTGTGGAATTGCATTTGTCTTACATTAGGTGCATACACGTTTACAATGGTATATTTAATATTGTTCAGGGTACAAACCAATATTATATACCTACCTCCAGGATCTGTGTAACAGTTGAGCAAGCCAAAGTTCAGTGATTCTCGTATCGCAATCAATACCCCTCTTTGTTTGCATGTAAAGTCTGCCCTAAAAATGTGGGGAAAACTTTTATGATTACACTGAGGAGCATTATCAACAATAAAATGAGTCTCCTGAACACATAGAATGTCACATTTACTTGAATTAGCTGTTTTCCACAAGGATGACCTTTTGCCTGGATGATTCAAACCATTGGCGTTAACAGAAAGGAAGTTGATGGACATGGTGACAAAAAAAAAAAATTCAGATTTTTAGACAAAAAATACTCACAGGTGAATAGGTTCACAGTGGTAGAGTGCGATACTTTATGAAATCGTGGTTTGATGCGAGAATAGAAACAATTGACACCGATGTTATCTGTCGATCTTTGTGTTGAAAATAAAATAGAGAAACTAAAAATAAAACAAAAAAAAACAAACAAAAAGAAAACAGAATAAATAAACAAATTAATTAAGTAAAAGGAAATAGATTTAAATAAATAAACATAGCTAACAAATCAAATAAAAAAGTATATAAAGAAATAGATAAATGACCAAAAGTTAAATAAATAAATAAATAAATAAATATATAGATAAATAAATAAATAAATAAATAAATAAATAAAGTATTATAATCCCTATCAAGGATTAACTCAATAGTGTCTACACAAGTCGGGTATATAGTTCATCCGACTAATAGTGGGGAAAAGTTTTGGACTAGAAGAATGACAAGGTGCACTACAGACACCTGGGGTTGTAAGTAGATATTTCCTAAAGAGAAGGCGTAGTATTAAAAGTAATAATAATGCATAGACATTCAGACAGAGTAGCCTCCTGTAATCTTCACTTTCTTCTGGGAAGTAGGTAGTTGTCGCGTACGATGTTGTTATCAGGTCTAGACCTCTCTTCATTCCTCCGCACCTCATGATCAAGCACAGGAGCTAGCCCCCAAGAATGTAAAAGTCTCATTCCTTCCTGATGTTTTGACACGGCAATTGTCGTTCCATCTTTTGTAATTAATAGCGTTGCAGGATGTTTCCATTTATAAGCTATATTGTGGTCAAACAAAGTTCTAGATATAGGTTTCAGCTGCCTCCTCATAGCCAGGGTGTGTTGAGACAGATCGGCATATAATTGAACATCCTTATACGGTTCAGGCAAATTTCTCAGGATTCTGGCTTTAGCAAGTAGCTTTTCTTTGGTAGGAAAGAAATGGATTCTCATTAGTATGTCTCTAGGGACTGATGCATCTAAATACCTGGGTTTAGGTATACGATGTATCCGATCTACTAATCTTTCAATGTGTGAAATTTCCGGTAATAAAGTGGTGATCAAATCGTCTGCATATTTGTGCAGATCAATTGGGACAACAGACTCTGGGACCCCTCTCAATTTCACATTGCAGCGTCTTGATCTGTCCTCCAGGTCTGCTAACTTAGCTCTGACCCATAGATTTTCCTCCATTTGATCTTTACAGGTCCCAACTAGTTCACTAACCACCTCAGATTGATTATCCAGTGTATTTTCCACAACATCCACTCTGTCATTTAGTCCTTTAAGTTCTATAGAGAAGTTGTTCATCATAGCTGACAGGTTAGACATAAGGGATGATTGTAAGGAAATAAGCATTTCCTTCATTGTCGTATCCATTACTGGCAGGCCAGCTGTGGGGTAGCTAAATATTGATGACGCAGTTATGGGGCCTGATGCTCCTTGGTTAGCTACTGTCATGACTGACCTCTGACTCTGTACTGTGTCATCTATCCTCCTTTTTGCTTTGACCGGGCTTTGAGAGGAAGGGCTGCTGTGAGGAGAGTCTAGGGCTCTATCATGAGGCATCTTTGAAATCTGAGGGCTAGGGTCACTGTCAGGCAGGTCTGTATATGGCGCTGTTTTTATTTTGACTGCGTCACCGCTGCCATCCTGCGACATGGTCCCTGTTTGCTCCGGCGCTGCAAAGAAGTCTACTAACTTCTTCGTTTGTTTCTGTGGCTTCTTTTTTTTTCGCGGTAACATCGGCACCAATCTTAGCTGCACGATCGTACCTTTCTTTCTTCCCGCAGTCGCCGGTGAACCGATCAGCTGGCCGATATCCCCGGGTGTCTGACGGAGCTGCACACTCAAGCGGCCATCTCGGACTCGCGCAAGCCACCATCTATTTATAAAAATTCTTGGCGGTACTCTTTCAGATAAATGTGGTCTCAGCTACGGATTCGCTGCAAGATCACTTAGGGGGGGGCGGTAGAGGGACGCCACACTCTGGCCATCACTGCCACCGGAGCTGTAAGATTTTTAAGAGATGATGACATCTGCTCCCCTCACAGTCTGGATGTCGAGTGAGGGAAAGATGGCCGCCACTCGGCTCCATAGCATTGGAAGGTGGAAGTGACGTCAAATGTCACTTCTGCTGAATGCTCTTAAAGATGAATGACATTTATTCATTTATTTGTTGATTGCATTTTAGTGTACATATGAGATCCGAGGTCTTCTTGACCCCAGATCTCACATTTAAGAGGTCCTGTCATGTTTTTTTTCTAATAGGAATAAAAGTGACACATTTTTTTTTTAAAGTACAGTGTAAAAATAAATAATAAAAAGTAAATTAAACAAGAATTTTGTTTTAAATCGCTCTGTCCCGCCAAGCTTGCGCGCAGAAGCAATCGCATACGTAAGTGTTTAAACCACACATAAGAGGTATCGTCACGATCGTTAGAGTGAGAGCAATAATTCTAGCACTAGACCTGGTAGCACTAAAACTGGTAAACTGTAGACATTTTTAAACGTCGCCAATGGAGATTATTAAGTGCCAAAGTTTGTCGTGATTCCACGAGCCAGTGCAATTTTGAAGTGTGACAAGTTAGGTATCAATTTACTTGGCGTAACATTATCAATCCAGGACATCCAGTTCTTTGTAATGTCACTGTTGTGCCATATTTTCTCCACTTAATGATGACTGTCTTCACTGTGTTCCGTGGGATATTTAATGCTTTCGCTGTAGGATGCAACTAAGAATAAGTCAGGACCTACTAGAACAGCTGAACTCTATTTGGGGTTAATTAGAGGCACTCTAAATGATGGCAGGTGTGTACTGACTCCTATTTAACACCAGTTTCAGGCTGGGTTCACACTACTACACTACTTTCATCCTACTTTGCTCTGCTACATTGGTCCTACATTTATCCTACATTGGTCCTACATCCATCCTACTTTCATGAACAGGATACTACTTTGGTCCGACTTCAATGATATTCAATGGGCCTGAAGTAGGATCAATGTAGGACCAAAAGTAGTACAGGGAGCATTTTCAAAGTCGGACCGACTTGTGTCAGACCAGTTAAGACAGCTCTCATAGGGAAACATTGATTTTCACATGTCATGCTACATGAGGCTCCCAATGTAGGACCGTTTGTCGGACAAGTTTGAACCCAGCCTCAATGTGATTGCTTAATTCTGAACACAGCCACATACCCAGTTATAAGAGGGTGTGCACATATATGCAACCACATTTTTTATTTTTACTTCCCCTCCCTAAAATATTTCAGTTTGTTATTCAACTGAGTTTTACAGTTTTTATAGGTCACATTAAAGGTGGATAAAGTTCTGAAATGATTTATCTTCGTCTCATTTTTGTACATCACAGAAACCTGACATTTTAACAAGGTTTTGTAGACTTTTTATATCCACTGTATATGGCTGAAAGTTAATCACAAAGCAGTGTAATAAGTATGTACTATGCTGTCTGACCCTTCTTTAACTCTTGTATGAGGGCATACATACAGTATCTAACAAAAGTGAGTACACCCCTCACATTTTTGTAAATATTTTAATTATATCTTTTTATGTGACAACACTGAAGAAATGACACTTTGCTACAATGTAAATTAGTGAGTTTACATCTTGTATAAATGTAAATTTGCTGTCCCCTCAAAGTAACAAAAATACACAGCCATTAATGTCTAAACCGCTGGCAACAAAAGTGAGTACAGCCCTAAGTGAAAATGTCAAAATTTGGCCCAATTTGCCATTTCCCTCCCCAGTGTCATGTGACTCATTAGTGTTACAAGGTCTCAGGTGTGAATAATCGTTTATCGGTTGGTTTGTGCAAAATTTATAGCGTTTACAAAATAGGGGATAGTTTTATTGCATTTTTATTTTTGGCGGCGATCAGCGATTTTTTTCGTGACTGCGACATTATGGCGGACACTTCGGACAATTTTGACACATTTTTGGGACCATTGTCATTTTCACAGCAAATAATGCATTTAAATTGCATTCTTTATTGTGAAAATGACAGTTGCAGTTTGGGAGTTAAACACAGGGGGCGCTGTAACATTTAGTGTACACTTAGTGTGTGTTTACAACTGTAGGGGGGTGTGGCTGTAGGACTGACGTGATCGATCGAGTCTCCCTTATATAAGGGATCACTCGATTGATGCGCCGCCATAGTGAAGCACGGGAAGCTGTGTTTACTCACGGCTCTCCCCGTTCTTCAGCTCCGGGGAGCGATCGTGACGGAGCATTTTTTTTTTTTTTCGTGACTGCAACATTATGGCGGACACTTCAGACAATTTTGACACATTTTTGGGACAATTGTCATTTTCACAGCAAAAAATGCATTTAAATTGCATTGTTTAATGTGAAAATGACAGTTGCAGTTTGGGAGTTAACCACAGGGGGCGCTGTAGGAGTTAGGAGTGTAGGAGTGTGTGTTTACAACTGTAGGGGGGTGTGGCTGTAGGACTGACATCATCGATCGAGTCTCCCTATAAAAGGGATCACTCGATCGATGCAGACGCCACAGTGAAGCACGGGGAAGCCGTGTTTACATACGGCTCTCCCCATTCTTCAGCTCCGGGGACCGATCGCGACGGAGCGGCTATAAACGAATAGCCGCGCTGTCTTCCCAGATCGCTCCCCGCAGGAATCCGACCGCCGCATGTAGCGGGGGGGGTCCCGATCGGACCCCCGACCCGCGGAAAGGCAGGGACGTACAGGTACGCCAATGTGCCTGTACGTGCCATTCTGCCGACGTATATCTACATGCGGTGGTCGGGAAGCGGTTAAAAGGACATAATGTGAAAAGTCCAAAAGAGTAAATTCAGCAATGAAGTTGAAGATATAGGACCTCCGCCGAAGTTTCAGTGTGCAGACAAGGAAAACACACCACACCACCGTGCAAACAATCCGCTTACCAGAGTAAAATCATTATGGGCATGTAATCAAATAACGTGTAGGTCAGTGGCAGACGCACTTCCAACAGGATATATAGGTGAAAATGGTTATCCACAGGCAGCATCAATGGTGAAATATCGTCCTGAATGTCACAAGGATCCAAAGGTGTACATTGCATTCATTAACAGGTATATGACCAAAAATGCATAGAGGAAACGACAATAGTGAAGCCTGTAGGTAAAAGCAACATGCAATTTATTTTATGGTACTTACAAACAGACAGGTAAAACAGGCATCAAAAGATAAAAAAAACTTTGTGGCTCATAGCGTACTTGTGTCGGTCAGCCTAAGGTGTGCCTAAGGTGTGTTTTCCTTGTCTGCACACTGAAACTTCGGTGGAGGTCCTATATCTTCAACTTCATTGATGAATTTACTCTTTTGGACTTTATGTTTTCACATTTTTTTATTCAATAGAGTGCTGCACTATTGGATTATATTGTTTTGGTTTGCTTATCTACAAACTTTGCTAGCTGCTTTGCATTGGGACTATTGCATCTTTAAGTTAGCGCAGATATTTTTTTCACTTTCATTTCACTCGTTTAAAAGGACAGGTTCCACTCAGAACAGTCCTTCCCTGTCGTCGACCAGCAAAGTTGAATGCAGGTGCTTAGCATCATATCCAGAGGTTGTCTTTGGAAAATAGACATATGAGTGCTGCAAGCATTGCTGCAGAGGTTAAAGGGGTGGGGGGTCAGCCTGTCAGTGCTTAGACCATATGCCACACACTGCATCAAATTAGTCTGCATAGCTGTTGTCCCAAAAGAAAGCCTTCTTCTAAAGATGATGCACAAGAAAGCCTGCAAACAGTTTGTTGAAGACAAGCAGACTAAGGACATGGATTACTGAAACCATGTCCTGTGGTCTGATGAGACCAAGATAAACTTATTTGGTTCAGATGCCTACAGTCAATCATGGTGGTGGGAGTGATACGGTGTGCTGCATGAGTGCTGCCGGCACTGGGGAGCTACAGTTCATTGAGGGAACCATGAATGCCAACATGTATTGTGACATACTGAAGCATAGCATGATCCCCTCCCCTCGAAAACTGGGCCGCAGGGCAGTATTCCAACATGATAACAACCCCAAACACACCTCCAAGACGACCACTGCTTTACTAAGGAAGCTGAGGGTAAATGTGATGAACTGGCCAAGCATGTCTCCAGACCTAAACCCTACTGAGCATCTGTGGGGCATCCTCAAACAGAAGGTAGAGGAGCGCAAGGTCTCTAACATCCACCAGCTCCGTGATGACGTCATGGAGGAGTGGAAGAGGACTCCTGTGGCAACCTGTGAAGCTCTGGTGAACTCCATGCCCATAGAGGGTTAAGGCAGTGCTGAAAAATAATGGTGGCCACACAAAGTATTGACACTTTAGGCCCAATTTGGACTTTTTCACTTAGGGGTGTACTCACTTTTGTTGCCAGCAGTTTAGACATTAATGGCTGTGTGTTGAGTTATTTTGAGGGGACAGCAAATTTGCACTGTTATACAAGCTGTACACTCACTGCTTTACATTGTAGCAAAGTGTCATTTCTTCAGCATTGTCACATGAAAAGATATAAATAAATATTTACAAAAATGTGAGGGGTGTTTTTACTTTTGTGAGATACAGAACATCTACCCAAAGAGACATTATCTAGTAACAGATATAACTCTCAGTGGCTGTTGTTTGGCTCTCAAATTTTACCCCCTGCCTGGTAAGGGGAGTTCAGCTCACTATTTGCATCATGCACTTCATTTATGGTTTTTGCCTGCAGCATAAAACCACTGCCTTCCTTATGTTGTTGAGCATGAGCCTCCTAGTTCAAACGTATACAACACAAGATATACCATATTGATTTAAAGACAGGTATTTCATGTATTAAAACAACATGTGTATAGACAATAGATACAGTATAAGTGCATGAAGGTTGGCTGTCAGAGGTATCAATTGAATGTAAAGCAGACGGTATAAGAAAAATATTACAACCAGTATAAGTTTAACATTATATTTATGCACATGGAAATTCTTATGCCACGTACACACGATCGGTTCGTCTGATGGACTGTTTTCATCAGATGAACCGATTGTGTGTGGGCCCCATCGGTTTTTTTTATCCATCGGTAAAAAAACTAGGAACTTGTTTTACAATTATCTGATGGTTAAAAAACCGATAGAAAAAAACGATCGTCTGTGGGCACGTCTATCGGTTGAAAATCCACGCATGCTCAGAATCAAGTTGACGCATGCTTGGAAGCATTGAACTTCATTTTTCTCAGCACGTCGTTGTGTTTTACGTCACCGCGTTCTGACACGATGGGTTTTTTAACTGATGGTGTGTAGACAAGACTGATGAAAGTCAGCTCCATCGGATATCTGATGAAAAAATCCATCAGACCGCTTTCATCGGATGAACCGATCGTGTGTACAGGGCATTAAATGTTTTTTATTGTTATTGTTTTTGTGTCTGTTTCCCCTTTTTTATCTGGACATACATAAGTGACGTGGTGCCTAGGTCATTCATTATTACAATCATAATATATTGCATAGTGAGATGGTATACACCCTGTGGTTGGTGGGGCTCCAGTAAGTGATGCAGCTGAAAAATGCTTCTAATTAAATAAGCATGCTTGGTGCTTATTAGGCTCAATAACAAGCTCATATAGAGAAAAGCCATTTCTTCTATACTAGACTATAGAACTTTTTAAAGGATTATTTTGCTAACCAAGTGTAGGGATCTGGTTTGCTTTATTCTACTGCCTGTAAGTGGCTCTGTGGCTTATTGTTTACAGAGATTATTTACATACATCATTCCTGTCTTTGTGTGTCTAAGCCAGAAAGCCCAGAAGGAGGAAATGGAGAGGGAAAGAGAGAACCGAGCCACATGATCATATACTGTATATACAGGGGCTGCTACTGCTACTGAACTTTCATCCAGACTAGAAGCATAGACTATTAGGCAAGTATTACTATGTTCTAGTCATTTAACTACAGCTTCTTGAGTGTTCCTTGATACACTTCTCTGTCCTATTTTTACTATCTTACATTATCTTGAATGCAGAGTGCCAGATAGTTAGGTCTGTGCTAATGTGTGTATGTAGTGCCCACCTTCCAGTATATTAGTAGGTGAAATTGTTTATTGAAATAGAGTTCATATGCAGCCCCTGTTATTTTAGATAGCCCTGTGCCTTCTGATCTGGGATTCTTTAGCTAATTTTAGCTCAGGGCTCAATAACCAGCATAGACTAGAGACAGGTTAGACATCTGATGGGGACAAAAAGCAGGAGCTGTGGAGGAGAAAAGCGCCAAGCCACTTCTAGTGCAGTATTGTTTTATTCACAGGTTTCAAAAGTACAAGGTACCTTTTATACACAGTGGGAGCTGATCAGCAGATACCGCAGACTCAATGTTCACCTGCACTCACCGATACCTTAGGACAGAGGCAGAACAGTGGTCTGCCTATGTAAGCAAGGCAGATCGCTGTTCTGTGAGTCCAGAAGGCATGGATCCTACAAAGCAGGGACACAGATCTTTGCCTTCCCCTAGTACAAGCACCTCCCCCACAGTAAGAAAACACCAGTTAGGCACACAGTTAACTCTTTGATCGCCCCTGATGTCAACCCCGTTCCAGCCATTAGTACAGTGACAGTGCATATTCTTTAGCTTACAGATTACTGTATTAGTGTCACTGGTCCAGAAAAAGTGTCAGTAAGTGTCCCAACTGTCCTCCGAAATATTGCAGTCCAGGTATAAGTCGATGATCGCCGCAATTACTAGTAAAAAGTAAAAAATAAAATAAGAATAAATACAAATATCCCATAGTTTGTAAAACACCATAACTTTTGAGCAAACCAATCAATGTACACTTATTGGGATTTTTTTTACCAAAAATATGTAGCACAATATATATTGGCCTAAATTGCTGAAGAAATTGTGGGCCAAATCCACAGCCAGCGGCGCAAATTAAGTGTCTGTAAACTTATGTGATTTAAGTTACGGCGCCTTAAGTTGGTGTCGTAAGTGCCGTATCCACATCGCATTTGCGCACAAAATTGCGCCAGCCATAACCTAAATTCCGAGGCGTAAGGCAGGGTTATGGAAAGTGGGAAGGAAGTGGGCGTGCTTCATTGTAATGAGCCGTGACCCCATGCAAATGAAGGGCCGGCCGTACTGCGCATGCGCGCACAAATCTGCTGCTCACTGCGCATGTGCAGAACTTTGCTGGGCGCAATCAGTGAGATAGGTAAAAGGCCAAGTGTACTTAGTTTGAGGATCGCCCTGTGCTTAAATAGCCCCAGTCAAACACACTTCCTTTGCAAAAGTATTTCCCTGTGTTCCCTTCCATGAGCAATTTGCTTCTGCTCTTAGTTTGTCAGTGTTTGTTGGTAAGTTGTGTGTGATAGAGAATTGTTGGAGGAGTAGTAGATAGTAGTTGTTGTTTGTTTCTGATAAGTGTATTTTTTGTTTGATTGTTTCTGCTAAGTGTTTTTTTTTATTTTTTTTCTGCTTGGATTTTGTGTTTGTTTTTTGTGTTTTTGTTTTTGACTTTGTAGTAGCTGTCTGCTTGTGTGTGTATTTTTGTGTGTTTGTTGTGTGTGTATTTTTGTGTGTTTGTCCTGTTTGTTTTCTTGTTGCTAGGTGGTGTCTGTGATGGCCCCCAAACGCAGGAAGCTGAATTTTTCGCATGTTGAAAAGCAAATCCTTGCCAGGTATATCATCCAATATGGAAGATATTTACATGGGCCTGATAGCCGAACACCTCCCCGGCCCAAAGGAAGAGGATCTATGCCAAAATTACAGATCACATAAATGCGGCGGGGGGGGGGAGATGAGGACCCCCGCTGGTATTAAGAAAAAGATCAATGATCTGAGGAGCGTGGTCCACAATAAGGTGGCCAAGCTCACTGCGCATAGGAGGGGCACTGGAGGAGGGGGACCATGCCCCATCCGGCTGACTGAGGAGGAATGGGCAGTGGCCCGGTGTTTCGAGCCAGAGCAGGTGGTGGGCCTGCCTGGTTATCAGTCTGATGTTCCTGTGAGGCCAGGTAAGGTTTTTGTTTTTCTATTTGGTGATTAGCATGTGTGGGTGGGGGAAGGGAAGATGTGCCAAGTGTGTGGATCCTCAAACCTGTGATTGTTTGGTGTCCTCCACAGATGACCAGGAGATTGCTGGCCCATCAGGCCAGGCTGCTGCACCACCCCAAAGACAGGAGGCTGCTGAGGAGTCCCCAGGGGAGGGGAGTGGCCAAACCTCCCCTCATGAGGAGGCTGAGGGGGAGGAGGCTGAGGGGGAGGAGTATGAGGGGGAGGAGGATGAGGGGGAGGAGGATGAGGGGGAGGAGGAAGAAGATCTCCAGATTGGCCGGGAAATCCTTATTGCCACTGATCTCATGACATTTGAGGATACCCTTGAGGCTCCCCCAGAGTCTCCCCCAGAGTCTCCCCCAGAGGCTACCCCAGAGGCTGGCACCAGTCAGGCCACCATCAGGGGTAGCCCCTCCCACTCCTCCCCCAACATGCCGCAACCCACAAGGGTCACTCTATCCCCTCCTCCCAGGCCACAAGCCTCAGGGGCAGGCAGGATGGTGACCCAGGAGACCAGGGTGGTGTCTGAGCGTCTGCCGGCCAGTCTGCTGAGGGACAATGCCCAGCAGACCCGCAGTCTGGGTGACATCAAAAAAACTATGGCCAAGATGGAGCACAGCCTGGATGTAATGAGGGAGTCACTCAGTGATGTGGCCACCAATTCATTGGGGGTCATCACCTGTTTGTGGTTCCTGCATACCGCCACAACAGGCGTGGCCCAGAAGGTGACTGCCCTCACCCGGGCTGTGCAGGACAACACCCGGGCTGGCCAGGCCAATACGGCTGCCATCACTGTCTGTCTGAACAGGATAGCAGTGGCCTTGGAGGGCAGGCCAGCCGGAGGTCAGACACCAGGGGAGGCTCCTCCCTCCCCTGCTCCCCCCCCATGAAGATACTCCCTCCCCTGCTCACACCCCCCCATGAAGATACTCCCTCCCCTGCTCACACCCCCCCCGTGAAGATCCTCCAGTTGTCCGTGCCCGTGCCCCTGCCCGTGGGCAGCCCAGACGGAGCACTCGCCGCCGGAATTAAATTGCAGGGGTACTTCTGATTTTTTTTTTGTATGATTTTGTTTATTATACTGTACTTATGATTTGGTTTATGTGTGTGAATGATGTGTAAATGTGGGGGGTGGCATTCCTGACAAAATAAGGGTGTCACCCTCAGTTTTGGTGGAGAAGGGATCCCCAGGACCAGGGAGAAGTGATCCCAGGTTCCTGAATGGTGTATGAATGCACAGTGACATAATTGGAGCCGTGGCGTGGCGTTACTGCTCCCAAGTACCAAAGGGGGGGTACTTGGATCTAATCCAATTCGATGTGCATGTGATGTGTCTGTGCTAGGGACCACAGTGGTGTGCATTCATGCATTCTCATTGTGACATAATTCATGTGCATTTCCAGAGAAAAAAAACATTCTCAATGTGACATAATTCATGTGCATTTCCAGAGAAAAAAAACATTCTCAATGTGACATTATTCATGTGCGTTTACTGTGCTAAGCAACATTCTCATTGTGACATTATTCATGTGCGTTTCCAGTGAAAACAAATATTATCATTGTGACATTATTCATGTGCGTTTCCAGTGAAAACAAATATTATGATTGTGACATTATTCATGTGCGTTTACTGTGAAAAGATGTCTTCTGCGAGGCGTCTCCTGGCTACTGTGCCCTCAGTAGACCGGGTAGAGTGGGTTAAGGGGGGATTGCCTGGGTGGGGGGTCAGGTCAGCACGTAAGTTAATCTCCAGTCCCCTTCTCATGGCAAAGTTGTGAAGAATACAACAAGCACCGATTAGTTGGCACACAAAGTCTGGGGAATACAGCAATGTACCCCCAGTCTTGTCCAGGCATCTGAAGCGGGACTTCAGCAGCCCAAATGTGCGCTCCACAACTGCCCTGGTGCGAATATGAGCCTCGTTGTAGCATTGCTCTCCTGGGGTTTGGGGGTTCCTGAATGGGGTCATCAGATGTGGTCCCAGGGCATATCCAGAGTCACCTGGAAGGGAAAAGACAGGAGGATATCAGTCATGCATGTGCCCATTGTGATGTCTGCATCATGGGGGGGGGGGCATACCTGACACCCATGTCACTCACCAATCAGCCAGCTGTCTCCATACACGTTCAGCTCCAAATCTCGAGATATGTTGGTCTGCCAGAATATATAGCTGTCATGGCACGAACCAGGAAATTTGGCACAGACATGCCAGATGAGGCCATGGGCATCTACAATCACCTGGACATTTATGGAATGCCAGTTATTGCGATTCCGGAACAGGTGCTCTGTCTCATGGGGGGGCTGTAGTGCCACATGGGTACAGTCAATGGCCCCGATGGTCCGTGGGAACCCAGCAATGTGATAAAAGTCCGCCATGGTCTTCAATCGCTGGTCCTCCTGGGTGGGCTTTTGAAATTGATTGCCCATGCGTCTTAGTATTGCAGGGACTACTTGATGGACACACCTGCTCATCGAGGACTGTACCATCCCAGCCAGACCTCCACATGTTCTTTGACAAGACCCAGTGGCAAGAAAATGCAGGGGCCATTACTTTGATGTGAGGTGGCAGGGCATGGGATCGTTGGGTTGGGGTGGTGAGATCATCCTGCAGGATTCTGGTTAATTCCAGGATGGCTTCCTGGTTAAAGCGGAAGTTGCCATAGACCTCAGAAGCAGTCATGCCAAAGAGATCTTGGCGTGGGTGGTATACCCTCTCCTGTGCCCTCCTTCTCCTCTTCTGTGCCCTCCTCCTTCTTTGCGCCTGTAAAGTAGCGAGTGCCGTTATAATCATGGATGGGCCGGGCATTTTGGCAGTCAGATTGAAGTCCAGCAAAGATGTGTTGTCAGCTCTTCCTCAATGGTGTTGCTTCAGCAGACCTTTACAGGGCAGGTGTAAAATGAGGGCTGCTTTTATAAAGTCTAATTTTGCTCCAGGAAACTAACAGGTGCGCACAGGGTGTAATCTACGGCGCACAGGGCGTAATCTACGGCGCACACACTTAATTTTGAGGATCGCCCTATCTCCCTCATTTGCATCTTTGCCTATCAAAAAAAGCGGCGTGACTAGCGTAATTTGCGTCAGAGGATGCGCCGGTGTAATTATTTTAGGTAGGACGGAAAAACCGGATTTTTCGTTTTGAGGATCGGGCGCAAAGATACGCGCGGTGTAAAATTAGAAATCTCGAGTTAAGTCGGCGCATCTGCTTTGTGGATTTGGCCCTAAATGTTTCCCTTTTTTTATTGGATATGTTTTATAGCAGACAGTTTTTTTTTTTCAAAACTGCCAGTCTTTCTTTTGTTTATTTAAAAAAAATTCAAAATTATTTTCAAATACCACCATATGAAAGCTCTACTTGTGGAGAAAAAAAGGACATACATTTTATTTGGGTACAGCGTCGCATGTGCAATCGTCAGTTAAATGAATGCAGTGCTGTATCGCCTGGTCAGAAAGGGGAGTAAATCTTCTAGAGTTAAAGTGGTTAAAGCATATGTGAACTCTCACCTTGTAAAAAAACCCATTCAGTTTAAAATAGAAATCAAAGGCAAAACATCTGTGTATACTTATAAAAAACATTCTAAATACATATTTTTTTCATTTTTTTGTGATCACATACCCTCTGTTCTTTGCATAAGGCGCACAGAGAGGAGAAACGTTATTACACTGGTCTTTCCAGTGAATAGGTGGGGGGGGGGCATGTTAACACAAGTCTAATCATTGGAGAAGAACAGGCAGAGATCCCAGCATGTACATAAAATTGTCCATGCTGTGCTCTCATGCCTTGTGTGGTCAGTTTTAATAGAAAAGCAGAGGCACTGGCAGGAACACCAGGGATTTCACATAAAGGAAGTGATACAAAGAGAACATGATACTTTTTCATTCAAGTACATGGTACAGCAGGCACATATCAGGAATACGAAATGTTGGGGTAAAAAATTCTTCATTAACACAAGATAGATACATTGGGCCAGATTCTCAGAGCAAGTACGCCGGCGTATCTACTGATACACCGGCGTACTTTCAAATTTGCCACGTCGTATCTTTAGTTTGAATCCTCAAACCAAGATACGATGGCTTCTGGCTTCGATCCGACAGGCGTACGGCTTCGTACGCCTTCGGATCGTAGGTGCAATACTTTGGCGACCGCTGTGTGGAGTTCGCATTGTTTTCCCCGTCGGGTATGCTAATTAGCTTTTTCCGTCGATCCACGAAGGTACGCGCGGCCGTCGCATTCTCTTACGTTGTCGCTAGTTGGCATTTCCCGGCGTATAGTTAAAGCTGCTATTTTGTGGCGTATAGATAGACTTGCCATGTTAAAGTATGGCCGTCGTTCCCGCGTCAAATTTTATATATTTTTTTTTGCGGAAGTCGTCCGTGAATAGGAAAGGACGCAACTCACGTCTAAGTTCAAAAAATGACGTTGGTGCGACGTCATTTCGCGCAAAGCACGGCGGGAAATTTCAAAACGGAGCATGCGTAGTTCAATCGGCGCGGGGACGTGCTTCATTTAAATCAATCACGCCCCCTACCAGCCCAATTTGAAATACGCGCCGAGAGATACACTACGCCGCCGTAACTTATGGCGCAAAATCTTCCTGGATTCGACTTAGAGCCAGGTAATATACGGCGGCGTAGCGTATCTCTGATACGCTGCACCAGGGCAATTCTATGTGAATCTAGCCTTATGTTTTTGTGAGAAGTTTCAACTATCTTTCTGGTGGGGTGGTTTGAAATTCTTGCACATTTTCATAAATTTTTACAGTATTTATGCTCTTCCTGGAAACAACTGGGTAATGTAATTCTTCAGATTATCATTTAAATTTTTCTTTTGGAGTAAAGGAAAAGTTTAAACCCTCATGCCTAGTACACACATACGGGATTCCCGGCGGTAAAAAGTCCACTGGCAATCCTGAGGGGAAAACCGAGAACCTGCTTGGTAAGAGCTTTGCCTGGGAATCCCGACCATGTGTATGCTCCACCGCAGTTTTTCCCATAGGAAAACTGCCGGGAAAATGACCGGGAAAAAAAAGAACATGTTCTCTTTTTTTCCCACAGTTTTCCTGTTGGGAGCATACACACGCCGGGATTCCCGGCTAAAAGCTCTTATGGCAGTTTTCCTGCTGGGAAAACCTCTCGTGTGTACGAGGCATAAGTGTTGTTAAAAATATAATTTCTGCATCTGTACCTGTAAAAAAAAAAAAACTGATGCAATATTAAAGCCAATGTGTATTTGAAGTTACAAAATATCACATTTTCTGCAAGAGACTTTTCTACTGTAAATAAATCTTATTTTGGATTTAGAAATGAGACTAATTTAATATTACTGTTATTTATAGTAGGCTAATATTGAGACAGATTAAGATACTTATGCTAGCTGTATAAAATATTAATCTGAAGTGAATAACAACTTGAATTTAACAGTGTTTATTAATATATTGTATTCCAGCTTTAATGTAGTGTTCAATGGGCAAGTGGGCAGTATTAACTCTTGCCTATTCTATCCAAAACATCCATTCTATACTCTTGCCTATTCTATCCAAAACAGATTTTTTTTTCTGAAATTGGACTGTGTTGGCCTGCAATTTATATAATTCCCTTTACACCTTCCTTGGTAAATTCCCTCTTTATGTATTGAAAGCAAAATATATAAAAGATGCATCATAGAACACATTACCCATTGCTGAAGTTCTTTCTTTTAATTCAGGATTTTAGTCACGTTACGTCTCAGGATATTCCAATAGCATATTACATCACAACCAAAGATTTTCATTCAGCAGCTGTTCTTCGGCAGTTTACCTTGGCCTCAATGTGCCTCCTTAGATTAAATTGTTCTAGGTGAGCACAGAAAGTGCTTTCTTTGAGCAAAGCAGCTATGTTGCCCTTAGTATGAAATTATCTCAGCTGCTGGTTTTCAAATGTAAAAATAGATAAGCAAAATAAATTTCAAGTCTGCAGTTTTACAAGAATGCATTAATGATAAACATTGCACTATATAAATAAAAAAAAGTAAAATTAGCATATGCTACAAAAATAAAATAACACTGGCTAATATTATTTTAGCAATGTAATGAGCAACTGTTTTAATGCACTATAATTTTCCATTATAATCCATACCACTTTTTAACTTAATTGACCCATGAACCTCTATTTATCTAAAGATTTGATTACAAAAATAATTTTTACATTGCTGACCACCTCTTGATTGGCACATCTACTGTTCCTATAGTGCATCAGGTATTTATTACTGAATAAGGAGATTTTCCAGCCTGTTGGAATTTTTTTTAATGAACTGGTCAAAGTTTTTAATTATTCTAGGTAGATGAGTGTCCGGTCAAAGGTACCATGCTACACTGCCCAAGTGGTGTGCCACTAGTCCCTGCATTCATTCATGTAAAAAAAGGATGAACAGACAGATATATCCCACCATTCAGTTCAAGAAAAGGTTTGCTTCAAATTCCTATGCTTTTATTTTTTATGCACCTGCTGGAGTATTTAAAGTTAACACAAGCTAGAGGGAAAATGATTCCTTTACTTGCAAATGTGGTAGACATTAGACTCCAATGAGATTTGAAAGCTACATTCATGTGGCTAAAATAAAGACCCTTATTCTTGTCTATAGCTATGTTAATTTAGCCTATATAATGTCATGCACATCTTCAGTATTCATTACAACAAAAGCTAAAATATCCCAATAGTGCAATGAGACTCAAACACTTTTTATGACATTATGCCCTGAGCAGTTTGTGCAAACAAATTATACACATTTAAATGCAGGATCAGCAACAGGTAATTAGTAGTTCAGGCTTAAAGCCGAGCTCCACTGTAAAAAAAAATATTAAAAGCCAACAGCTACAAATACTGCAGCTGCTGACTTTTAATACTAGGACACTTACCTGTCCTGGAGTCCAGCGACGTTGGCAGCAGAAGACGAGCAATCGCTCCTCTCTCTGCTGCCCCCACCACCATCCTCGATGAGGGAATCATAAAGTGAAGCATTGCGGCTTCACTGCCCGGTTCCCTACTGTGCATGCGCCATCCTCACTGGTCCCCGCTGTGTTCTGGGAGCCGTGTGTTTCCTAGAACACAACGGGGGGTGGGAAGTGGCGTACTGCCCCCAGGTCCCTGCAGAGTGTATTCCCGAAAGTGGGTGCAAATACCTGTCTTAGACAGGTATCTGCACCCCCCTCCCCCTTGAAAGGTGCCAAATGTGACACCGGAAGGGGGAGGGTTCCAATGAGTGGAAGTTCCACTTTAGGGTGGAGCTCCGCTTTAGGCAGAAGTGATAAATCCAAAGAGCAGGCGGGGAACCAGCCAGGTATGTGACAACATGAATGGATAGACCTCAGGTCTGATCAGATCACAGGAGTGCTGATCAAACCTAATGCCAGATATATATATAAATGCTTGAAGCACAAGAACATAAACCCACCTGTGACTCCACATGGAGAACCGCATACCAATCAACGAGGCCAGCAGGACTTCTCTAGCACATACTGGGGGTCATTTACTAAGATTCTTGGCACGTATGGGTACAATTAATAGCGCCCAATTAAAGTCAATTAAGACTTTAACTGGGCATACATGCAAATGGAAAGCTCGCTATTGCTGGCGAACATGCCTGTCACATCGGCATATGTGGGAATTGTTGAAGTCAATGGGGCTCAAACCTGCAAAATCCTCAGGTTTGTATGCAAATTATTGTCCATAAAAATTGTATAGGGACCAGGGTACTGCCCTAAGAGACATGTATACATTCAATTTTTTTTAAAACAATCAGTTTAAAAAAAGCAGTGATTTTAATGATGCTTAAAGCGAAACAATAAAATAATTTTAAAAAAATATTCCTTTAAATATCATGCTTGGGGGTCCCCTTAGTCTACCTGCAAAGTGGCACATATGTGCTATGTGTAGAATATGCCGCAGCAATAATGAAATTTCTAGAGGAAACTATTTAATTTAAACTTGCTTGCAGATGTTATGTATTGCTGGCTCCCGGCAATAGAGATGAAAAATCAAGGAATAACATTTTAAAAAGAATTAAAAAAATCCATACCAGATCCTTATCCGAGCATGCAGCCTGGAGGTCAGTGCCCCCCTCCTGAACCGTACCAGGTGGCATGCCCTGAACATGGGGAGAGTTCTTTGGGGTCCCCCAAATCAACTTGTCCCCATGTTGATAAGGACAAGAGCCTTTTCTTGACAACCCTGGCCAGTGGTTTTTGGGGAGTGCGGTCTTCCTCCAGCTTCTGCTTCCCCTGCATCGGCCTCTGGTCTTCTTCTTCCTCTGCTATTGCTCCTGCCGCTAACCCGCTGATTTTTTTTTTAAATAACCTTCTCCAATGCTGCGAGAGGGCGGATGACATCATTCATAGACCTCGCCCCTTATGACTTCACCGCCTTGGCATTATGGGACCGTGGTGTCACAAGGGGGCAGGGTCTCTGGATGACGAAAGGCTAGAGTTCCCCCATAATATCAATGCATTATAAGGCTTGCTAGAGTACCCCCATAGTGAATAATGCTTGTATGAAGATGTATCCTTGAGCTTCTAGGATTAGTTACACAAAAGCTAAGAACCTTGCCAATGTTATTATGTACTAGACGAAGAACCTTAACATAGATAAGGTGCTGTGGAAACCAGAAGTACTCGAGCACATAGAAGATTGCTATATTTTACACACGGTGTATAATTGTGACGAATATTACTTGTATAACCTAATTACTTAAATATGATTGGCTGGGACAAGGGCGTTCCTTTATTGTATGATTATATTATGTACAAGTACGCATGAGAAATAAAGCCTAGTCTTGACATACCATATCTCCGTGTGGATGTATTGACTTGCCGATGCATGAGAGAGTTTCATACATCCAGATAGTCCTAAAAGCCTGGGTCTAGTTGAACCAGCAAACTTACAGTGGCCATGCCTCATAGTTATATAGGAAATGTGCATCATGGAAGCGGACAGATCGGCGGGCTGCAGCGTCAGAGGAGGGTCATTTTTGTATCCTCAGCAGGTTGGTGGCGGCAGCAGCGGTGGAGGTAGAAGAAGAAGACTGGAGGAAGAAGTGGGGGAAGAAGAAACCGGAGGAAGAAGCGGGGAAAGAAGAAGACATTTTTGTCACACTACACTACTTTGTTTGGTGAATGGGTAGGGGTACAATGTATCCCATACTTATACACATAGGGGAAGGTGGGATCTGGGTGCACCTTTGTTAAAGGGAGCTTCCAGATTCCAATAAGACCCCCACCCACAGACCCCAACAACCACAGGCCAGGATTGTCGGAAAGAGTCCCTTGTCCTCATCAAGGTGCTTTGGGGCAGGGGGCAGAGCTACATTACTACATTTAGACATAATTTATGTAAGGACCTGAGTCAGGAGCTATGTTTAACAACATAGGAAGAACAGACTTCTCTACATGAAGTGCCATGTTAAAACCACTTTCTTTTGTATATGAGATTTGAACCAGCAACCCCATCACTGCTAGGCAGGAGTGCTAAATGGTTAGGCACTGTGCTTCCACATGTGAAACCTTCTTACACATAAATACCACATTTCTTTGGACATATACAGTAGGTGGTGGAATTATATTATGCAATATGGTGGATGGATTATCTTGGCAAAGTAGAAGTGCTCACTAACACAGATTTAGACAGATTTGTGAACAATATTTGAGAGGGGCCTTTTGTGTACATAGAAAAAGTCATAGATCTTTAAGTTCAGCTCATGATAAATAGGGACAAACACAAAAGTGCTCAGTTGGCCAAATCCTCAAAAGGGATACGCAGGCGGAACTGCTGTTCAGCCTGCGTATCCCTGTGCCTATCTTTGGAACTGATCCTCAGAATCAGTTTTCCAAAGATAGGCAGAAGATCCGACATCTGTAAGAGACTTACACTGTCGGATCTTAGGATGCAGTACCGCATCCGCCGCTGGGGGCATTTTGAGTCGAAATGCCACTTTGCGTATTCAAATGAGTACTTAGGCAGATCCACAAAGCTTTTTAGCTTTGTGTTTTCTGTGTAAGTTACGTTTTGCATGCGTAAAATTAGGGATGCTTTTACAAGGTGTAAACTAGTAACACCTTGTAAAAACATACCTTTTTTTCGATCGCCGCTATTTTTTTTAAATTTCAAATTTTATTTTTCGCCGCGTAACTTTTTTTTTTCCAAACGCAACTTTATTGTCCCGTCACAATCCACAAAGCCCGACGTAACGTAATTTCGCGCGCTGCCAGTCGGGAAAAATGACGTCACACGCATTCGCAGAACGTCCGGCGCGGGAGTGAGCCTCATTTAAATTGTCATCGCCCCCTGGATGAGAAGACCGCCTTGCGACGGAGGCACTTAAGTTACACAGCTGAAAATTTCTAGGTAAGTGCTTTGTGGATCGGGAACTTAGGTAGAAATTTTCCGCCAGTGTAACTTAACTGCTGAAAGTTAAGTTAGGCAGGTTTTTTGTGGATTTGCCCCAGTGTGTGTATATATATATATATATATATATATATATATATATATATATATATATATATATATATATATACAGTATATATATATGTGTGAGACCCAATCAAATCATGATAACTTATGATAAAGAAGCTACAGTAGATCAACAGCACTGAGATTAGGATTTACATCTCGTGTAAGTTATCTATTTAAATATGTTTAATAAATTGGAATATGCCCCCCATTTACTGCTGCAGATATATAACTGCAGTCTTCTTCCTCCTACAGCGGGCATCACTAAATGGCGGACTGCGGGCCAAATGCGGACCGCCTCACTCTCCTATGCGGCCCGCCTCGGTACCGCCATTTAGCAGTCATTTCCTCCCCCTGCCGTCTCTGTAATTCTCACACAGAGCCAACAGCAGGAGGCGGGACAGTTCTGGATGGAGGGCGGAGCTGCTGGGGGTAAACAAGCAGGTGATTGGCTGCTAGGATGAAGGGCGGTCTTAGCAGCCAATCCCCAAGGTGAGGGAGGGGGAAGAGTTGTAGTGGCCCTGTAGTTCCCTCGCTGTGGGGGGGCCCCCAGAAGCCCGGTATATCACTCCAGGGTTGCTGGCTGCAGTTTGAGCAGAGAGCGTCTACTCTCTGTCACACTGCTCAGACCCCGCACTGACAGCCCACCCCCCTCCTCCTCCTACGGACACCCAGACAGGAGAGCAAAGAGAGAGAGAGAGCAGGATCTTCTCCTCCTCCTGTGTGTTCCAGCAGCCCCGCCCACATTCCAATCCCTGGCAGCTCCGTGCCTCGCAAAAGTTAAAGTCCAGCAGCCTGCAGCTAGATAGATAGTGGATGAAAGATCAGCATGTATGTAGTTGTACCATGGATGATGCAAGTTTACAACCCTCCACAACAGGGGATCCACAGCTCTGCAGGACAGCCTTTCTTCCTTCCTTCAAACTTTTCAGTGATTGAAAAGAAAGCAGCAGACAGGTGGGTCAGTCATGAGGAGAGAGTTTTATGTCACCTCCAGTACCCCTCTACCAACACAGCAGCCTGCTGGGATTTCCCTGGTATGGTGCACTACAAGCCCCAGCATGCTCTGTCAGCCTATGTGTATGCATAGCACAGGCGAATAGGCCTGCTTGCTGATCAGTGGCAGAACTCCACTGCCCAAGTCAATGGCGGCTGGTGATCAAATTTTTTTTTGGGGGGGGCACAAACTAACTGAAAAAAAAACATCAATTGCAGCCTCACTGTACCCATCAAACGCTCCCACCGTGCCCCATCAAACGCTCCCATTGTGCCTATCAAATGTTCCCATTGTGCCCACCAAATGCTCCCACTGTGCCCACCAAACGCTCCCACTGTGCCCACCCGCCATCTGCCCGGCACTTACCCTGTCTCAGTGGGGCAGTGGGTGACAGCAGCGGTTTCCTCCATGCTCCCTTATATTCATTCGCTTTTCTAACACTGCTGGGTGAACTGCGAGCACCAAGAATAGGGGCTGTCAGCGACGGCCATTGATAGATTCATCCAATGCATGAATCTATCTATTGGTGATAGAGGGGGGTGGCGACTGTGCGCCCTTATAGATGCACCACCACTAGCCCAAGCCTCCATCATTATCAGTGGAAAGGGCCACGGGACCAGATATCAGGGGGGCCCTTTATGGTTCCCTGCATAGGGGCCCAGATGGTTCTAGTTACGCCTCTGAGTTACAGGGAGTGAGGACACTAGTCTGGAAAGCGGAAAAAGCTAACTCGCTGAGGACATTAAAGAGAAGTTGTTGAGGGATGTCATGTGGTGGGCTGAGCGGACTGTGATGTATGGGAGAGATGTGGACATTACAGTGGGGGGAGACTGTATTGAATTATAGTTGCTACCATCCGATGGAATGTACTGTACATAATCTCTACTAGTTCATTGGAAATTTACTACAAAAAAAAAAACACATAAATTTGCAGTTAAAATTTTGAATCAAATTGCTTTTGCTGTTTATTTGGAAAGTTTACCTTGCTGCCAATGTGAAAAAAAAAGTGTCTACCCTTTCTATGGGATGTTGTGGTGGGAATTTGTGAAGAACACCCGATTTATAGCCTGCCAAAATGTGTTTGTGGTAGTGGAGCTGCTCTATAATAAAGATGTGGACATTACAGGAGGAAGATGTGGACATTACAGGGGGGGAGATGTGGACATTACAGTGGGGGAGGCTGAGGACTGTGATGTGTGGGGGCAATGAGGACAGTAATGTGAAGGGGGCTAAAGATAGTAATGTGGGGGGATAATGTAAATTGGGGCAAAGGACAGTACTGGCGGGGGGTTGGTGTCAAGGAAGTGTGAGAAAATTACTGTGGAGGGGGGTGATATAAAGGAGGACCTGAGGACACTCCTCAAGAGGGAGAGGACTCTGATGTGCACTAGGGACTGAGGATGCTGATTTAAGATTAGGTTCAGATCTGTACATGTGCATTAGGTGCACATGTCGTGGGTAGGTCAGCCCATTTTATTGGGCTGCAATACCCGCAAAAAAACACGGAGAAAGACGTCTTTTCCAAAATAGTGCGGTAGCAACATGCGGTTTGGCACATGCAAAAAGGCGCCACGGGTAACGTCATGATGTTCGGACCTCTGCTGGAAGAAAATTTTGCTGACTGGACCTCAGTGAATTTTAATTCATTACCCTTGTCCTACAGTATGCATGGAGCTAGATAATGGGTCAGAAGGATGATTATATCAGAAGTAATTTGGAATGGGGATCTCAAATGTCATAACGTTTTCATATCTGCTTTGCATTATTGGTGAACATGCATGGCAAATAAAGGGTAAAATTGCCCATAAGTCTGCTTACATGTTTCAGAAAAATCAAATCTAGTTTAATGAAATAAAATAATTGACCCAACTTGTTGCCACATTTTGTGCTTCCAACATTGTGCAATCTATAGCTGATAGATTCTCGTATGCTTCACTGGCTTACATGATTACTTTTTTAAGACAACAACATTGTTTTAAAACATACAAACAATCTTAAATTGTTGTAATTAAGCTTTTGCAGTTTCCTTCATACTCATTACAATATATAGTATCTGCATATGCAGGGGGAAAAAAGACAAATAGCATTTAAAACAGAAATTAGCATCTTGGCTGTTCATCATTTTTAATGAATTATTCAAAAAGCAATCAGGAGAAATTATTGCACATGTGGAAACTCTGATGTTTATATTAGAAGAAAGCAAACAGATTCTAAATAGCATTTGTTAAATAACACATTTCTCATGCCAATAAATAAAAATAACTTTCTTACTGGGTAAGAGCAAAAGTGTATCCATTTGTATAATGGTCCAAATGAAAGCATGACATTTAGATTATACACATTGACACAGTGTGTTTAGTGGTGTAACTTTTCAGCACCGGGCATTTGGGTATTTTTACAGTAGGCATATTCTATAGCTCTCACATACTATACAGTTAATATGGATGATACATTCATACAGTGTACAGTATGGTATAGAGAACACTGACCTATTAACAGTAGTCTCTTTTCCCAAGAAGCAAATTGCTATTCCTACTGAGCAACATAATGTTGGCATGCAGTGGATGGCATGTACCGGTATAACAACAGTTATGACAGGGATATAATGCTAATGAGCAATAGATGTTACTGTACATACTGTAAGTACAGAAGGTGATAAGAAACAGCAGTTACAAGGATGTGATGCTGTTAAATAATAGATGTTACATAAGTACAGAAGGTGATCAGAGACTGAAGTTATAGGGACATGATGCTGCTGAGCAATACATGTCACTTTTGCACTGGTTGTTGGGACATGATTAAGCACTGACTGGGCCATGAAGATTTTCTTTTTATAAACAAGTGCTGACTTGTGTTAAAACCCTTAAAGGCTTGCACAGGGCCATCTTAATAGCATTGTGGGCCCCTGGGAAAAGGAATGCGCTGGGGCCCCCACAGGCCTGCACTACCGCTCACCAAATGCAACCCATTTAAAAAAAAGGGTCTGCGCTGCAAATAGGTAAGCCCTCTCTGGTGGTGCGGGTACATGGGTACAGCTTGGCTCCCTCTATGGTGGTGTGGTACAGGGGTATAGTGTGGCTCCCTCTCTGGTGGTTCTGGTACAGGGGTATAGCGTGGCTCCCTCTCTGGTGGTGCGGGTACAGGGGTATAGCGTGGCTCCCTCTCTGGTGGTGCGGGTACAGGGGTATAGCGTGGCTCCCTCTCTGGTGGTGCAGTACAGGGGTAAAGCATGGCTCCCTCTCAGGTGGTGCGGGTACAGGGGTATAACATGGCTCCCTCTCTGGTGTTGCTGGTACAGGGGTATAGCGTGGCTCCCTCTCTGGTGGTGCGGGTACAGGGGTATAGCGTGGCTCCCTCTCTGGTGGTGCGGGTACAGGGGTATAGCGTGGCTCCCTCTCTGGCTTCCCCCAGCGCAGTCCTTTCTTTTTCTCTTCTATTATCAGTCTTCTATTATGTTCTTATATTATTTTTGATAAAGTAAGGGCGGGTTATTGCAACCCATCAGATTGTCACCACTGGAGAGATTTCCCCTTAAAGCGGTAGTTCACCCTCACTGACATGATTTTTCCATCGAGACAGGCATTGTAGCGCGAGCTACAGTATGCCTGTCCCGATTTTTTTACCCCCGTACTCACTGTGTACTCGTACATTAAAGATTTCGGCTCCCGCGGGGAATGGGCGTGCCTATGGAGAGGGAGGATGATTGACGGCCGGCCCTGGCACGTCACTCTCCCCGAAGACAGCCGGAGTAGGTCTCGGCTCTTCACGGCGCCTGCGCACAGGGTATGCGCAGGCGCCGTGAAGAGCCAAGCCTATTTCGGCTATTTCCAGAGAAGCGTGACGCGCCAGAGCCGGCCGTCAATCATCCTCCGTCTCCATAGGCACGCCCATTCCCCGAGGGGAGTCGGTATCTTCGATGTACGAGTACAAGGTGAGTACGGGGATAAAAAAATTGGGACAGGCATACTGTAGCTCGCGCTACAATGCCTGATTTTATGGTAGAGGAAAAAAAAAAATTTTTTTGGGGGTTTATAGGGTGAACCCCCGCTTTAATTTCTGTTTAATAGCCACCAGAGAAAGTGACAGAGGATAAAAAATAAGGACAAAATAGGATTTCCATCCACCTGGATTAGCGGATTGGATGCCAGCGGACATGTCACTCCATAGAGGTGAATAGAGCGTCCGATGAGGTCCGCCTGAAAAAACTGACAGACAGACCTGAACGTGTGAAAGAACCCTAACTCACTCCTCACTCTTTCCATCCCTCTGTCTATCCCCTTCCCCCATCACTCCACTACTATGTCTTTCCATTATAAACAAATAAAAAGACTCTAATGCGCTTCCACACCAAATTTGCTCACTACTAGTTGTCATAATGACAATCGGCAGTTTTTTTTTATTCTATCCCCGTACATACGGGGATATCCCCGTACATACCGTATTTTCACCGCCGCTTCCGGGTATGTCTTCTGCGGGACTGGGCATTCCTAATTGATTGACAGGCTTCCGACCGTCGCATACTGCGCCTCACGAGTTGTCAAAAGAAGCCGAACGTCGGTGCGCAGGCGCCGTATAGAGCCGCACCGACGTTCGGCTTCTTTCGTCAACTCGTGCCCCGAGGTTGGAAGCCTGTCAATCAATTAGGAATGCCCAGTCCCGAAGAAGACATACCCGGAAGCGGCGGTGAAAATAAGGTATGTACGAAAAAAAAAAAAAAAACAGCCGATTGTCATTATGACAAGTCGGCTAAATGTAATGTTAAACATTTTTTTTGGGGTGAATCCCCACTTTAAGACCATCAAGCATAATAATCAAATATATAATTATCATACATTTCATAAAATACACTATACAACACCCGAACATTTCATCTACAAAACCAGCCTGATCTGTGATATTGCTGCTGCCTCCCCTCTCCTGGCATGCTGGGATTTGTAGTGCCACAGCCTAACACATGAGGTGGTCACACAGGAGAGGAGGCTGTGCCTGGTGAGCAGATAATGGGTAGGGATAGGGAGATCTCAGAAAACATGCTCCCTTTAGAAGCAGAGCAGTACACAGCCACACATAAAAACGATCTACTGTAACAGCATGAGACAGGAGCCTGCTACACAGAGCCCATCCTCCTCTCCCCCTCTTCCTCCTGCCCACTAAGATAAGCCACCGACAGGACTGACTGCATGTTGTTCAGCTAGCTTACCTTAGGCTAGGCTGAACTCCGTCCTCCACTGCAGGCTGCATGGCTCCACTCCTCCCCCTCCCAGTATCTCCTGTGAGAAACAAAGGCGGCTCCTTAATTAGGCAAATTAGGCGGTCGCCTAAGGCCTTGCACTCACAGGGGCCTCATGGCCGCCTAACTTACCCAATGCATTACCCCAGTTTTGATTCCGATAAGCCGCCCACCCGTAGACCCCCACAACCACCGGCCAGGGTTGTGGGAAAGATGCTTTTGTTCTTGAATTATTTTTCTTTGAATTATTTTTCCCATTAGGGCCCCATGTCAAGTTTTGCCAAAGGCCTCACAAAACCTAGGGCCGCCTCTGGTGAGGAACTTGAATAAGGTGCACTGAGAGAAAGGGGGAGGGTACAAGTAACTTCACTCAGTTAGATCAATGGAGACTCTTGGTCTCGGCTCCGGCCAGGAACTGCACATGCGCAGTACGTACTGCATCCCCCTAGATCGGAGCCAGTCCTAATGGGGCCCCATCAGCACTTGTGGCCCCTGGGCACTGCCCATGTGTGCCCGCTTGGTAAGACGGCCCTGGGCTTGCAGCTTTCTGTGAGTACCTTGGTTTAGTGCAATAAAGGATTTATGTAAGAGATACTGAACTGATGCTTTTATCCATTTCCTGGTTGAACTACACTCGCAATTTAACTATTAGGTACACCTGCTCAATTGCTTGATAACACAAATTGCTAATCAGCCAGTCACATGGCAGCAACTCAATGCATTTAGGTATCTAGACGTGGTGAAGATGACTTGCTGAAGTTCAAATTGAGACATTAATAGCCAGATTCAGGTAGGGGCGCTTATTTACGCTACGCCGCCTTAAGTCAGAGAGGCAAGTACTGTATTCACAAAGCACTTGCCTCCTAACTTACGGCGGCGTGGCGTAAATGGGGCCGGCGTAAGCGCGCCTAATTCAAATGAGGATGGGGGGGCGTTTTTATGTTAATGTTTGGTGACCCGACGTGATTGACGTTTTTTACGAACGGCGCATGTGCCGTCCGTGTACATATCCCAGTGTGCATTGCTCCAAAGTACGCCGCAAGGACGTATTGGTTTCGACGTGAACGTAAATTACGTCCAGCCCCATTCACGGACGACTTACGCAAACAACGTAAAATTTTCAAATTTCAACGCGGGAACGACGGCCAAACTTAACATTGGCTAGGCCATCTATTTGTTGGCATAACTTTACGCCGGAAAAAGCCATACGTAAACGACGTAAAAAAAATGCGTCGGGCGCACGTACGTTCGTGAATCGACGTATCTAGTCATTTACATATTCTACACCGAACTCAACGGCAGCGCCACCTAGCGGCCAGCGGGAAAATTGCACCCCAAGATACGACGGCGTAGGAGACTTACGCCGCTCATATCTTAGCCTAATTTAAGCGTATCTGGTTTCCAGAATACGCTTAAATTAACGCCAACGTAGATTCAGAGTTACGACGGCGTATCTACTGATACGCCGGCGTAAACGTACCTGAATCTGGCTATAAGTGTCTTTGAAAGTGGCATGGTTGTTGGTGCCAGATGGGCTGGTCTGAGTATTTAATAAACTGCTGATCTACTGGGATTTTTACACACAACAGTCTCTAAGGCAGTGGTTCTCAATCTTTCTAGTGCCGTGACCCCTTGATAACATTTCCCAATTTGTGGGGACCCCAACAGTAAAATTATTTTCATAGCGTGGGTTGTCAGCACCCAAGGCAAGACAAGTAATTTGCACCCCTAACTAGGGATGAGCCGAACACCCCCCCCCCCCATTCAGTTCGCACCAGAACCTTCGAAAGGACCGACCGTTCGCGCGAACATTTGGAACCCCATTGACGTCGAACCCCATGGGACTCGAACGTTCGAATTCAAAAGTGCTCATTTTAAAGCCTAATATGCAAATTTTTGTCGTAAAACGTCTTTGAGAACCCAGGTCTTGCCCCAGGGAACATGTATCAATGGAAAAAAAAGTTTTAAAAACGGTCGTTTTTTCTGGAGCAGTGATTTTAATGATACTTAAATGAAATAAAGAAAAATGAAAAATTCCTTTAAATATAAAAATGAAAAATTCCTTTAAATATTGTACCTGCTGGGTGTCTATAGTATGCCTGTGAAAACGTCTTTGAGAACCCAGGTCTTGCCCCAGGGAACATGTATCAATGGAAAAAAAGTTTTAAAAACGGTTGTTTTTTCTGGAGCAGTGATTTTAACTACATAACGACCAGCCGCCGCAGTTCTACGGCGGCAGGTCGGCTCTCCTGCGCGAGAGCACGTAGTATAATGTCGGCTCTCCTATCGGCCACTCCTGCCTCCCGCGCGCGTGCCCGGTGGTCGTTATCCGCGCCGGGCACCCGCGATCGCTCGTTACAGAGTGGGGACCAGGAGCAGTGTGTGTAAACACACAGCTCCCGGTCCTGTCAGGGGAGAAATGCCTGACCGTCTGTTCATACAATGTATGAACAGCGATAAGTCATTTCCCCTAGTGAGTCCACCCCCCCCTACAGTTAGAACACACCCAGGGAACATACTTAACCCCTTCCCTGCCCCCTAGTGTTAACCCCTTCCAGTGGCATTTTTATAGTAATCAGTGCATTTTTATAGCACTGATCGCTATAAAAATGCCAATGGTCCCAAAAATTTGTCAAAAGTGCCAGAAGTGGCCGCAATTATGTCGCAGTACCGAAAAAAAATCGCTGATCGCCGCCATTACTTTAAAAAAAATGTTTTTTTATAAAAATTCCATAAAACTACCCCCTATTTTGTAAACGCTATAACTTTTGTGCAAACCAATCAATAAACTCTTATTGCGATTTTTTTTTACGAAAAATATGTAGAAGAATACGTATCGGCCTAAACTGAGGAAAATTGTTTTTTTTTTTTTATATACTTTTGGGGGATATTTATTATGGTAAAAAGTAAAAAATATTCATTTTTTTCAAAAATGTCGCTCTATTTTTGTTTATAACGCAAAAAACTAAAAACCGCAGAGGTGATCAAATACCACCAAAAGAAAGCTCTATTTGTGGGGAAAAAAGGACACCAATTTTGTTCGGGAGCCACGTCGCCCGACCGCACAATTGTCAGTTAAAGCAACGCAGTGCCGAATCGCAAAAAGTGCTCTGGTCTTTGACCAGCAATATGGTCCGGAGCTTAAGTAGTTAAAGCGGTGGTTCCCCTAAAAATAAACTTTTGACATTGCATTTGCTATAATAATTACAGTTAGAATCGGCTGGTTTTATGTAAAAAAATACCTCCGTACGTAGCGTTTGGTATATTCGTTCCCACCGCCACTTCCGGGTACGATGCTGGCGGTGGGCGTTCCTAATTGATGGACAGGCATCCGACCGACGCATCCATCGCATCACGAGATGCCGAAAGAAGCCGAACGTCGGTGCGGCTCTATACGGCGCATGCGCAACGACGTTCGGCTTCTTTCGGCATCTCGTGACGCGATGGATGCGTCGGTCGGATGCCTGTCCATCAATAAGGAACGCCCACCGCCAGCATCGTACCCGGAAGTGGCGGAGGGAACGAATATACCAAACGCTACGTACGGAGGTATTTTTTACATAAAACCAGCCGATTCTAACTGTAATTATTATAGCAAATGCAATGTCAAAAGTTTATTTTTATGGGAACCACCCCTTTAATGATGCATAAATAAAAAAAATAAATGAAAAATTCTGTGTTTAGAACTGCCCCTGCACAAAATGAGATTACTATAGGAAAAAAGTAATTTAAAACTGCTTGCGGCTTTAATGTAATGTCTGGTCGCTGCAATATGGATGAAAATCACGTAGATTTAGGTGCACACTGCAGAGTACATGGGCAGTACACACTACGTAGCTTTAGGTGCAAACTGCAGAGGACAAAGGCAGTACACACACTACGTAGCTTTAGGTGCACACTGCATTGGACAAAGGTAGTACACACACTATGTAGCTTTAGGTGCAAACTGCAGAGGACACGGGCAGTACACACCACGTAGCTTTAGGTGCAAACTGCAGAGGACACGGGCAGTACACACCAAGTAGCTTTAGGTGCAAACTACAGAGGACAAAGGCAGTACACACACCACGTAGCTTTATGGTGCACACTGCAGAGGACACAGGCAATACACCACATGAGAATACTGCAGCTAGCACAATCACTTGCCTGCCAGTAAATTAGGAAGAGTTGATCTAGCTAAACTATACAGTGTATAAATATATATACAACACCTGGGATGCATATATATCCTCTACACACTGTAACTTTAACTGACTACCTGCAAAAAATGACACTCTCTCTGTCTCTCTCTGTTCTCTCTTAACCACCGCAACACACTACACAAGGCCGACCTGCAGGCGGCCTTTTATAGTGTGGGGCGTGTACTAAACCCCCTGAGCCATAATTGGCCAAAGCCACTCTGGCTTTGGCCAATTATGGCTCTCCGTTTTTTGCAAGCTGTGATTGGCCAAGCATGCAGGTCATAGTGCATGCTTGGTCAATCATCAGCCAGCAATTCACTGTGATGCCGCAGTGAATTATGGGCTGTGAAACGTAACTCGAATTTAGCGCGAACGGCCAAAAACTTTCGTAATTCGATGAACGTTTGAACATACGATGTTCGAGACGAACATGAGTTCAACTCGAATATGAAGCTCATCCCTACCCCTAACCCATGGACATTTAGCGCTCCCAGAGTCCCTTCCACTTGTACAGTATTAAAACCCCCTATGGTACATTTTAGAATGTACCACTCTTTCACTTGGTTCTCCTTTCTTTCCCTTTTATCTCTTTCAATCCTAATTTCTTGTTACCCCCCATCCCCCGCCCCATCCCTCTCTTTAGCTGTCTTTCTTGTTCTTTCTCTTATTTTTTCTCTCTCTTTTTCTTTGTTCCTCCCGTTTTTTTCTCTCCCTTTCTTTATTTTTATTCCTTCTCTTACTCCTTGGTGGGGTGGGGATGGGATGAGTAGCAGTGCTGGTGGGGGGTGGGAACAGTGGCAGTGCTGGGGGGAATTCTGATCAGCCAACTTAGGTGCTCTTGATCAAGGTCATCTGCTGATCTGAGAACTGTAGTGGGGATTTTTCATGGCAACTATAATCACAGGTAGTGTTACTCACTGTGCCTCCGGCTTCCTTGTGTCTCTAACTTTGTGGTGTCTCGCAGCAGTGACACCTATGCCGAAATCAGGAGATGGGGTCTCCTCCAGCGCCTCCCACTTCACATTCCTCACCAGTCAGCTGACCTCTAGTCTCTGCCCCCCAGCCATGCCATAAACCGAATGGGCGGCTGCGAAAAGGCTGAGTGGGCAGCCGCAGACTCCAAGAACAGCCAAGTAGGGTGGCTGCAGGCTCCAGGAACAGCCCAGCAGGGTGGCCACAGGCTCCAGGGACAGCCCCTGCTGGGCGGCTGCAAAAAGCCCAGGGAGCAGTGCTGGATTCAGGAACAGACCAGGATTCGGTGACCCCTGGCAAATTGTCATTCGACCCCCAAGTTGGTCCCGTCCCCCAGGTTGAGAACCACTGCTCTAAGGTTTACAGAAAATGGTCCGGAAAAGAGAAAATAACCAGTGAGCGGAAGTTGTGTGGACAAAAATTCCTTGTTGATGTCAAAGGAGAATGAGCAGACTGGTTGGAGATGATAGAAAGGCAATAGTAACAAAAATAACCGTTCCAGCCAAGGTATGCAGAATACCATCTCTGAATGCCACACCAGGTGCCACTCCTGTCAGCTGAGAACAGGAATCTGAGGCTACAATTTGCACAGGCTCACCAGAATTGTACAATAGAAGATTGCAAAAATGTTGCCTGGTCTGATGAGTCTCTATTTCAGCTGTGACATTCAGATGGTAGGGAGGTAGAATTTGACATAAACAACATGAAAGCATAGATCTATCCTTCTTTGTATCAATAGTTCAGGCTGGTGGTGGTGGTGTAATGGTGTGGGGGATGTTTTCTTGGCCCACTTTGGGCCCCTTAGTACCAAGTGAGCATTGTTTAAACACAACGGCCTACCTGAGTATTGTTACTGACCATGTCCATCCCTTTAAGACTCCAGTGTACCCATCTTCTGATGGCTACTTCCAGCAGGATAATGCACAATGTTACAAAGCTCAAATCATCTCACCACTGGTTTCTTGACAATGAGTTCACTGTTCTCCAATGGCCTCCACAGTCCCCAGATCTCAATCCAATAGAGCACCATCTGCAGCTACTGCGTGATGCTATCATGTATACACTAAAATCTCTCAGGAATGTTTCCAATACCTTGTTGAATCTATGCCACAAATAATTAGGGCAGTTCTGAAGGCAAAAGGGGGTCCAACCCAATACTAGAAAGGAGTATCTAATAAAGTGGCCGGTGAGTGTATATATTAATATAATTAGCAATTGGGGCTTCATCGCTCGTCTCTTAGCGATTGTAAGGGGGGCTAGGTCAGAGAAGAGCTGGTAGGTATGGCCCCGGAACAGGAGAGTGTCCTCATTGCGTGCAGCAGCCAGTAGTTGTTCCTTTGTGCGGAAGAAATGCAGTTTAATGATGATGTCCCTTGGGGGACCATCTTGTGGATCCGATCAAATTCCAAGCGTTCGATTGGAATAGAGGGTGAAAGTTCTTGAAACAGGGCCGTGGAGAAGGATTGCAGGTCATCAACGGTTTCAGGTATACCGCGAATACGCAGATTGGACCTGCGAGAGCGGTTCTCTACATCTTCCAGACGTGATAGGAGTGCGGCATTCTCCTCACGAAGAGCCGCCTGCTCTTGGGCCTGTTCTTGGAGGGTCAGCTCAATATCATCTACCCGGGTTTCCAGGTCCGCTGTGCGCTCGCCTAGCTCCCTGATCTCACGGGACAACCTATTAGTGATCTGATCTGAGGTAGTTTTGAGCGCTTTGTGCAGCATGGTTTCCATGTATTTAAAAAAGTCACCCTGGGACATACCTGAAGGCGGCAGGGTAGGAGAATCGCTGGTATGTGAGTCAACTCTGTCCTCATCATCGCTGTCAGCGTGTGTGGATCTGTCCGGGGAGGCTGCAAGCTGTTTAGCCAGGGCCTTCGCCACCATCTTGGACGAGGCGTGGGCCAAGGCCTCTTTGATAGGTTTAGGCTTTGTTTTGCCTCGATGTCCGGTCCGAACTATCCCGGGAGGTGCGGCGTGTGTTCCGGAGGCGACTGTCAGGAAGAACGGGGTTGCTGGGTGGTCCGGATGGCTAATTAGATCCCGAAATTGTGGCGGGGAGTGCGGAGCTCTACAGGAACACATCTCCCATCACGAGCCTCGCGCATGCGCCCCCCTGTAATAATGTTTTTAATGCCAAATATTGAATTAAATCTTGTAATCTCTAAACAATTGTTTTTTTTTATCCTATTGTAGGCAAGTGTACTCTTTTTTTTTCTACTACAGGTCGCCAAGCAGATAGCAAACTCAAAAGCAGCAGAAAACTTCTGATTGTGCTGTCTAATACAGCTAACCACTAGAGGTTGCACATTCAAATACAAAAATGGTTAATATCTTTTAAAGTGGGACTTTACCCATAACAACTTGATAACAACAAAAATAATGTTCTTTAGCAAGGAACATTATTAATTATGCTACCAAAAATAGTATGTTCTGTATATTGTCTTCTGCATTGCCCATGTTCTTCTTTCTGTAAGCTACTATTTTGCTGAAGCCCAGAGCCCTTGAGCAGCAGTAAATCTTTAGGCTGGTGGCAGATCGGCCTCTACATTGGCACATTGCCATAAAATAGAGAACACCTGAGTATGTGCAGAGCAGAGTGAGAGAGTGTATTACTGGATTGTAAACAACAGTATAGGCACCTATTTTAAATTTTTTAATGTTTTATATAGCTATACCTGAAAAGGGGCCAGCCTAAAGTGATCTAGCAGGACTCCATTTTCTGACTAAAGTTCTACTTTAATTATTAAATAGGGAGAACGCTTAATAACTACATTTTATTAGGATAAACACTTGAACCAGGCCAAATAATAAGACTAATATGAATAAGGGTGGTAATAATCACGGCTCCAGATCAAAAAATTACTTTAGTCTCCAAACTGACCATCCTAATATAATAGCAAGAAACTCAAAAAAAGATAAGTAAAACGTGCCCAATTTCCTAGTGCAATTATTACTGGTGAGTCAGCCTAGAATGTCAGACAGCTACAGCTAAAAAAAAAAAAAAAAACGTAATTTCCGTTTTCTACTATATTCCCTCTTACTAAATTGTTATCAGCCATATGACAGCAAAATGATACTGTGCTAGCTAGAAATATATAGTAAGGACTGTCTAAAAAAGCAATTTTTTTCTGCTATTTTCTTTTGACGGGTTTTAAAGGGGTTCTGCTAGAAGAAAAACAAGATTTATTTGCAATTTATTGTACTATGAGTTTAGTATACAGCAGAACCAGAAACAATGGGTAGTTCACATGAACTTTTTCATAGCCAGACAATTGTCTTTACGATCTTCATCTTACAGTGTATTGTACTGATGTAAACTGTTGGAAATCTACTCGGTACCTCAAATAGTATTAGTTAACCTGTCTGTTAAGCCATTTGTTTTCATGTTTTTACCATCTGGTGCTGTGTTAGAAAGATTTCCCCCAAAACTGTCACGGTGACAACAGTTTCACTAGGCAGTAAGTGTAGGAAAATCTCCAAAATGGACATGAACAATAAAAAAACACTGACCAGGGTTTTACGCCTCTCTTTACTATAATGAAAAAAATATATATTTATGCCTGCTACTGTAGGATATTTAAAGTAGTCCCCATGTGAAGAAACTTTTGTCACCTTAAGGCCCGGGTCACATGTGCGAGTTCATAATGAATATGATGCATCAAAAACACTTTGAATTTGCATGTTACCCCTAGAGTCATTGCTTTCGATGACGGTCGTTCACATACATGCGTTGCGATTCCTCTTCGAATGCGGTGCGATAACAAAAAGGGTCTTGTCCGACTTTACTGCGTTGCGTTGCGAATTTGGTCTCCATAGACATAGTGTAAATCGTTCTGGAATCGCAATGATGGTTCACATATGTGCGAATTCCACCACGTGATTCTCCACAAAAAACAGGAAGTACACAGGAAGTTAATACCTTTTTTTTTTCACACTATGATTTCATTGGCTAGAACATTATTTGCAGCTATGTCCCACTCCCAAAATGTGTGTTAATATCGCGGTAAATTTGCGGTAAAATTCGCACCTCAGAATGGACAAAAAACGGACCAAATTCACAGCGCATCAGTGTGAACCAGGCCTTACCGTAAATAAGGAAAGAGTTCTGGATAGCAGTACAACCTGATAGGTTTAACCACTCAGGGCCAGATTCACGTACGATCGCGTATCTTTGTGCGGGCGTAACGTATCTGATTTACGTTACGCCTCTGCAACTTAGACGGGCAAGTGCTGTATTCTCAAAGCACTTGCTCCGTAAGTTGCGGCGGTGTAGCGTAAATCGGGCGGCGTAAGCCCGCCTAATTCAAATTTGGAGCGGGGGGCGTGTTTTATGTAAATGTTGTGTGACCCGACGTGATTGACGTTTTCAGGAACGGCTCATGCGCCGTCCGTGGAAATCTCCCAGTGTGCATTGCTCCTAATACCCCTCAAGGACGTATTGGTTTTGACGTGAACGTAAATTACGTCCAGCCCCATTCACGGACGAGTTACGCAAACAGCGTAAAATGTTCAAATTTCGTTGCGGGAACGACGGCCATACTTAACATTGGTACGCCGCACTTATGCCACCATATAGCAGGGGTAACTATACGCCGGGAAAAGCCTAACGTAAACGGCGTAAATGTACTGCGTTGGCCGGGCGTACGTTCGTGAATTCGTGTACCTAGCTAATTTGCATACTCGACACGGAATTCGACGGAACCGCCACCTAGCGGCCAGCGTAAATATGCATTTACGAGACGACGGTGTAACACAGTTACGCCAGTCGGATCTACGGGAAATCTATGTGTAACTGATTCTAAGAATCAGGCGCATAGATACGACCGCGTAACTCAGAGATACAACGGCGTATCTGGAGATACGCCGTCGTATCTCGTTTAAGAATCTGGCCCTCAGTTTTTCCAAAACTGTTTATTTTTTTTTAAGTTTTGGTTGTAATACACTTTACATAACCTATGCAACCTCTTTAGATATAGTAGTAAATACATTTCCCAAACTCGAGGCTATGCAATCTGAAAGAAAAATACTGAAGCAATAGATATGTGTATATAGTATATAAATATTTGAATATAGGATACAATTATATTCTCGCTAGTGAACACAAGCATTCCTCTGCACTATACTTTTATCATAACTGCGAGATCAGGCCAAGGATGAAAAAGAAGCTACATCTGTATACTGTGTCTATTGCTCTAGAGTTACAAAATGTTACAAAATGATTACTAATAAAATTGCTTGCTGCTATAGCAATCATTTGCTATCTAAACTTCCAAGCTTTACAAATTTTAAAAGGGCAGACCATATCAATCATACATTTTTTATTTTATTTTTATTTTTTTCAGACTTGTTAGGCCTTGTACTTGTGCTGTAAGATTCCACTGGTTAATATTACACTGTATACTGATATATTTCTTCAACCATTGAAATGTTGGCCTGGTAACCTGTAGCTGATATTTTTTCCACCTGTACCCAGCTCCAATTTCCACCTCATTCTGCTCCATATTTGTAGGGCAGGCAGTTCCAGTCTGTGCGGTCATTTAAAAATTCTGTGCCACAGTCTATTCCGTTTCACAAGCATCAGGTCCAAGAAGAGTGGCATTGCTATCTGAGCCCTGTAGCTCTTTAATTTTTTTAGACTGTTCCTGCACACAGCACCTAGGAGGTGGAGGGGGCAGAGCAATAATACAGTGATCTGGAAAAGCCTAATGCCCTGTACACACGATCGGTCCTTCTGATGAAGCTAACTGATGGTCAGTCGTGCCTACACACCATCGGTTAAAAAAACGATCGTGTCAGAACACGGTGACGTAAAACATGACGTGCTGAAAAAAACGAAGTTCTATGCTTCCAAGCATGCGTCGACTTGATTCTGAGCATGCGTGAATTTTTAACCGATGGACGGTTAAATTGAAAACAATATTGCTTTTTTTAAACCTATGGATAATTAACCGATGGGGCGTGTGTGTACGCGGCATGAACCTTCATCCTACCTTTGAAAATTTTAGTCTGGGTAACATTTCTGCCAGGTATGAGGTTCAGGTTTACTGTTAACATGGGCTCAAGGTAAGTCCTGTGGGTTTGAGATTCACTGATTTAGTGCATTTTTCATACAGATTGTTTATTATTTTATGTTGAGGACCTTTATTTTAGATAAGACTGCTTTTTTATTTTAGATACGATTGATTCGTCTCCCATGGTCTTCAAAGGCACCTGTGCCTGCATATGAGCATGGAGCGTAAATGGGCACTTCTCTCCATGGGTGCTCACCAGATTTGCATAATCTTTCTATGGCTCTGTGAGCAACTAGCTTCTAGTACAGATGGAAGCTCCCTTTATATATTACAGTTGACAGAGACAGGGATCACCCATTACATAAGGACCAGAGATGACACCAGAACTGGACCCCTGATCAACATAATTGATTAATTTTCTGGCACTCTCAAGTTTTCCTAGAGGCCCAAAATGCTCAAAATTTCCAGTAGAATACCTAGCAATGAAAACACAAAATGGAACTTACATTTAAACCATGAAAATTAATCTTGTTATATTCTTGCCTCTACTTTTTTCTCCACTTACCTCAACTTATCAGAGACAGCAAAGGCTACTGTATGAAATGTGCTCAAGTAATCTTCTTCTGTACCTTTTTATAGTTACAAGTTACCTTTCTGTCAGTTAAAGTTTTGTCTTTTAATGTAAAAAGTATGAACTCAAACAGTGTGATATCTGGCTTTTTCCAGGCTTTACAGTGTCGAGATAATCATGATACAAGATATACACATGCCCTCCAAGCAAATTCCCCATCTCTGTAGCTTAACTTGCACCAACTCCTGTAAAGTTTCAACCATTATAAGGGAACCAGATAAAGGTATCCTACAAGGTCACTTATAAGGCTAGCCTTTACACTTTAGTCATTAAAAGTCTATCATATTCTATCAAAACGTTTTGAGGGAAATAAATTACTTAAGGGAGACTAGTGTTCTATAAAAATTCTACGCACTTTTTTTGAAAATGTATGTGGTTATAAACTAAACATATATATATATATATATATATATATATATATATATATATATATATATTTTTTTTTGTATACAATCTCTATTTTACATATATAAACATCTAATACAGAGTACTCCATGCTTTAATATGTGTAATGCAAACTAGCCTGTCTAATAAGCACAGAACTAGATCTGCACTGCTGATTTATCTTGGATTTCTGTATGTACCACCTATTTTTTTTATAAGCAGTCCATTGCATTTTTTTTCTTCCTAATATAATACATAAATAAAGAAAATATATAGATGAATGCATTTCAATGACCCCACCACTGTTCCTTCCTCTACATCAGCCTGTTCAAAATACTTTGTGCTCTAAGGTATTGAGGAGCATGTGACCCTTCTTCCATGTGACAATCTCCTTCCATGTGACAACCTTCTCATATGTGACAGACTCTCATGCCCTGTACACACGATCGGTTCATTTAATGAAAACGGTCTGATGGATTTTTTCATCAGATATCCGATGAAGCTGACTTTCATCAGTCTTGCCTACACACCATCAGTTAAAAATCCATCCGTGTCAGAACGCGGTGACATAAAACACAACGACGTGCTGAGAAAAATGAAGTTCAATGCTTCCAAGCATGCGTTGACTTGATTCTGAGCATGCGTTGATTTTTAACCAATGGATTTCCCCACAGACGATCATTTTTTTCTATCGGTTTTTTAACCATCAGATAATTTTAAAACAGGTTCTACTCACTGACCAAAACAATCACATAACCTCTAAAATATGTAACCGTGACGGACCGCCTGGTACCCTGCCTGGGTGCCTCTGCCAAATGGTGCCTCCTGCCCACCAAACCCTTCCAGCAGACTGATAGCTAATATCACCTCTTTACCCCAAGCATTGTACATAGGCAAGATGTTTGAAGTAAAATTCAAAGGGATAATTTTATTGAACAGAAATACGGGTTTTTATACATTTCAAAAACAGGGGCAGTTACCGCATGAAAAATAAAAACAAATATTACATATGGAGGTAAACACTCCACAATGGTTAGATAAGGAGGTAATATTAACACCAAACTGATCATAAGAGGATTAGCATACAGACAGAAACAATATGTTACTCAATTAACAATGGGAGAAAGACACTTAACAGTAAACATATAACACCTTAACCTCCCTGGCGGTATGATTCTGTCTGGAATTATGTACCAAAAGCGGTACATTTATTTTGCAAGGAAATTGGCGTTTTATACTGTAGGCCTGTAATTTTTAGAAATAACTCACTTAAATCTGACCAAGCAAGAGTCTTGTAGGCATCCTGGGTATGATTTTTTTTTTAAAACAAAATTATAAATTATAATATAATAAATAATTATAAATAATTATAACAAATAATAATATAATTATAATAAAAATTATTCAATAATGTAATCAACTCAAAATCACTGAAATTTGCAGTTGCAGAATTGTCGCTGTCATTATTTTATTTTTTTTATGACGAATTTCCCCGCAAATCGCTATCGCACATTTCTGCAAGTGATTATAATTTATTATCGCTGTTTTCTAGCTGATCTAAAATCTACAGTTTTTAGGCAGAAATTACATTTTTTATTATATAAAAGTACATGCAGGGCACTGGGCAGACCACTAGGGACAAGGGGGGTGTGTATTTTTTACATACAGTACTGTAATCTATAAGATTACAGTATACTGTATGTAATGTGTCTGTTTACTTTTTTGAATTTGGCGCCGTTCTCCGTCCCCGTGCGTCGTAACGTCGCAGGGAACGGAGATCGGCGTCACACGGGGACTGTGAATCGAGCGAGCAGGTCCCGCTCGCTCACACAGCGGGTGGCATCGCTGGATCCAGGGACAAGGTGAGTAAACCAAGCCTGTGGATCCAGCGAAAGGTAAGCCCGTCCAGCCCGAGCGTGACTCGGGTTTGCCGATCCTAACATGTAAAACCAACCCCGAGTCACGCTCGGGTTTACCGTCAGGGGGGTTAATAAACAGATTACACATAACAACAGGAGACCTCAGCATCAGGTTGTTTTGGGTTGATTATAATCTTCTGCCGGCGCCGTCGTATCTTAGCTGTCTATTTACGCTGGCCGCTAGGGGCGTGTACGCTGATTTACGCCTAGAATGCGTAAATCAGTGAGATACGCCTATTCACGAACGTACGCTTGCCTGTCGCAGTAAAGATACGCTGTTTACGTAAGGCATTTTCAGGCCTAAAGATATTCCACCAAAAAGATGGAGCAGCCAATGTTAAGTATGGACGTCGGAACCGGTTGAATTTTTAAATTTTTACGTCATTTGCGTAAGTTGTCCGTGAATGGGGCTGGGCGTAATTTACGTTCACGTCGAAACCAATAAGTCTTTGCGGCGTAATTTGGAACATGCGCACTGGAATATGTCCACGGACGGTGCATGCGCCGTTCGTTCAAAACGTCAATCACGTCGGGTCACGATTCATTAGCATAAAACAATCACAATTTGAATTAGGCGCACTTAGGCCGGCACATTTACGCTACGCCGCCGTAACTTAGAGCGCAATTGTTTTGTGAATACAGCACTTGCCTCTCTAACTTACGGCGGTGTAGTGTATATGAGATACGTTACGCCTGCCTAACGTTAGGCACGGCTACCTGAATCTAGCTAATGGACTTTAATCTGAAATAAAACTACTCTAAAGGTCCCCCAGACACACACCTCCCAAAGAATAGAGCCCCCTCAAACACCATGGCCCATAGCCAGTAGGCAAGAGGCTAGCCTAAAGTCCCCTCCTAAAGTCACTGTCTTGGTTGAGTCTGTCAAATGAATTAAAACTTAGTCTCAAAGGACACTTGAAAAAAGGCCTGGAACATTATCTGCTGGATGGAAAAAACATGATAAAATGGAATAAGAATACTTATTAGCTTTGGGCATAATATTCTCATTAATGAACCATTTTCATGAAAAATAATATATTCTGACAAGTGTGTGTCTTAAAAGGAGGTATATATTGAAAAGGGGAAACAAAGCTTTTCTATAAAGAAAACAATTAATAATCATCTGTCCTGCTGCCCACATTACTATTTGTTGGATGCCTACTTTGTTTCTGTAAGCCATGAAATTATGTAAGGGTTAGGGGATGAAACTGTGTTGTGGGATGCCAGAACCTGATACCTCTGGAAGTGTTGAATGTAGAAGATCTTTCAAAAAGATGACCTCTTTAATGCAGTGGAGTTCAATGACGTGAACAAAGGTCGGTATTGTTTGCTTTACAGTAGACTTCCTATTTTCCCCTTTTGAACAAAGTGGCAGAGTGACTTTATTATATTATTCTCTCTATTAATACATTTTATGAGTTTGTACACTTACCTCTACAATTACATGTGGTCCACGATGATAGTGATTGTGGATGAGAAAAACTATAATACTGCCAGGGGTTCTTAAACAGTCTCAGTTTTTTTATCCTTTTTTTTTTTAAAGAAAGTTAACTATGTGAATCAAATGTAAACACCCATTATAATTTGTTTTCATTCCTGCCATTGGCACTTCTGCAGGTAAGCTGCATGTTATATAAGCAAAACTACTTCTGTTGAATAGGGCTGGCCACACACAAATCTAAATTTGGCAAGTCCTTGCTGAACTGGCCAAAGTTCAATCCATTTATGGTCATCTTTAGACCCTCTTAAAGCCACATCCACCTCGTCACTTCATACGTGCTTTCTATAGTGTTTTGCTGTCATAAGTCATAAAACAAAACACAAAAAATATGGTAAAGGAAAATAAGGAATAATGAAAGCCTGTGTTACATTTTCTAGTTATCCTTTCCCTTGAACAGTTGAATAGTTATTGAAATTCCTTGTGTGACAAGGCTAAAAAACATAGCTACTGTATCAAGTATTATCAGCCGTAAGCCTTTTTTTCCCATTTTTTTTAATTCAATTTTATCCTATTTTCTGTCTTCATCCAGTCTGATGCAAATTAGTTTCATATTTTGTTTTCTTATATCTGTTGCCAAGCTCATTAATGTATTAATAGAAAAATGGATGGAGTACAGCGCTCAGGGTGTTTGCACAAAGCAATCAACAAAGGGTTAAAAGTTAAAAATAATAATAAAAATAATAATGGAATTAAAGGATCAATTAATTTAAGATAAAAATCACAAACCACATTGGGGATATACGGTATGACTGTTCATATTCAAAAGTCCATGATAGGTTCAGTCCCAGCAGAATGCCAAAAAAGGCTGTGATTGATGACAATGAGGAACTGTTGTGGATGAAGGCAGTAAATCAGGGCTGCTATCCGGGAGCGAAGCCAGCTCAGTGTATACAGGAGAAAGACAAAAGAGAGAAGCGCCTCTGAGTATACTGCTTTTAATTTTAAAACATAAAAATATATCCAGCACTTACATCATAGTAGTATGGTGCAGTCGTGGGAGCTGGTGTACATCTGTAGCAGACAGTCCGCAAGGCATGAGAGCTGGGCAGCCGGAGGGAGCCGGGGAGAGAAACGGCTAAGTCCTCGTTGTTGTGCCGCTGCTAGGCAATGAGTTCATCAGCTGTTGCGTGACGTCAGATCGGACGGAGGCTGAGGGGGACCACAACGCGTTTCAGAGCATGCGCACGGAAACAACCAGCGCGCTCCTTTTTCAAGTGTAATGGATAGAAGACAGGACTCATATTTTAAACAATCATGTGATCAGTGCCGACCAATAGGAGTGCAGGGATAACGAGCAGATGAAAATAAATGAAGTTGCTTAGTTAAAACGGACAGCGGGACAAAAAATACTTAAACTGAGAGATGTTGTAAAGTGTAATCTGGAGAGGGTGAATTTAGCTGTAATGAAGTATATATAAAGAGGTTATATGTAATAAATATATGTATAGAAAAAGGGGCTATGTCTATATATACATATAGAGGGGGAAGCATGATTGACAAATAGAGGCAACGTGTTGCAGACAATGGACACTAGGGGGCCACCAGAGTAAGAATATATATAAGGCACCTCAATTTAAAATTTAAAGTTATATTATAATGAGAATGCTTATAAATGGCATTACTACGGGTAGTGGCAATATTAATATTAGTATAAAACCCGCAGAGCCATAATGAGGCAGATACAAACATAGAATTGAATGTGAATTTAAATAAATAAATAATGATCATTTAAAAGTGAAATACAATACAAGGACAAGTAGGAACGATCATTGAGCATAGCAGGCCCAAATGTAGATGGAGACTGATACGTAATAGAGTGTAGGAAATTATATATAAAAATATATATAAAAAATATATAAAAAAATATATATAAAAATAACAATATAAAAATGTAAGGGGGAGGGACACTGACTCTTAGAAAAAAGGGCGTATATGTAGGGGCACATACATAAACACACATATGCATGTGTCCACATACACGTATAGATATGTACAAACACAATAAAGTTAAAATATAAAGAATATGTATATTTGGATATTTAAAGAATGGCATTAACGTCTAATTCTTCGTTGAGGCCGAGAGGAGCGAGACAATCAAGAGTGAATATCCAGAAAGTCTCGCGTTCGCACAGTCTGGAAAAACGCTCAGCCTCAGAGAGGCCTCTAGGTATGGATTCAATGACCCATACCCGTAGGCCCTCCGTAGAGTGACCATGATGTTCCAGGAAATGGCGAGGCACACTGTGTTCGTCACATCCAGCCTCAACGAAGCGTCGGTGCGCACCAAAGCGCTGTCTCAAAGGATTAATGGTGCGACCAACATAGAGTAGTTTACAGGGGCATGTGATGCAGTAAACCACATAGTCGCTGGAGCAATTGTAAAAGTTGTCCAGTGAGTATGATTTACCTCTATGAAAAAAGTATTTTTGGCCATGGGTAACGAATGGACACGAAAAGAAAACACATAGACGAGGATGCAGGAGAGGACGTAGAAAACATCACTCTGAGTGCCAAACAGCAAAAACTATAAAGTTATTTAACTTGTCCTCTTACATATTGTCTCCTGAAGATTCCGCATTATTGAGTAGGGGACTTACTTTCTCCCCCACCATTCAACCCAATCCATTCCAATTATTCAAAGATCTTAATAAATTTATTAGGAATCTTACCCTTAAGAGATTTTACCATATACAATCTCTTAAGGAGACACCGTTATTGATAGAGTCTTCACCCATCTCCACCTCCAATGAGACCACATTAAATCTTTCCCTTCATGACACGTCCCACATGAGCCTATTGCTCGCAGATTCTGGTGAGTTCAATTCTGAGCTTGACTTTCATCTACTTACTCAACACCTGGTTACTTCACCTCCGATTATACATACATCCTTTAAACCCAAATCATTATTTTTCCCAACAAAATCTAAGGGACCTTATTTAGAATCCTTTTATAGAGTAGTGTTTGCTGAATTTCAACAGTTATGCCAACAGTCAGCCCTCCTAAGCAAACACCATAAGTTTAACCTTAAATCAGGAGAGAGAGCGTCCCTCAAACGTTTCCTCAATAATCCTGACCTCATAATCAAACCAGCTGATAAGGGTGGAGGCATTGTAATCCAGGACAGACAGTCCTATGTACTTGAAGCCTTGAGATTACTAGCCGATACCAATACCTATAAAAAACTATCAAGTGATCCCCTCCCCCTTTTTCGTGAAGAAGCCGACACTCTTATCTCACACGCTACAGCTGACCTAGTCATTGACAAGAAAGAAGCAGCTTTTCTACGAAAAGACTTCTACAGCACACCCTATTTCTACCATTTACCAAAGGTACATAAGGATTCATTACACCCACCCGGTAGGCCCATTGTCGCCTCTATGAACAGTGTAACCAGTGGCTTCTCATTATACATAGATTCTTTTCTGCAACCCCTAGCTCAGAAACTCCCATCTTACATACGTGACTCTATACATCTTATGGAACTCCTGTCCCCCTATGCTTGGCAGGAGAACTACTCCTGGCTGTCTTTGGATGTCAACTCCCTATACACGTCCATTCCCCATAACATTGGCCTTCGTGCCATACAGGAATTCTTATTTTCTGACCCCTTGCTTAATTCAAAACAGATGGCCTTCATTTTAGAGGCCACCTCCTTTTGTCTTAACCATAATTATTTTCATTTTGAAGGTGACTTCTACCTACAGACCCATGGGACAGCCATGGGGGCAAATTTTGCCCCGTCCTACGCCAACCTGACCATGGGTCTGTGGGAGAACTCAGCTATATGGAAAGACAACCCTTTCTCGAGACACATCATATTTTACGGCCGATACATCGATGACATTGTCATCATCTGGGATGGCCCCTCCAGCTTGGTGAATAGCTTTGTCGATCACTGTAATGCCAATCAGTTAGGACTCTCTTTCTCTTTCGTGTGGAATCAGGAGTCTCTGGCCTTTCTTGATTTAGAACTATGCCACGAACAGAACAACATATTTGTCCGCAACTACACTAAACCAACTGCAGGAAATTCTTACCTGCATTATGATAGTTGTCACCACCCACTTTGGGTGAAGAACATACCCAAAGGCCAATTCTGCCGATTACGCCAAAACTGTACCAAAGATAGCGATTATATTCTCCAAAGTGTACACCTAAAACAAAAATTCCTTGAAAAAGGGTACCCTGAACCCTTGATAGATCATGCTTACAACATCTTTCTCCCCGGCAAAAAACCCAAAACTGTTAAATCACCTGAAAAACCTGCTGTGCGTTTTATCACCGGCTTCCATGGACAATACAAAAAAATGGAACAAATTCTTTCTAAACATTGGAACATACTTAAACAAGACCCCCATTTGGCTACCACCTTGTGTGATAAACCCAAAGTCACGTATAGAAGGGCCCCTACCCTTAAAAACAAGATAGCACCCAGCAGGTTAAAAAGTCTCAAACCGTTAGGTTCTACCTGTCTGATCCCACTTAAAGGGATGTACAGGTGCAACAAACCCAGGTGTAAAACCTGTCCATTCGTTACCCATGGCCAAAAAGACTTTTTTCATAGAGGTAAATCATACTCACTGGACAACTTTTACAATTGCTCCAGCGACTATGTGGTTTACTGCATCACATGCCCCTGTAAACTACTCTATGTTGGTCGCACCATTAATCCTTTGAGACAGCGTTTTGGTGCGCACCGACGCTTCGTTGAGGCTGGATGTGACGAACACAGTGTGCCTCGCCATTTCCTGGAACATCATGGTCACTCTACGGAGGGCCTACGGGTATGGGTCATTGAATCCATACCTAGAGGCCTCTCTGAGGCTGAGCGTTTTTCCAGACTGTGCGAACGCGAGACTTTCTGGATATTCACTCTTGATTGTCTCGCTCCTCTCGGCCTCAACAAAGAATTAGACGTTAATGCCATTCTTTAAATATCCAAATATACATATTCTTTATATTTTAACTTTATTGTGTTTGTACATATCTATACGTGTATGTGGACACATGCATATGTGTGTTTATGTATGTGCCCCTACATATACGCCCTTTTTTCTAAGAGTCAGTGTCCCTCCCCCTTACATTTTTATATTGTTATTTTTATATATATTTTTTTATATATATTTTTTATATATATTTTTATATATAATTTCCTACACTCTATTACGTATCAGTCTCCATCTACATTTGGGCCTGCTATGCTCAATGATCGTTCCTACTTGTCCTTGTATTGTATTTCACTTTTAAATGATCATTATTTATTTATTTAAATTCTCATTCAATTCTATGTTTGTATCTGCCTCATTATGGCTCTGCGGGTTTTATACTAATATTAATATTGCCACTACCCGTAGTAATGCCATTTATAAGCATTCTCATTATAATATAATTTTAAATTTTAAATTGAGGTGCCTTCTATATATTCTTACTCTGGTGGCCCCCTAGTGTCCATTGTCTGCAACACGTTGCCTCTATTTGTCAATCATGCTTCCCCCTCTATATGTATATATAGACATAGCCCCTTTTTCTATACATATATTTATTACATATAACCTCTTTATATATACTTCATTACAGCTAAATTCACCCTCTCCAGATTACACTTTACAACATCTCTCAGTTTAAGTATTTTTTGTCCCGCTGTCCGTTTTAACTAAGCAACTTCATTTATTTTCATCTGCTCGTTATCCCTGCACTCCTATTGGTCGGCACTGATCACATGATTGTTTAAAATATGAGTCCTGTCTTCTATCCATTACACTTGAAAAAGGAGCGCGCTGGTTGTTTCCGTGCGCATGCTCTGAAACGCGTTGTGGTCCCCCTCAGCCTCCGTCCGATCTGACGTCACGCAACAGCTGATGAACTCATTGCCTAGCAGCGGCACAACAACGAGGACTTAGCCGTTTCTCTCCCCGGCTCCCTCCGGCTGCCCAGCTCTCATGCCTTGCGGACTGTCTGCTACAGATTTACACCAGCTCCCACGACTGCACCATACTACTATGATGTAAGTGCTGGATATATTTTTATGTTTTAAAATTAAAAGCAGTATACTCAGAGGCGCTTCTCTCTTTTGTCTTTCTCATTAATGTATTAATGAATATTTTCAAAATGAAATATTTTAGATTAATCAGCAATTCTTCAATGTGCTATACAGCAGTATATTGTATTATACAGTCACAAGATAAGTCATCCTTAGGCTGGGTACTCACGACCAAACATGTATGGTGAAAGCGGTCCGTCGGACCGTTTTCACCATACATGTCTGCCAGAGGGCTTCTGTACGATGGTTGTACACACCATCGTACAGAAGTCCGCGCGTAAACAATACGCGGGGCGTGTCCGCGGTGTCGCCGCGTCGATGACGCGGTGTCGCCGCGACAATGACGCGGCGACGTGGGCGGCCCGCCTTTAAAATGCTTCCACGCATGCGTCGAAGTCATTCGACGCATGCGAGGGACGGCGGGCGCCTGGACATGTACGGTAGGTCTGTACTGACGACCGTACATGTCCGAGCGGGCAGAATTCCAGCGGACTGTTTTAAAACAAGTCCAGGAATATTTGTCTGCTGGGAAAAGGCCCGGCGGGCAAATGTTTGCTGGAATTCGGCCCGCTCGCGCCCACACACGACCAAACATGTCTGCTGAAACTGGCCTGCGGGCCAGTTTCAGCAGACATGTTTGCTCGTGAGTATGGGGCCTCATATGTACCTCCATATAAGAGTCAGGCTGACATAAAGGAAGGAGGAGCATCTGTGGTTGGGTGTGAAGCAACTACAGTAGGAACCTTTCCTGGTTCTGCAAGTATACGTTTGTGTTCTTTTCAGTCTGAATTTAGTAGTGACTGTTGGTTTAACTCTCCGTTGTTATAGAGTCTTATGGGGACTATGGTATGCAGCCACACATTACCGTGATTACGCCACAGATACATTGCTATGAAGAGTCCATATTTCTTCAGTTTTCCTAATCTGTTTGTTATCCTTATGCATTGTAGCATGCTCTTTGTCTTTTTTGCATTATGAATTCTAACTGTCACACTTACCTCTAGCGCAGGTGGCCAGACACTAAAGCTGGCTTCTGTGTTCTTGTAAGACCCTGCAAGGTGTATAAAAGGATTGGATCACAGCTGTTTGAGGTTTCTCAGGTGTGATACCCTTGGTCACTCTCTATGATATTAAGAAAGTTTAGGGATCAATTCATCACAACCTCTGTAGTAACAACATCACCAATTCCTATATACTTATTTGCATATAGGCATCATATATATATATAGACAGTCTCCAGAGTACTCAGGGGTACAATAGCATATGAATTACTGATTAGTAACTTCACTTAATTCACAGGTAACACTTCAATCATAAGGCAAGTGTATCTGCATTAACTTCATGCAGATAGTAGGAATAAATATGCTGGAAACCCAGATACTTGCGGTTTGTTGATTAGGTAGATTAATCCAGGTCCCAATAGTAGTAGCAGTCCTGCTTAATGGGAAGGTTTAGACAGAGAGTGCCTGGAGTGTAGCTTTCAGCAGAGGATGTAAGTTGTAACAGTGCTGAGTGAGGAGTTGGAAGAAGGTATGGAGAAGATGCAGGGTCTGCGGTGAGTATTTCCTGAGTCTTGTACTGAGGTCCCAGCGAAGAGCGTGGTACGGCTTGGTTCTGTCTCCCAGGAGGCGGCAGGCGTCCTACAAGAATTGTGGAACACCTGATCGCCATGCCTGGAGGTTTAAATAGGGGAGAAGCATGGGAATCAGCTGGAGAACGCCAGGCGCACTTCCGCGTTCCAGGGTGGAACGCAATCGTCCGCGCACCGGAAGTGAAGCGGCCGATTCAGAAAAGAGCGCTGGAAGGCGAGAAATTTAACTGGGAACAGGTAGAATGAAAGGGGGAAGGAACCAGTCGTTATAGGAAACGACAGGGGCATTACATACTCCCCTCCTCAAGGTGGCCTCAATAGTATTAATCAATAAAGATGGACGGTTTGGATACCTACGATGAAATTGTTTGATTAATTTAGGGGCATGTATGTCTGAAGAATTTTCCCAAGAATCATCCTGTTCACCGTATCCAAGCCAACGAACTAAATATTGAATGTTTGAACCCCGTTTCCTGGAATTAAGAATCCTTTCGACCTCATATTCTGTTTCACCTAGAACCTCTATTGGAGGAGGGGGTTGTGGAAGTCTGTTTTGAAAAGGGTTGGGAGTGTAGGGTTCGATGAGGGAGACATGGAAAGTTGGATGTATCTTCCAGTTTGTAGGAAATTTTAGTCTAACAGCGTTGGAGTTTATTATGTGTGAAATAGGAAAAGGACCCGTAAACTGTCGTCCAAGCTTCTTAGATGGTACATTGAGTCTTAGATTTCGAGTAGAAAGCCATACTAAATCACCGATGTTGTATGCTGGTGGAGGTGTTCTGCGAGTATCATAATATTTCTTTTGTCTTTGCTGGGCTGCTATTAAATTGGAACGAAGTTCAACCAAAGTATCCTTTATAGTAGTGAAATAATCGTTTACTGCTGGAACATCATTTGCCGAAATAGTGGAAGGTAGGCTGTTGGGATGGAAACCGTAATTAGCAAAAAAAGGTGAGAACTGAGAGGAGGAACTGGTAGTATTGTTGTAGGCAAATTCAGCACAAGGGAGTAACTGGTACCAATCATCCTGGAGGTGACTACAATAACAACGAAGATACTGTTCCAAAATTTGGTTTATACGTTCAGTTTGTCCGTTTGTTTGAGGATGGTATGCGGAAGACATCCGGTGATCAATGTGTAAAGACTTGCATAGGGCCTTCCAAACTTTTGAGACAAATTGTGATCCACTATCTGAAATAACTTGAGTAGGAATTCCATGAAGCTTAAGAATGTGTTCAGTAAAAGCTTTAGCTGTCTCTAATGAGGTAGGAAGTTTCTTTAAAGGGACAAAGTGTGCCATCTTGGTTAAAAGATCCACAGTGACCATAATCGTGTTTGCGCCTTGTGATCTTGGGAGATCGACAATAAAGTCCATAGAGACTACTTCCCAAGGTCTACTTGGTACAGGAAGAGAACATAAAAGTCTGTATGGGGGTCTCTTAGAGTGTTTATTGGTGGCGCAAACATCACAGGAGGCAACATAAACCTGAACAGTTTTGACCATCTGAGGCCACCAGTAATCTCTTTTAAGAAGTAAATAAGTCTTCTTGATACCTGGATGTCCAGCTAGAGGAGAGTCATGGAACTGTTTAAGAAGTTGAAGCTGTAGTTCTGGAGGTACATAGAGTTTATCTTTGAATGTGTATACACCATCAGGTTGTCTAGTGAGATCAGGAGGTAATGGGGAGTCATTACTTGCGAAAGAGAGAGAGAGCAACTGCCTAAAGTTAGTAGTAGCCCCGATGAAACGATGTGGTGGTATAATGGAGAGAGGAGGAACGTCAGTGGTTTGGTCCTCGAGCATTCGAGAAAGGGAATCAGCCTTTGTGTTTTGTGATCCTGGTCTGTAAGAAATGAAAAAATTAAATCTGTCAAAAAACAAACTCCACCTAACCTGTCGGGCCGATAGAGTCTTGCAGGTTTTGAGGTGTTGTAGATTGCGATGATCTGTAAGAATAGTAATTGGGTGAGTCGAACCCTCTAATAAGTGTCTCCAGTTTGTTAAAGCATCCTTAATGGCTAAAAGTTCCTTCTCGCCTATGGGGTAATTCTTCTCAGAGGGTGTTAGGGTCCTGGAGTAGAAATCCACAGGATGTAAAGGTTCTGATAGAGAGGGTTGTTGAGATAGTATTGCACCTAAAGCGAAATGAGAGGAGTCGACCTCTAAAGTAAAATGACATGATGCATCAGGTAGCTGTAGAATGGGCGCAGAGGTGAAGGAATGCTTTAGTGACTCAAAAGATCTTTGAGCATCATTAGTCCAGCGAAAGGGTACTTTAATACTAGTCAGGCTAGTCAAAGGTTTTACTGTGGAGGAAAAATCTTTAATGAATTTACGGTAGTAATTTGAAAATCCCAAAAATCGTTGTAAGGCTTTTCTTGATTTAGGAGTTGGCCAGGAGAGAATAGTCTCCACTTTGGTTTGATCCATCTGGATTCCCTGAGGGGTAATCTGATAGCCAAGGAAAGAAATGGTACTTTGACTAAAAACACATTTCTCCAATTTGGCATACAAAGAATGTGTTCTGAGCCTGGCCAATACCCACCTAACATGTTTTTGATGATCTTGAATGTTGTCAGAATAGATCAGGATATCATCCAGATAGATCACGACACAAACATCAAGTAAGTCTCGAAATATATCATTAATAAACCATTGGAAGGTAGCAGGTGCATTACAAAGACCAAATGGCATTACCAAATATTCAAATAATCCGTATCGGGTCTTGAATGCAGTCTTCCATTCATCACCCGGACGGATCCTGATTAAATTATAGGCACCCCTAAGGTCCAATTTAGTGAAAATCTTTGATGTCTGAAGTCTTTCAATAAGTTCCGGGATGAGTGGTAGAGGGTAACGGTTCTTTACTGTGATATTGTTAAGAGATCTGTAGTCGATAATAGGTCGGAGAGATCCATCCTTGTTCTTAACAAAAAACATGGCAGCACTAGCAGGTGATATAGAAGGGCGTATAAAGCCTTTTTTGAGGTTGTCGTCTAGATAATCCTTAAGATGAACTAACTCGGGTTGTGATAGAGGGTAAATTCTAGCTATCGGTATAGAACTACCAGGAATAATATCAATAGGACAATCGTAGATACGATGGGGTGGTAAAACATTAGCATTAGACTTACTAAAGACATCTGCAAAATCATGTAAGTATGTCGGAAGATCAGGATTAAGTGTATTGGCAACAAGGAGAGATAGGTTAGGGTAACAGGTCTCGTTACAATATTTTGAGTGTAAGGATACTGATTTACTGAACCAATGGATAGTGGGTTGATGGAGATGTAACCAAGGTAAACCAAGTACAACAGGAAAAAGAGGGGAAGGAATGATATCAAAAGAGAGACTCTCAGTGTGTCCATTCTCACAGGAAACCGTAAGAAGAGAGGTTTGTGTAGAGACTGGACCACAGGAGGAGGTTGAGCCATCAATGAAGGTGACTGACAAAGGTAATTGCTTAAAGGAAAAAGGAATTTTATTTGAGTGTACAATTCCACCATCTATGAAATTGCCACAAGCTCCAGTATCCACCATTGCATCAATAAAGATCTTTTCTTGGTCCCACTGTAAAGCAAGAGTGACAAAAATATAAGAATTAGGCCGAGTACTCACGACCAAACATGTTCGCTCGAAATGTCCGACGGGCTGTTTCCGGCGTACAAGGCTGTTTTTTCATTTGGCCCGCTGGCTTGTACACACCAGCGGACCATATTTCCCTGCGGACCTGAACGCGTGCACGTAATCCACGTTTGACGTCACTATAAAGGGAAAGGCCAAAGTCAATGGCGACGCCCTCTGTTCCGCTTTTGCTAGTTACGGCTTTGCTCGTGTTAGTGAAGGTTTGGTTAGAGCTGATTCGCGCTTCTCGGTCTCCAGGCTTTAGCAGGTAGTATTTTCTCGTTCAGTGCGTGTGCTTGTGGGTACGTAGTTGGCATTCGGGTACAGGCGTGCAGTTCGTTCTGCTTTGCAGATTCGTACTGTGCGTTCGTATCTGTGTGTCGTGCGTTCTTTGCAGGTACCGCTGGATTTGATTGTGCTTTCTGTTGGAGTGTGTTCTTGACTGACCAGCCGGCCGGTTTGAAGCCATGATGGAGCAGCAGCGTCAATTTTCGCGAGTTGGTGCTGTTTATGGGATGGCTGCTGGATATGTTCATTATTCCAGTACTTTGGCCAGAAACAGGGGGCGGAGGCGTTTCTGGACCAAGAATTGGTTGCGCCAGCGTGACCAGTTCTCTCATATGCCTCTGCTTAGGGAAATCCAGGAGAATAATCCTAATGACTATAGGAATTTTCTCCGCATGACGGACCCCGTATTCAACAGTCTGCTGGATCTTCTGTCCCCCTATATCACGAGGCAGGACACTGTGATGCGCCAAGCCATCACGGCCGAGCAGAGGCTTATTGCCACGTTGCGGTACCTGGCGACTGGGAGGAGCCTGCAGGACCTCAAGTTCTCAACAGGCATCTCTCCGCAGGCGCTTGGGGTCATCATACCGGACACGTGTGCTGCCATCATCAAAGTTCTGCACGAGGAGTATATTAAGGTAAGTTACCTCATTTGAACCTCACAATGTGTCTTTAATAATGTGGCAAACTAACTTTTTATTTGATTTCCCAGATATGCTGTGTGTTTAACTAACGTTCCCTTTTCTCCCTATGCATGTTGATATCAGCTTTTACATGTTCTTTTTATTTTGGCCTACCTGCATATTTTGATCTTACCCAATATTAACCTGTCCAGCATGCTATCTTCGGGCCAACCCCCACCTTGCCACTTTTTTTTTTTTTTTTTTTTCTAAAAACAGTTTAAACACCCCCCACCCCCCCTTCAAAGTGTTTTTGTCCCCATCAGAGGGCTGTGGAGTCTCTTATTAATTAAGTGGGCCTATATATTTGTGCCCCGAAATTCTCCCTTCATAATTTGAAAATGCTATTTTAAAAATGTAAAGTTGCACAAGGATGCTTGTAGGATTATGTTTGCAATGTTTATGTGCCAAAGTACTAAATCTCTTTTTTTGTTTGTCCCCACAGCTACCCTCCACACCACAGGAATGGCAGTCTGTGGCTTCCCAATTTGCCGAGCGGTGGGATTTTCCTAACTGCGGTGGAGCAATAGATGGGAAACACGTCCGCATAGTGCCCCCACCCCACTCGGGGTCCTACTATTATAATTACAAGGGTTATCATAGTATCGTATTGATGGCGGTGGTGTCGGCACAGTATGAGTTTCTATATGTGGACGTGGGGAAGAACGGCCGGATGTCAGATGGGGGAGTGTTCGCACGGACTGATTTCTATGATCGTCTCCAAACTGGTGGTCTGGCATTGCCACCAGATGAAGATAATGTGGAAGGACTTCCGTTTGTGTTCCTAGCGGACGAGGCTTTCGGCCTTGGACCTCACCTAATGCGGCCTTTTCCCCAGAGGACCCTCACCTTAGAGAGGAAGGTGTTCAATTTTCGGTTGTCCAGGGCTCGGAGGGTAGTCGAGAATGCCTTTGGGATCCTCAGCAACCGGTTCCGCCTGTTCCTGACATCGAGACATTTGGCGGAATATAAATTGAACACCATTATATTTGCCTGCTGCATTTTGCACAATTTTCTACGCAGGCACTCCCAGACGTACCTAGCCTCCATGGGCTCTGAGGCAGGACTACCCTCAGAGAACATTCCTGGCCTGGACACTGGTCGCGCTGGCTTGGCCCCCCAATCTGCTCGTGATGTACGCGACAAATATGTTGAGTACTTCATGGGTGGGGGGGCCATTGCTATGCCAGATCATATTTCTTTCTAATTCGGCCCCCCAAAGAAAGGAATATTCTCACAACTAATAAATAATTAGACCATTGGACTTTATACAGCTGTTTGTCATTACTGCTTTTTCTCTATTTTTCTGTCTTCCAGGTTCTCTCCAAAAATAGTGCACTTCTAGTGCCAAATTTACTTACTCAGATGTATTAACTAACCACATTTGCACATTATTCACTCATCTACTAACTGGGTATTCAGTCTAGAAATAAGAAGCCACTCATTTTGCTGCTTTTGATGTCACAATTAAATTTTTTTATTTTAGTCATTTTTCAACAAGAAATGTGTATTTTTTTGCTGAAAACATTTCCTGCAAATATTTGGTACAAAATATTGGCTTTGAATTATTTATTTTTTTGTCTTTATTGACAGTGATTAGCAATAATACTGATCGAAACACAATGTAAGAATAATTTCACTGAAACTATACGCCAGAATTTTTGGGCTTGTCTCCTATATATCTATCTCTAGAGATAGATATAGATATATATATATATATATATATATATATATATATATATATATATATATATATATATATATATATATATATATATACACACTTCTAAACAGAAGTTTTTTAGACTTTGGTTCAAAATTAAAGTTATTATTTAGTTTGGTTTTCAATAACCCAGAATAATTTATGTAGAAATTTTTTTGGTTATTTTTTAATGTTTTTTTTTTTTTTTATTTGTATTTGTTTCGAAGACATTTATTTACATTTAGAAATTTTTGGGTATTGTTTTTATACAAAACATTTTTTGGCTTTGTATTTGTTTGTGTATAATTTTTTCAACAAGATTTTAACACAACAAAATTTTTTTTTTTTTTTTAAAGAAAATTCGTTAACTTATTTCTTTAGGTGAGATTTCTTGTTCGTTTTGTGATCTGAAACTGTAAACATTTACAAACCAAAAAAGATCAACACCAAACAAAAATTTAAAAAAAGAACAGCAGTCAGTCATGGATGGTGTGCTTTCACACTGGAACACGCCAAAATTTCTAAATGCACACATTCAGTGAAAACTCGCCAAATGTCATTGGTTAAACAGACAAATGGCCACATGTGCTATCTGACATCATGGGTGATCAATGTCTGTGTTTTGTGGGAGCAAACCCTTCTTCCTCTCAACTACTTGAGGATCGAGGAGGGGTTTGTACCCACAAAGCACAGACAATAGATAGTCTGTGATGGCAGATAGCACATATTGGCACACTGTGTGTGCATTTAGAAATTTTGGCGTATTATAAAGTACAAAAATTAAAAAGGGTTTTGTGGGCGGGGGATGGGCGGGGGATGGGCTTCTGTGGTTCAGTCTTTGACACGGCCCATCATGTCAATGATATTTTTGTAATTCTGTTCGATGACTAGCATCCTTTGGCGCATGTTGTCCATTTCCGTGCTACACTCTGAAATGACATTTCGCACATTCTGCTCCATGACTAGCATCCTTTCCCGCATATTGTCCATTTCCGTGCTGCACTCCATTACTTGCTGTACAATTATAGAAGCACTTGCACGTGAAAAATGTGCTACACCATCTTCATCCCCTAAAAAGAAACAAATTGGCATTCAAAATATGTAAATAGTTTCCAGCCTATCTGCATATGTTTGGCCCTATTAATATAGGGGTGACACTGACCTGATGGCCTGATAATTTCCACATCCCCAATTTCTTCATCTTCTATCACTCCTCCTTCTTCCACCACCTCCCCATCATCTTCTATCACTCCTCCTTCTTCCACCACCTCCCCATCATCTTCGACTCCTCCTTCATCCATCAATCCACCTTCTTTCAATTCGCCAAATTGTTCTTCCGCCACTTGCCCTTCATCTGCTATAAATTCTAAGTCCAAAATTACTTCTTCCTCCTCTCTTCCTTCCTCCTTTCTTCCTTCCTCTTCTCCTTCCACATCCTCTTCTCCTTCCACATCCTCTTCTCCTTCCACATCCTCTTCTCCTTCCACATCCTCCTCTCTTCCTTCCACAGCCTCCTCCTCCTCAACATGTGGAGGTGTTTGATTTTGTGGGTGTCTGGCCCTCTCTGCCTCCTCCAATTGCTGGCGTCTTCTTTCCCCTATAAGAAATAAGGAAAAACAAAAGGTATACTCATCAGCACACAGATATTGGATATCATAAATCGCACACATTGCATAGACGATACATTTATGATGATTTTTGTTTGTTTATTCTTTCAGCAATCCTCCATTTTTGGCGTAGTTCTAGGCCAAGCTCTGATCCTGCCCCTTTTTTGCAAAGAAGTGACACACATGGATGTCCCCCCAAAACATTAATTCTCGTCGACCCTCCAAATAAATATACTTTGATTATTGAGACACAGGTGGTTTGCATTTCCAGATGTTAAAACATCAGCTTTATTTGCATTTTGGAGAATGAATCTTGTTTGCCTGTCACATGCACTCAATTTAATTTCTGTGATTTTGCTATTCAACAATGTTGGAAAACCAAGTTTGGGGCCAGTCAGCCATGTCCAGGTGTGTTGTTCCTGGAGTAACGTCGCATTTTTGCTAAACAATGTCATATTACGCGTGTTTACTATTTCACAAAATTTGGTAAGGGTTGTTATTTGACATAAACACAATACAGTATCTACACGTGTTCAAAAGTACAAGCAGGCCAAGGAGGCAGATGTGAAAAAATACATGTCAACACATTATTGCAGACATTCCCCCCCCCCCTTAAATAATATGGACTTACTTTTACGCAGAATTTTGAGGATCTTCTTCATGTGATGTGGCTCCCTCAATTTTAAATCCGACCAACGCTTCCGGAGTTGCTCCTTTGACCTGGTGACACCAAACATTCTCCTCATTCTCCTTGCCACCTTGTCCATTATGTGTGACTTTCTACGGTTCGGTGTTTTGTAGGGCCCACATTCACCATCATAATCCTTCCTCCTCATGATGTAAACCAACTCCACCATTTCTTCAAACGCCATATTAGTGGCTTTATATCTTTTAGGCCTGGATCGGGACGGTCCTGCCTCTGTCCCTTCACTTGCGCCATGAGAGCTCCGTGCCCGCTCGTGTGACATCGCCATCTTTCCTTCCCACAGAGATTAGGGGCGTGGAAACGAGGAAATGTCCCGTCAGGGGCGGAGATGAGGGCGGGGATTCTTGCATATGCGGAGTGTCGCGAATGCCAACAACGTATTGACGTAGGTTACGCGGAGAATTTTCGCGCGATTCCAGAACCTACACAGTTAACGCCATATTTACTTTTTCAATTGATTAGGGGCATGGCAAAGGTGACGAGGGCGGCGTTTCATACATACGCGGAGTGGATAAAAGGCGCTTGACGTGATTACGTAGGTTACGTGTTAATTCAGCGAGCGTAACAAACGAGGATTTTGAGAGAGGCAGGTAAGAAATTTAAACATGGGATCAGCAGCGGGCTATAAAATGTAGAGCCATGGGATGGGGGTTTGGTCTGTTGGTTGCACAGTTTTATTAAGCTATTATGTCTCTTGGATACCAGAATGTGATTTTCGTACCCAAATGCTTTTGTAGACATCACAAAATAGAGAGGTCAAAAATGCTGTGACTCATTATCAATTATGTAGGGTGTATTCAGATCAGGCCAAGTATTGTTCTGTGTTGGTTGGACAGAGGTCATTAGGAAGTTTCTTTCATGTAATCAATGCTGAGGGGCAGGATATCTACACATGCAATAGTGCCTTGATGAATGCTGTCATTTGTAATAATTGTGTATGGTTCTAGATTTCAATTATTTACTGCAATGTAACCAAAGGGGCGGCATGTATAAAAATAATGTTAGCTACAACCAACCAATGGGGCCAAGCTGGCCAGCATTTTCTAAACAAGAGACACTGTGTTTGTATTTCTATATAGGTACTACTTTTTAAACAACATATTCTATCAATGTAAATGCTGAGGCTTTTTTTAATTGTGTTTTTGGTTTCTTTTTATTTTTTCAATCTAGAATAAAAATCACTAAATCATCATTTCCCAATGGATCTCCTGCAGACCCAAGAGATTATCCAGCACTTGCTGGATAAATTTAGGGAAATGCCCATCCTGTGGGATTCAAAGCAGCCCACCTACCACAACAAGGACGTACGAGCGGCAGCACTTGAACAGCTAGCAGCATACATGAGGACATGGGTGCCAGAATGCAGTGCCAACATGGTGAAGGATAAACTTGCCAACCTCAGGGGCACATATAGGAGAGCGTACAAAGCTCACCAAAAGCAGCTAAGATCTGGAGCAGCAGCAAGACCACCAAAGGAACCAAAGCTGTGGTATTACAGCCAGATGTCATTTTTGCGGGATCAACTGGAAGGCAGGCCATCAATGTCAAGTCTGAATCCCAACCTTCCCTCCACGCTACCTTCCAGCGGGACTTCCCCAGATCACAACAGCCCTGCAGAGTCGGATGAAGAGGGCCTGGCTGACAGAGAGGCAGATCTGCGCCTCTACGATGATGAGGTATAGTAGTTTCATAACTATTTATGTAATAATATTAATTATTGTTTGATTCTTGACTTGATATTGGTTAATAAAATACAAGCTGGGAAGTAAAAATCTAAAGTCGTGGGCAAACAAATAGGTGTCAGGGATGACAACTGCAGGGGTCAGAGGGTGAGTCTGTTTTCAAGTTTAAATTCAAGGCAAGAAATAAGATTCAAGCATGAAAATGTGAGTGATTATATTCCTAAATATATTACAACATGTCCCTTTTTTTTACACAGGAAGAAGAGACCAGCCAGGAGGTGGCAGATCCTCTCCTCACTGACAGCCAGGCCGAATGGGTCAGTGGCAGCCAGGAGGAGGCCGGGTCCAGTGGCGTTGAGCAGCTCCCCAGGACAAGCACCACCAGCCAGGCTCCTCCCCTTTATATTAGGCCACCAGGCCGTAAGAAGAAATTGGGGGCAGTGGAGGAAGCCAGCCTCCAAATGATTAGGGAGGCGAGTGCCATCATGAGGGCCCCCCTCAACCCCACTGAGGCCTACAGTGCCTCCGTGGCACATGATCTCAATAAAGGCACGGAGGAGCAGAGGCAATTGGCCAAGGGCATCATCAACCAGGCCCTTTGGTGGATGCAGAGGGAGCTGCTGACCCCAGACACTGGGCTATGTGACCCGGCCCGGCTTGCTGAACATCATACTCCTGCTGCCACATCATCCCCACCTGCAAGGGCCCAGGGAAGACCCGCTGTAAGGCAGCCTGGAAGGAAGGTTGCAAGGAAGAGGAGACGTTGATGCCCTGCCTTCCATTTGATCCCCCACAAATGGCATCTTGTTTGGACTACCACAGCTTGGGTTCCTTTGGTTATGTGCTGCTGCTTCAGATTTTAGTTTGTGTGCCTCCTGAGGTTGGCTAGTTTAGCCTTCACCATGTTTGAAATGCAAGTTTGCATGTATTTTGCTAGCTGTTCAAGTGCTGCCATTCTGTTTTTGTTCCTTTTTATCATTTGCTAAAATAAAAGCCTTTTTGTTGATTTGAAAAACGTGCCTATTGTTTGTAATACTGTGGGTATTATTTTAGGCATCAAACATTACAAACAAATAAAATGTTTAATCTAAAATATTCACTAACTCATGGGGGGGGGGGGGCATTTGGTGTGCCAACATGGTAGACAATTTAAACAACCTTCAAAATAATCCAGTTAAATATACAAACAAAAGCAAAATCAAAACTATTTCCTATTAAAATATTCTAAATGGTGACATAACTATAAACACATAAATAAAGTGGGAAAGATAAACATTAAACATTAAAAGCAAAAAATTAGACATGTGGAGGACCACTAAAAATATGATACGTCGGGCCAAGAAAAGATTGCTAAAATCTTACTACATCACAGCTAACAAATGTCACTTTTCAGTATGGAACAACTCAGTTGAAATAACATGAGCTAAATAACTGATTATTTATAGCAAGAGAAGAATGAATAAAACAACGGCATCAAGCGTTGTTTATTGTGTGGTTTGCTTCAGTGTTCTATTGCTAGAATTAATCTTTCTATTGACGAATGTGCCATATCCCAAACAAACGTGAGTTTTACCTGAACGAGCGCTCCCGTGGCCTCATTTAGTCTGAGCATGCGCGGGGTTTTTGTACGTTGGTTTTGTGTACTCACCACCAAACATGTCCGTTCGGACAGGATTTGAGCGGACGGTTTTAAAACAAGTTTGCAAATAAATGTCTGCTGAAAAACGGCCCGGCGGGCAAATGTACGGTGAAATTCTGTACGCTCGTAACTACACACGACCAAACATGTCTGCTGAAACTGGTCCGCGGGCCAGTTTCAGCAGACATGTTTGGTCGTGAGTATGGGGCCATAGAGGTAGAACCTCGAGAAGTGGGCATACATATGTTGGTAATGTTACCTTCAGAGTTCTTCTTTAGTAAGGGACAAGTGGAAACAATGTGATCTGGTGCGGAACAGTTTAGACATAAATTATTCAATCTACGTCGTTGTCTTTCTGAAGGGGACAGGGGACCTCTAATAGAGCCGAGCTCCATAGGTATCTCCTTGGGGGGTGATTTGGATCTTCTGAACGGAATATGTGGGTATTGAATAGCACGTTCAGCCTTCCTCTCACGAAGGCGTCGATCTATAGTTACGGATAGGTGCATCAGATCCTTTAGTGAGGTAGGAAGCTCTACACGAGCAATCTCGTCTTTCAATGCCTCTGAGAGGCCTAATCTAAACTGATTCCTTAGTGCGACGTCAGTCCACTGGGTCTCACGACTCCAACATTTATATTCAGAAATATAATCTTCAACTGGTCTTTTCCCTTGTTTGAGATTGCGGATAGTGTTTTCTGTGGTTAATTGCTTATTGGGATCCTCATAGAGTAAGGACATTTCATCAAGGAATGTATTGAAGGCACCAAGAAGATCTCCATGCTCCTCTACATATGAGTCTGCCCAAACTCTAGGTTCACCTTTGAGGTAGGAAATTAGGGTGAGTATTCTGACTCTGTCCGAGTAATATGTGCGAGGGCAAAGTTCATACATGAGACGACATGAGCTAATAAATTGTCGAAAAACTATTCTGTCACCAGAAAAAGGTTCTGGAGAACATACTTTAGGTTCGGGGCGCTCTCTGGGTTGGGCAAGATTTTGATTGCGAAGTGCATCATTCTCAAGCCTGAGCTCATTCATAGAGGCGGTTAATGTGTCAACCCGTTGTGAAAGTCCAAGCAAATGATTAGTTAAGTCAGCTGGATCCATTTACAAAAAAAAATCTTTTTTGGGTTCCACAATTATGTAAGACCCTGCAAGGTGTATAAAAGGATTGGATCACAGCTGTTTGAGGTTTCTCAGGTGTGATACCCTTGGTCACTCTCTATGATATTAAGAAAGTTTAGGGATCAATTCATCACAACCTCTGTAGTAACAACATCACCAATTCCTATATACTTATTTGCATATAGGCATCATATATATATATAGACAGTCTCCAGAGTACTCAGGGGTACAATAGCATATGAATTACTGATTAGTAACTTCACTTAATTCACAGGTAACACTTCAATCATAAGGCAAGTGTATCTGCATTAACTTCATGCAGATAGTAGGAATAAATATGCTGGAAACCCAGATACTTGCGGTTTGTTGATTAGGTAGATTAATCCAGGTCCCAATAGTAGTAGCAGTCCTGCTTAATGGGAAGGTTTAGACAGAGAGTGCCTGGAGTGTAGCTTTCAGCAGAGGATGTAAGGTGTAACAGTGCTGAGTGAGGAGTTGGAAGAAGGTATGGAGAAGATGCAGGGTCTGCGGTGAGTATTTCCTGAGTCTTGTACTGAGGTCCCAGCGGAGAGCGTGGTACGGCTTGGTTCTGTCTCCCAGGAGGCGGCAGGCGTCCTACAAGAATTGTGGAACACCTGATCGCCATGCCTGGAGATTTAAATAGGGGAGAAGCATGGGAATCAGCTGGAGAACGCCAGGCGCACTTCCGTGTTCCAGGGTGGAACGCAATCATCCGCGCACCGGAAGTGACGCGGCCTATTCAGAAAAGAGCGCTGGAAGGCGAGAAATTTAACTGGGAACAGGTAGAATGAAAGGGGGAAGGAACCAGTCGTTATAGGAAACGACAGGGGCATTACAGTTCTTCACCTATAGCTGCTCCCTTTCCCATAAGGTCTACTGGTACTTAGTTGTCCCCAGGTCTTAGGCACGACAAACAGGTACTTGTGGTTGGCAGACAGGCAGAGTGGTTCAATATCAGACCAGGTATATGGCAGGCAAGGTTCAGAATAGTCAGGGTCAAATCCGTATTCAAAAGGTAGGCAGAGATCAGAGAATAGTCTGAGTTACAATCCAAGGAAATCCAACAAGCAAGGCAGACAAACAGGGAGCTTGGAGCACGTTACAAATTCTACCACAAGCATGAGACTGCAGGCTTGGCTGGCTTAAATCAGGTTTGGTCTCCATCCAGAGACTGGCTACATCAATCACTTTGCATGTGGATAGGCAGACAGGGAGAATGCATCGCAGCCAAAACCAGGATGCTGGAATGAGACCAGCAGCTATCAAGGAGCAGGAACCTTATATGCACCTGACAACTACAGCGGCATGGCAGACAAAAATCCAGGACAGATGGGTAGTATCCACAGTACCCCTAGGGTGCAAGCTGGAATTTCAAGAGATCCCATCTTCTCAGTTCCGAAGCTCAAGGCTCTCCAAAGATCCACTAAAAAGAGCGTCCTTCTTCAAAGGATTGGATCACTTGCTGTCCCAAGGGGTGATCACAAAAGTACCCCTAAAAGAGCAAGGTTCAGGTTTTTATTCAAACCTCTTTGTGATTCCAAAACCAAACGGAGACGTCAGAACCATCCTGGATCTAAGATCTCTAAATCAGTTTCTGAACATTCGCCATTTCCGAATGGAAACTATTTGATCAGTGGTCGCCACCCTACAAGGCGGAGAATTCATGGCGTCTATAGACATCAAGGACGCATATATACATGTGCCTATCTATCCGGCTCGCCAAAAATTCTAAAGGTTCGCGGTACACACATCGCCACTTCCAGTTTTTTGCTCTGCCCTTTGGTGTGGCTACCGTGCCCTGGGTATTTACAAAGGTACTAGCCCCTCTGTTGGCAAATCTGAGGGCACAGGGCATAGCGATAACAGCCTATCTAGATGATCAACTTTTGATAGATCAGTCAGTGGCAGGATTAGATCATGCTGTGCTCACCACAATAAGATACCTGGAGCATTTAGGATGGATTGTAAACCTACAAAAATCCTCTCTACAAGCCTTAAGAAGGGTAGAGTATTTGGGCATGATCATAGACACAGCCCAAAGCAGGGTATTTCTGCCAGAGCCAAAGATCAAGTCTCTAAAGGACCTGATCCGCAAGGTCAAGGCGAAGAAGGGGCCGTCTATTCGCCTTTGCATGAGGCTAATAGGGAAGATGGTGGCCTCCTTCGAGGCTGATCCTTAAAGTTGTAAAGGAAAAAAAATGTTTTGCTCAAATGACTGTTTACAGGGTATAGAGACATAATAGTTAACTGATTCCTTTTAAAAATGATTAAAAATAGATAAAAAACAATCATATAATGTACCTACAGTTTCAGTTTCGTTTTTGCATGTTGTTTCCTACTTCTGTGATGTACAGAGACTGAGAGCCAATACAGGGCAGTGATGGTTTGTAAAACAAAAATGATTGGTGTTGAGGGGTTTTAGACACACAGTAATCACACCTCCTTGATTAGTGACCACAGAGAGAAAGCTCCCATGACTTTTTTCATCAGGAAACAGACAACCAGGAAGTGTTCAGAAAGGATTACAGCAACATCAGAGCAAAAACGAACAATGAGGACATGAAACCAGGACTGCAGTAAGGTAAAGGAAGCTATTTAGCTTAAATGTTTTTTTCCTTTAGTGACCCTTTAAGCCCAGTTTCATTCGATAATACTTCATGGTAGTATTTTAGCCGCCTGGAACAGGAAGAACCATGCACCTGTCTCCACAAGTACGCCAAAGCTTCAGTTGGTGCTTAAAAACCAAGAACTTGAGAAAAGGAAAATCCTTTCTCCCAGTCACCTGGGAGGTGGTGTCTACGGAAGCCAGCCTAATGGGCTGGAGAGCAGTGTTAGAAGAATCTTAAGCCCAGGGAACCTGGACCAAGACCGAAGAGAACCTGCCCATCAACATACTAGAGATTCGGGCAGTATACTTAGCCCTCAGAACCTGGACACACAGGTTACAGGACTACTCAGTTCGGATTCAATCGGACAATGCTACTGCAGTAGCTTACATACATCACCAAGGAGGCACTTGCAGTCAGCGCACTCAGAAGGAGGTGAATTGGATTTTGGCATGGGCAGAAGATCATGTTCCTTGTCTCTCTGCAATCTTCATTCCAGGGGTAGAAAACTGGCAAGCGGACTGAGTCGCCAGCAGCTGTTACCAGGAGAGTGGTCTCTCCACCCCTATGTCTTTCAGGCCATATGTCAGAAATGGGGGCCCCCGGATGTAGACCTGCTAGCTTCCAGGTTCAACAAAAAGTTGGACAACTTTGTATCCAGGACGAGAGATCCTCTGGCCTACGGATTGGATGCTCTAATATTCCCCCGAAATCAGTTCTCACTGATCTAAGCATTTCCTCAGATCACTCTCCTACAGAGGCTACTTTGCAGGATCAAGAAGGATGGAATTCCTGTAATCCTAGTGGCCCCAAATTGGCCCAGAAGGCCCTGCTACGCCAAAATCATAAAGATGGCGGTAGGAAGACCTTGGAAGCTTCCCCTTCACCACGACCTGCTGTCGCAGGGTCCAGTGTTCCACCCTTCCTTACAAAAGCTAAATTTGACGGTCTGGCTGCTGAGACCCACATTTTGAAGAAACGAGGGATCTCGGGTCCAGTGCTTTCTACACTACATTAATGCTAGAAAGCCGGCCTTCAGGCTTATCTACTATAGAGTCTGGAAGGCATATGTTTCCTGGTGTGAAACCAAGAAATGGAATCCTCAGAAGTATAACATACGTAGAATTCTCGCCTTTTGCCAGTTAAGGGTCAAATATCGGCTCTATTCGTCTTTTTTCAAAGACCGCTGGCATCTCATTCCCTAGTTCGGGCTTTCATTCAGGGGGTACTGCGGATCATTTGCCAGTCAAGTCTTACTTGTGCCCATGGGATTTGAATTTGGTATTGTCAGTGTTGCAAAAGCAACCTTTTGAACCTATTCACCATATTCCTTTGATTCTTTTGAGAAGGAAATTGGCCTTTTTGATTACTATCTCTTCTGCTAGAAGAGTATCAGAATTAGCAGCTCTTTCTTGTAAAGAGCCTTATTTAATTTGTCACAAGGACAAGATTGTTCTGCGACCCCAGCCAACCTTTTTACCAAAGGTGGTGTCGGCATTTCATTTGAAAAAATATATTGTTTTGCCTCTTTTTTTTCCCGTTCCGCGGACAACGGAGGAAAAATTATTGCACTCTCTAGATGTAGTGAGAGCAGTAAAAGTGTAACTGCAGGCAACTGCTCACATACGTAAAACGGATGTTTTGTTTATTTTGCCAGATGGTCCCAAGAAGGGACAAGCGGCATCAAAATCCACTATTTCCCGGTGGATTTGACAAGTAATTATTCAAGCTTATGGTTTGAGGAACAAGATTCCTCCTTCTTCTGTTAAGGCGCACTCGACCAGAGCTATGAGGCTCAGATCTGTAAAGCTGCAACTTGGTCTTCAGTCCATACATTTACCAAATTCTGTCAAATAGATGTAAGAGGACATGAGGAGTCTGCCTTCGGGCGTAGTGTGCTGCAGGCAGCAGTCTAGGGCTGCTTGTCCGTTTACAGCCTGCTTGATCTGTGTCTACCACCCTTCATTGAGCATTGCTCTGGGGCATCCCACTATGTAATGATTAGAGGCTCTGTGTCCCGTGGTGTATGATAAAGAAAATAGGACTTTTAATAACAGCTTACCTGTAAAATCCTTTTCTTGGAGTACACCACAGGACACAGAGGCCCCCCCCCTTCTTTATGGGATCCATACTGCTTTGCTACAAAACTGAGGTACTACCCTGATGGGAGGGGTTATATGGAGGGGAAATGTCTTTGATTGGTTGTGCCAGTGTTCAATCACCTCTGTTGACCATGCAACCCACTATGTAATGAATAGTGGTTCTGTGTTCCGTGGTATACTCCAAAAAAAGGATTTTACAGGTAAGCTGTATTTTAGGATGACATTACCCATTTCCCCTGTAGTATGGAGAGAAAATTGGGAAACCGATAACATGACCATGTAACCTTTTCATTAATCCCCATGGATTATGGGTGAGAGGGCATATAGGACATTATGACAATGATAAGAAGTCTACTAGATCTCTTTCCATACTACGCACATTTTTTAAATACAGTATTTCTTTAGATTTAACCAACTGGCTGTCCCGAAGAAACTCCCACAAAAAGAGACAGTATCCCTGATGGGGATATCCCAAACAAAAACAAAGAACATAAAGGAGTGGAGAAGAGTCCAGATAAGTAGGAAAATAGAATAAAAGGAGTGAAAATAGAGAGTATAGTGAGAGAAGAAGTACATGCTAGACAGTATATAATCTAATCAGTATATAACCAACCAAAAGAATTGTGTAAAGCATAGTTAACCCAGGGCTTCCACACTTTATCAAAATACGTTTTTTTGTCAAGCAATATCGCTGAAAAAACGTTTATTGATCATAATCCATGACAATTTATTTTTCACCAATTCAAGGGGATTTGTAGGTGACTTCCAGGACCTGGCTATTGCAAGCCTAGCAGCAGTAAATATAAAGGGGCAGATCCACAGAGCAAGTACTTTCAAATTTCCCACGTCGTATCTTTAGTTTGAATCCTCAAACCAAGATACGACGGCATCTGGGTAAGATCCGACTGGCGTACGGCTTCGTAGCCCTCGGATCTTAGATGCAATACTTCGGCGCCCGCTGGGTGGAGTTTGCGTCGTTTTCCGCGTCGGGTATGCAAATTAGCGATTTACGACGGAGTACAACTGGGGGAATCAGAGGTGGAGAAGGATCTGGATGTTTTGGTAGATCATAAGCTTAATAATAGCATGCAATGCCAAGCTGCAGTTACAAAGGTGAGCAAAGTTATTTCTTGTATTAACCACATCAGCTCCAGGAAGGATTTACCCCCTTAATGACCAGGCCAATTTTTGCGATATGGCACTGTGTTATTTTAACTGACAATTACGCGGGTGTGCCACATTGTACCCAAACAAAATTGAAATTTTTCCCCACAAATAGAGCTTTCTTTTGGTGGTATTTGATCACCTCACCACATCATCTTTTTTTTTGCGCTATAAACATAAAAAGAACTGCCAATTTTGATAAAAAAAATATATTTTTTACTTTCTGCTATAATACATATCCAAGAAAAAAAACATAAAAAAAACCGAATCTATTCATCAGTTTAGGCAAATATGTATTCTTCTACATACTTTTGGTAAAAAAATCACAATAAACGTATATTGATTGGTTTGCGCAAAAGTTATAGCGGCTACAAAATAGGGGATATATTCATGGCATTATTTGTTTTTACTAGTAATGGCGGCAAAAAGTGATTGTTGGCGGGACTGCGACATTGCGGTAGACAGATAAGACACCTAACTGTAATTTTTGACACTTTTTTGGGAACAAGTGACATTATTACAGTGATCAGTGCTAAAAATACGCACTGACATTGTACTAATGACACTGGCAGGGAAGGGGTTAACATCAGGGGCAATCAAGGGGTTAACTGTGTTTCCTGTTTGTGATTACGAACTGTATTGGGCACTGTGTGACTGGGGGAAACACACAAATCCGTCTTCCTGCTTAGCAGGAAGATGAATCTCAGTGTCATCCCTTGACAGAACGGGGATTTGTCTTGTTTAATTTGGGTGATCTCTGTTCGGTCTCTGCGAGGAATGGTTGCAAGGCCGCGGACATCGAGTCCGCTGGACCAGCTGATTGGCTCCCCCACTGGCCAATCGGAGCACACGCACGCCCCCATGAAAACTTGCCACAGTACACCTGCGTCAGGTGGTCAACAAGTGGCTAAGAGAGATATGGACTCCAGAGAGAGAGAGATATCATTTTGCCCCTGAACAAATCATTAGTAAGACCTCATCTGAAATATGCAGTTTAGTTTTGGGCACCAGTTCTCATAAAGGATATCAGGGAACTGGAGAAAGTGCAGAGAAGGACAACCAAACTGATAAGAGGAATTCATGAGTTCAGCTATGAGGAAATATTAGAGGAACTGAATGTATTCTCTCTTCAGAAGAGGAGATCAAGGGGGATATGATCAATATGTACAGTATAAATACATAAGTGGTTCATATAGTGAACTTGGTGTTTAGTTTTTCAGTTTAAGGTGATCACAGAGGACAAGAGGGCACTCTAGAGGAAAAGAGATGTAATCTCCAAATACAGAAAGGTTTCTTCACAGTAAGAGCTGTGAAAATGTGAAATAGACTCCCTCAAGAGCTTGTTCTGGCCAGCTCAGTAGATTTGTTTAAAAAAGGCCTGGATTCTTTCCTTAATGTACATAATTTAACTGGATACTAAATATTTATAGATAAAGTTGATCCAGGGAATATCCAATAGCCTCTCAGGGGATCGGGAAGGAATGTTTTCCCCTGCTGGAGCAAATTGGATCATGCTTTGCTGTGTTTTTTTGCCTTCCTCTGTATCAACTGTGGATAAAGATTTCTGTATATGGGATTGTATGATTTTGTTTCCCCTTATATTGTTTGAACTAGATGGACTAGTGTATTTTTTCAACCTGATTAACTACTGTATGTAACTATGTCATCAAATGCCCAAATGTTTGGGTTACCAACAGTAATGCCGCATACACACGATCATTTTTCGGCATGAAAAATAACAACGTTTTTCGGCATGTAGATAAAACAACGTTTTTCCAACTTCATCATTAAAACGACATTGCCCACACACCATCGTTTTAAAAAAATGCTCTAGCAAAGCGCAGTGACGTACAACACGTACGGCGGCACTATAAAGGGGAAGTTCCATGCGGATGACGCCACCCTTGGTGCTGTTTTTGCTGATTCCGTGTTAGTAAAAGACGATTCGCGCTTTTTTGTCTGTTACAGCGTGATGAATGTGCTTACTCCATTACGAATGGTAGTTTTACCAGAACGAGCGCTCCCATCTCATAACTTGCTTCTGAGCATGCACAGGTTTTTAACGTCGTTTTAGCCCACACACAATCATTTTTTAAAACGACATTGTTTAACCACTTAAGGACCAGCCCATGTACATATACGTCCACAATATGGCACGTACAGGCACATGGGCGTATGGGTACGTCCTCCCCTATTAGCGGGTGGGGGGTCCGATCGGGACCCCCCCCGCTACATGCGGAGGTCGGGTCCGCTCGGGGAGCGATCCGGGACCACGGCGCGGCTATTTGTTTATAGCCGCTCCGTCGCGATCGCTCCCCGGAGCTGAAGAACGAGGAGAGCCGTGTGTAAACACGGCTTCCCCGTCCTTCACTATGGCGGCGCATCGATCGCGTCATTCCCTTTATAGGGAGACACGATCGATGACGTCATTCCTACAGCCACACCCCCAAACAGTTGTAAACACATACACAGTGATCCCTAACTCCTACAGCGCCGCCTGTGGTTAACTCCCAAACTGCAACTGTCATTTTCACAATAAAGAATGCAATTTAAATGCATTTTTTGCTGTGAAAATGACAATGGTCCCAAAAATGTGTCAAAATTGTCCGAAGTGTCCGCCATAATGTCGCAGTCACGAAAAAAATTGCTGATCGCCGCCATTAGTAGTAAAAAAATAAAAAAAAATAAAAATGCAATAAAACTATCCCCTATTTTGTAAACACTATAAATTTTGCGCAAACCAATCGATAAACGCTTATTGCGATTTTTTTTACTAAAAATAGGTAGAAGAATACGTATCGGCCTAAACTGAGGAAAAAAAATGTTTTTATATATGTTTTTGGGGGATATTTATTACAGCAAAAAGTAAAAAATATTGCTTTTTTTTCAAAATTGTTGCTCTATTTTTGTTTATAGCGCAAAAACTAAAAACCGCAGATGTGATCAAATACCACCAAAAGAAAGCTCTATTTGTGGGGAAAAAAGGACGCCAATTTTGTTTGGGAGCCACGTCGCACGACCGCGCAATTGTCTGTTAAAGCGACGCAGTCCCGAACTGTAAAAACCCCTTGGGTCTTTAGGCTGCATATTGGTCCGGGGCTTAAGTGGTTAAAACGTCGTTAAAAAATGCAGCATGTTCAGGAAAAAAAACCCGAAAAATGATGTTAAGTCCACACACGATCATTTTAAATTACATTTTTTAAAACGATGTTTTTTTCATGCCGAAAAATGATCGTGTGTACGCAGCATCAGTTACAACTGTTCAAATGAGGTAACCCTTTTACAGAAAAAGGGGTCTGTTAAAATGTATCAAGGCATTGACATTTTGCAGGTATAATTTTTTTGCAGACTAGCCATTCAATAGCATTTTTAATAAAATTGACCTGTATGCCATTGAAATATGCACTTTTGTTCTTCCTTATTTAAACACAAAAGAAATATAGCAGAAAAACTTTCTTTTCTCTCTTGTAATCTTGTCACAGTAAGCGGTCGTAGCTGAGAATGAATGACTACACAAAACAAAGAATGTCAAGCTGGGCAAGAAGAATTACCATCCTACTGTTTAAAATAACCCTTATCCAGGAGATGATTTTTATAAAACATCCGAGTCATTTTAAAGCAAATTTGTATTCCCAACTTGCTTGCATTTTTTGTTTGCAGCAAGTTAATTCTGGATGTTCCAGTTATTTGCAGTTATTTTCTCCTTTTTGGTCTAGTAAATACACCAATAAAAGTTCTTAGTTTAATGTGTTTGATAGGTGCAAAAAAGTCCTGTTGATCTTGCCAGACATCCACTGAGCTGTTAACTTCCTGTACATTCTTCCTGTGCTGACACTTATCAGTTCTCCCTGTGCACTATAGAACACCACTATGTTATGGAGTAAAGGAGGGGGAGTTTTTCTGTATTCCACACACATTTCTTATCCTAGGTTGAGAGCACTGCTTCTCCATAAATTCAGTACAGTGGGGTAGATTCAGGAACAATTTCCGCCGGTGTAGACTGAGATGCGCGGCGTAAATGCCAATTTGCGCCGGCGTATCTCCGCGCCGTATTCAGCAAACAATATTATGCCGTAACGTAGATTTTTTTTTTTCGTTTGGACCTTTCCACGCCGGTGCGGCGTGGGCGCCCATTTACGCTGGTCTGAACTAGCGCGGCCCTGGTTTTTCTATTTTAAATATGCAAATGAGGGAGTTGGTCCGATTCAGCAAATTACGAATTGCCGGCACAGGCTACTCCCGGTGCGTGTAACTCTGGTTTGCAGCGGAAAGTTACCCTTTATAAAGCAGGGGTAACTTTACACCAAACTTGCAGAGGTCAGCTGGAGAGCAGCTAAAGCAGCAGCGTTACAAACGACCTGAGCAACAACACTTGCTGGACAACACATAGAGGCGGTCCCCATGTTGGGAGAGGCCCTCAATAATTACAGCCCTCTCCTCTGGGCTGAAATTGGTCATCCGCCCACCTGAGGATTCCTCATCAGCCATAACTGCCCCACCACAATGCAAACCACCTAGCTTGGAAAAAAAAAAGCTTCAGTACATTTGCACCTGCAGGGCGGAAGTCTGGGCTGATTCATGGACTGGGCTTTGGTAGTGGGTCGGCGGAGCTCAGGGATCACGCCGGGGCGCAGTTCTGAGCATGTGCAGATTGGGGCATTTACCCCTGGATGTCACTGAGCATGTGCGGTCTAAGATGCGCCCCGGCGTGACCCCTGCGCCACGCTCCACGCTTCATTAGCATAGGGAGCCACCCATTTTATTCTACCCCGCCTTACGCCGCGCTACGCCGCCTTACGCCGTGTAAAATCCGCCACGCCGGGGCAAGAGACAGGAAAAAAGTTTCCTGAATCACTAGCATGCCTCTCTGCGCTGCTCCGGCGCAGTGTCAAAAAGATGCACTGCGCCGGACCAAAGATCCGCTGATGTTCCTGAATCTGGCCCAGTGAGAATTGTTAAACTAGGACAGGGAGCGTGTTAAGCTGGCCATAGATAACATTTTAAAGGAAAAGGAAAAGAATTAAGAAAATTTGTATGGAAATTTTCAGAACATTCGTTAGTTGTTCAAAAGATTTTGTTTGGTTTTAACATTTGAATTCAGAATAATTGGACTTTACCGAACAAAAGCCACATAAACCATTGGAAATTCATTTGTTCGAGAATTCTTTTGTCCATCCTGCTTTTCTGAATTTTCTCATCGCTGCAGTCAAAAACAAATGTTGATTTGACCCACTAATGATTGGAAAAATTAACAACATTTCTTAGAACATTTTTTCCTAAGAATCTACACTGTCATCTACATTTGAACATTGGCCTTGGGGAATTCACAGTCCTCCCTGTTTGTCCACGTGTCTTTACCTCATCTCCCATGGCAGACATCTCTAAACAGCTCTGATCCTCTGTTCACATCTTTGCAGTTAACGTGAGTATCTATAGGGATGTCATCTTGTCCCTTAAGCCACGTACACACGACCATTTTTAATGTCCTAGAAAAACAATGTTTTTTTCGACGTGATTCTTGTCAAGCCTCTCTTGCATACACACGATCGTGGAAAAACAAATGCTTGCGCAAAGCGCTGTGACGTACAAGCTTTTGCTGATTTCGTGTTAGTATAAGTTTGGTGAGAGACGATTCGCGCTTTTCATTCTTCGTGCTTTTCAGTCTGTTACAGCGTGACAAATGTGCTATCTCCATTACAAACGCTAGTTTCACCAGAACGAGTGCTCCCGTCTCATAACTTGCTTCTGAGCACGCAAGTTTTTTTCACGTCGCTAAAGCCTACACACGACCATTTTTCACGGCGTGAAAAACGACAACGTGAAAAACGAAAATTTAGAGCATGTTCTAAATTTTTAATGGTCATTTTTCACGTCGAGAAAAATGCTCTGGAGCCTACACACGATCGTTTTTAATGACCATTTTAAATAATGGCATTTTTCACGTCATGAAAAACGGTCGTGTGTACGCAGCTTAACACCCATTATTTATTCCTATTATTCAGTTACAATATTATACCATATGGTTATGTCTCTGTATATATCACCTTTGCATTTGCCCCTGAAGAGTTGGTATACTCCAACGGAACATGTCGGGCTTACATAGATGCATGATGTCAATACAGATGATTTTATGTCTTTTATATTGCTTTACTCCAAGATTTTCCAATACCATCTAGTCCCTTCAGTGGTTCATGTTGTGCAGGAATTGTCTTTACTCCATGATATGCCAAGAACCATGGCGTCAATATGTATATGTGGTTTTTAGCATGCTCTGCATTTATGCGATTGTGTGTATGCATTTTTCTGTCATTCAGTATGCTGTACATAATCTTATTAAAATGCTCTTTGCTAAGACTGCTTTTTGATATACATTTCTCATTCAAAGTCCCTAACAAACTCCCCCCTCTTTTGTCAGAACTTATATAAGCAATACTGTGTTTTATATCCCACATGTTTACTCTACATAGTGATTGGGCTCATTTAAAGTCCCCCTGACCAAACTCTCTTTTTTTCCAGCTTTAGTCACAAAAGCACCAGGTAAAAATAAAATATAAAAAAGCCTAGGCAGCCCATAGATTCTTTCCTTCTACCACAGGTTACACTTAAGAAAATAGCTTGATATGGCAAAGCCAAGCAAGTCTACCCCAGCCGGCGTAATGCAGTGATCATTGCTAACAGCTATAGCCACCGGCAGTAATCAAATGTAAAAAGTCAGACAGGCTGCTTGTACCCAAGTTGATCAATGGATTAACTCGTGTACAATCAGCCTGCCTATACAGAAATCAAATCTCTGAACTGGGTGAATTTCGATCCATGTATGGCTGGCTCTAAACAAATAAAACAGCCAGTCACATTTAAAAATTTGTAAGGTGCAATGTTTTACATCTTTGTTCTTGAGTTATATGCACCTAAAGCTGAAAAAAGAATGAGATTCACTAAGTTCAGCTTCTCAAACCTCTTGCCGTTTTGGTCTAGAAGTAAGCAAATCAAACCCTTGGGCAAACTCTATGAATTTTGACTCAAAGGGGGAAAACATTCTTACAGAGGTCCAAGAGAAATCAAATATTGGTGTATTTGCCTTTGATTATTATACTTGTAAATAATATCATATGTAATAAAAACAACTGTTCATTTTTTAACTTTTTGCCATTACTATCTTAGGCAGTAAAGAACTATTGGTAACTGATATTGGTAAAATCGTCTTTCCTCCATATGTAACTGATGTGCTCTCAGGCCTTGTACACACGATAGGATAGCCAGAGGACAGCGGTCTGAAGGACCGTTGTCTTAGGTTAACCTATGAAGTTGACTGATGGTCCGTCGTGCGTATACACCATCAGTTAAAAAAACGATCGTGTCAGAACGCGGTGACGTAAAACACAACGACGTGCTGAAAAAAATGAAGTTCAATGCTTCCAAGAATGCGTCGACTTGATTCTGAGCATGCGTGGGTTTTTAATTGTTGCTTTTCCATACTAACGATCGGTTTTGACCTATCGGTTACCAGTCCATAGGTTAAATTTTAAAGCAAGTTCTCATTTTTTTAACCTAAGGTTAAATAACCTATGGGGCCTACACACGATCGGGTTGGACTGATGAAAACGGTCCTTCAGACCGTTGTCCTCTGGCTATCCTATCGTGTGTACAAGGCCTTAGTCTTTGAAAAATGAACAGTTACTTTTTGCCAAAACTTTATACTGGCTTTGGATATAGTTAACCTTAATGGGAAATCGAGGCGAGCACTGACACACCCATCTCCCTGCCTGATTAATAACTGTGCATTGGTAGGGTAGGGCTCACTTGCTTCTACACCCTTTGCTATGAGCACCCCTGTGGATTTTTTTCCAGGCAAGTATTCTGAAACTCCCTTTTCCTTCTTATGCATTGTGATGGTACTAGTCTCAGGCAAGCAGCTGATGCCACTGACTGGTGCACTCTTAATCAGTAATAAATAATTATTCTTCTCCTGTGGGGAAGACAACGGATGGGAGAAGGGGTGCACTGTCAACTACGCTAGTTTGAAATCGCTGCCTCTATCAAAATAGGACAAAATGCTACATTCACTTTGTCCCCTGGGAGCCAGGATATAAGATATTTTTATGGTGAGACATATTGTTGAAGTTTAAATTAGATTAAAAAACACAAGATCCTAATGAGCATAGGACCCAAGATGAAGGCACCAGACCCAGCGGGGTTGATTTACTACAGGCAAATCAGCTGTTCACTTTAAAAGGAAACTTTAACTTACAAGTGAATTTTCCCTTGGCTTGGGGAATGTGGTAAAAACACATTTTGCAAAGAATACCCAACCATGTGCAAGGGATAAAAAATTATTTTTACTTGCACCTGACTGGATCATTGGGGATACTCCTTTGCAAAGGTAAAGCAGACCTTCAGTCATGTTTTCATCTGTCCATCTATTAAATCTGCTGCGCTTGTTGTTTTAACGTTGGATAGGAAAGTATTTTTTTCTGGCAGTAAATACCTTATACAGCTCACTTCCTGTTTCTTTTCTGGTCAATAGCCTAGGCTTATTACATCATGCACAGCTCTCTCTCAAGAGTTTGCCAGGAAGGGAGGGGGGATGAGTCATAGGAGGGCCACTGAGAGCTGCAGGGCTGCAGAGCTGGAGGTGTGCCTCTGTGTAAATCCAGAAAGTGAACAGGTAGCAGCTTTAGCTGCCCACAGTTAAAATGGATGCAGCTTTACTTAGAGGAGGGAGATTTCTGAAGCAAAGTTGGCAAGTACAGAATCACAGTATATATAAAATAATATGCAAAATGGTTGGAGGGAAGCTTCAGAATGGCACAAATGTTTTTATTACAAATTATGTGAGCAGACTGCAGTTCTTCTTTAAAGTGGTTGTAGACCCTTTACAACCACTTTAACCTACAGGTAAGCCTAGATTAAGGTTTACCTGTAGGTGCTTGAAACATCTCCCAGTTCTGCACATCCTAGGAGATATTTGCAAATCGCCATAGGGCGATTTCTTCTGCGCATGCGCTGAAATTAGAAAGGGAACGCTGTGCCATTTCTATCTCGGGTCATGCCGTCAAAGGCGGCTTCCGCGCGAATGAGTGACGTGACGCGACTCCGGACAGTCACAGAGCCAGAGTTCACAGCCCCGGAAGAAGAGGGGTGAAGAATGGATGCTCGCTACTAGTGAGGAAGACGGGGCATCCCAGGCTTCTCCTGCAGGTAAGTGTCACATAATGGGCTACTATGCGATGCATAGTAGTCCATTATGCTTTACCTTTGTAGGAAAACAAAGAGGAAGTAACACCCATCAGGCTTTACTTCCTCTTTAACAGCCTATTTGCCTTTAGTAAATCAACCTCAATACATTTTACCTCGATTTACACTTGATAAAAGTAAACGAAAATTGCTCTCTGTTTCACAGGGCAATGTGCCACTATCAAACGTATGCACGTGAAGATTTTTTATTTTCTTGAAAATTATGTAGAAAATAATATATTGCAATGTTAGCAATAATTTGAAATAATGTAAGTGTTCTCAAGGGCTAAAGTGGGCTTCACAGTTGAATTCGATTCTAGATGTTTCTGGAGAATATACTGTCATCTTTTCTATTATCTGTCACACTATGCGGTCCAATAAAACAATTTAACTAATACAATATAACATGACATGGAAAAAAAATAAGTACGGTATATAGTTAAACTGCATCAGTACCAGTGTGCACTGGTACTGCCAAACTATTTTGTCTGCTAATGGTTGTAGGGCTTCGGGTGGACCATGATTCTTTGATATAGAGACCAGGCACTTTGGATTCTTAATTTAATTGTAATGCCACGTACACAAGATCATTTTTCGGGTTCTAAAAAACAAGTTTTTCAGGCTCTAGAAAAAACTAAGTATTTTTCAACTTCATCATTAAAACGGCGTTGCCTACACACGATCGTTAAAAAAAAAATGCTCTAGTAAAGCGCGGTGATGTACAACGCGTACAACGGCACTATAAAGGGGAAGTTCAATGCGGATGGCACCACCCTTGGGGCTGCTTTAGCTGATTTTGTGTTAGTAAAAGCCGATTCACGCTTTTCTGTCTGTTACAGCGTGATGAATGTGCTTACTCCATTACGAATGCTAGTTTTACCAGAGCGAGCGCTCCTGTCTCATAACTTGCTTCTGAGCATGCACGGATTTTTCACGCCGTTAAAGCCCACACACGATCATTTTTTACAACCTGAAAAACTACATAGTTTAAAACGTTGTTAAAAAATAGAGCATGTTCGAAAAAAAATTGCCCGTTTTTCAGAACCCGAGAAATGCTCTGGAGCCCACACACGATCGTTTTAAATGACATTTTAAAAAAATTACATTTTTTACAACCCAAAAATGATCGTGTGTACGCAGCATTAGATCTCTGTGGGACCTCCATTAATTTGCAGTGACCCTAAGGAAAATAATTTTATATGCAATTTAATCCGCTCAATGTAGTACCAGTGAATAACATTAAACACACAATACCCATCTCAAAATGTCAAAATGGGATGTCAGACACTCAGTTTACAAAAAAAAGCTATGTGTGCTGAATCTTTCAAAAATTTAAATTAAATTAACTTGTAAAATGTTTGATCTGCTGCTCTACTTTATTCCTAAGTAAGGATGAGCAAAATTAGAAATGTTAACTTAGATGGAATTTTGCTAAAATTTCACTTTTGATCTAGATTTTACCATTTCTACAGAATGCATTGGAGCTAATAGGATGAGAAAACGAAGGAGTATTTGGTGGATATAAGTTTGTAAAATGTTTTAAATGACTCCTGTGGGTTTAAAAATGGTTATTTTCTTTTTTTTGGACCCGTCTTTGGGCCATAATGTGCAATGCTACTGCTACACTTTGAAAAAAAAATGTTATTCATTTTGTTCACATCATTGGCCTCCATGCCAAGTTTATTACACCTTTTAATGCTATAGTACCCTGTTAAACCATTTTTATTAATTGTATGGCTTTATACAGTATTTGGCTGACGTATGTGGTTCATGATGCTGCAGCACAGTACATTATGTAAAAAATGTATGGAGTTTATTTAGAATTTTGGATTGTCAGCTGCTCAGAAAGCTTGATAATGCTGGTCCTACCCAGCATTGTTCCATAGGAAAACAAACACCTGTATTATAATAAGCTGCTAGAAGCACATTGAATCATGCTTTGCTGTTTTTTTTTGTTGCCTTCCTCTGGATCAACTATGGGTATGGGGTTGTGTATGTAGGATTGTAATAAAAAAAAATGTTTGTTTTTTGTTTGTTTTTTCTCTGCTTTTTATTGGTTGAACTAGATGGACTTGTGTATTTTTTCAACCAGACTATCTATGTAACTATGCTTGCATGTATATGTTCTCAAAACAGAACATCCTCCATCCAAAAACAACATTCAACTCATTTATCAATGCTCTTCTCTTAGCAAAACATAATTTTCTTCTGTAATACTTCTGTAAGGCCTCGTACACACGACCAGTTTCCTCGGCAGAATCCATCAAGAAACTTGGTGGGAGAGTTTTTTTGCCGAGGAAACTGGTCGTGTGTACATTTTTCATCGAGGAAACTGTCGAGGAACTCGTCGAGCCAAAAAGAGAGCGTGTTCTCTTTTTCCTCGACGGGACTGGAGAAAATTGGCTCGTCGAGGTCCTCGACAAGCCTAACAAGAACTCGACGAGGAAAACGATGTGTTTCGCCCGCTGAGTTCCTCGGTCGTGTGTAAGAGGTCTAATACTTTCATATGTATATATTTGTTCATGCATGATTAGTCAAAAATGAAGAAAAGGTGTATGGGAACCCAGTAATGGGAATAAAAGCACAAAATCACAAAGTCACAACAGCTAGTTCATAAGTGTGTGGAGCCTATTGCATTATGGGTGTGCACCCAAAAGCTCAAACACACATGCGCAGTAGAGCAGTGCCCAGGCACACCCAGCACACCCTATGCGCGCGCCTATGAGATAGAAATGAGTTACACATTCATTAGAGTCAATGTTCAAAGTTTGTCCATCTTTAATCCCCATCATCATCAAAGCATCCCTTTTACTTTAAAATATTTAGTATAAACACTTTGAAATAAAATGTATATGAAAATCTGCCTTACTTACCTCTGGAATAAACTTGCGTTCTCACTAAAGTTAATTTTCTAAAGAGTTAAATTAAATTTCATCACAAACAAATCTATACTTTGTCTCTAAAGCAATATACCAGGAGCTCTGTTGGTACCCAGGGGCCCATTTCCTTGTGTAGATTCTCTGACATGAAAAAAATAGTCCTGGGGCTCAACTGTATATCCTGTTTATTCCAAACACTATCACAGCTCATACACTAGCAAAACATCCAAAATACAGTTGAGCCCCAAGACTATTCCTTTCATGCCTAATGAAGTTGTAACCATTCCGAAATGAAGAAAATAGAGCCCATATAACATACAAAACTGCTTTTGGTGAATATATTGCGGCGGTAACTTATATTTACAAGCATTTTTATAAACCAGATATGTATCTGACCATTCCAACAACTTACTGCTAGAAGGCATTTTTTTTTTATTCCAAAATATAAGTCCAATACTGAAAGATAAAAAACCTCTACAACACATATATCCGATACATCAGGATGTATTACTACTTAATAGCACATCATTGTCACAAGGCAAGTGAAAAGACTGCAACAAGCTGCTTCCCAGGAGACCAGCAAATGGTTCATGTGGTAGCAGATATCTTTTTCTCAAAGTTTCATTTGTAAACTATTTGCTTTAGTTCTGTTCTTGTGGGTTCTCTATTACAGAATGTTAATATCTATTGGAAGTATGCTGTGGACATTTTAATTTGCCATTGCTATAAAACTTAGCTTCAGCCTGAAAAAATCTAGTAAAAAATATTGCAATATTGTTAAAATATTAAAACTGACAGCTCAATATTTTCATCCTGTTCATAGTCTGGAGTTTGTATGCCCTGGGACCACTTTGCCCAGATCCACCCACGTCCCTCGAAACACACATGCACCCACACACTATAAAAAAAACTAAATTATTGACTATGCACCTTTTGATCCCATTTGCTGACATGATTATTAGCACAAATTTTAGAACATATGAAATATGAGCACAACAGTGTTATCATTATTAGTAGGCAGACCATGGCCACAATCACCCTGCTTAATAAGGCTTCCCATAGTGGGACTTAATTCAAACTGTTTTGAACATATCAATCTTAACAGGAATATTATTATACTGCAATTATATAACATATTCTAGAAGCTATGGGGACTTACATTTAGATGCCAGTAGGGATGAGCATTGAACCATGTGTTCTACCCAAACCCAATTAGTTCACATTTGGCTGAACAGGTGAGCTAAATCAGCAGATGTGGCAAGTTTGTCCTCCCACCTGAACCTCCGACTGCTGCAGCCAGAAAACACTCATTGAGTGAAATTTTAAACAAGCTAGAAGGCATCTTAAGAGATGTCATTGAGCAAATGTGCTCATGACTGGCAGGTTTATTGATATTTAGCAGCCAGCTATGGACCTTCCATTTTCCGAAAGAGTCCAGTGGGAGAGGATTGTCAAAAAAGGTCATTGTGCTTGTGTTAGTGGGTTGTCTGGGTGTCATTCACAGTGACTGAGGATGGATCTACATTCCTGGTTGATATGATTGATGTTGGGTTAAATAGAATGATGCGTCAAAGACACAAAACGATGACCTACACAGGTGATCCTCTGTTGTTAGATGTGTATCACAAATGACAGCTTCCTGGCTGCCTGCTGAGTGTCAACAAAACTGCCGGTGATGCTGGCAGAGGTCATTGATTAAATCGGAAGTAAAGTTTGCTATAAAACATTTTTTACAGACCCACAGGTGGTTTATGCCATAAGGTACTGGTATTCACAGCATATTAGTACATTATGGCAGACTTACCTGTCATATGGTGTCCTCCATCCTATCGCTTGGACCGATCTGGCAGGACCCCGGCGCTTGCATCTTCGCCCGGTCTTCCTTCCGGGTCCCTTGCCTTCACCCATTTATTAGGCCAGACCGCGATGATGCCACTCCTGTGCATCCATTTGAACTGTCATTTAGCAGCAATAGTTCTTTCTTTTTGAATGTCACTTATCCTGCAGTACACTAGGAAGCAGAGCTACAGTGTATCTCATTGCAAGTAGAAATAACTATTTATTTCTGATGAGCTGTATTAGGAACTGTCATATGCCCAAATAATGTGCTTCTGATAGGCTGACATGAAACCCTGTTAAAAAAAAAAAACATCAGGAAGATATACCAACCCTCAGTGAACAAGTTTGTCAAGATGATGACACGGGTGCAAAAATAGGCCTTTTTTATGCATGTCCCTTAGATCATCACTGAATGCCTATAAATACTAATGTTCATGCCTCATAGACATGTGCACTGCCAAAAAAAAATCATCTTGTTTGTTTGATTTTTTTCTTTTTTTGGGTCATTCGCTATTATCACAATTCGTAAATTCAAAAATTTGCAAACTCGTAAAATTGTAAATTCGAAAATAAAAAAAGGAAATCCGAGCATCCAAAAGAATAACTAACAAACTAATAAAAACTAACTATTAATCTCCCTGGCGGTATGATTATGTCTGGAATTTTGTACCAAAAGCGGTACAATTTTTGGCATGGAAATTTGGTGATATGTATTATAGGCCTGCAATTCTTAGTAATTACTTACTTAAACCTGACCAAACAAGACTCTAGTAGACCTCCCAAATGTGATAAATTTGAAACACAAACTCATGAATTATAATCTAATAAACAATATAATTTTATTCAATAATGTAATGAAAAATAATGAAATTTGTCAAACAAAGAAATTCAATAAACATCCTGAGTGTAATACATTTTGAGCATGGAACTGGACAAAGTCAGATGTCGCAATCAGGACAATGGAACCTTGTTTCTTTTCAGACTTTCTTTCTTTTGCCATCTCTCTTTGAACAGCAAACCACGCACATGGTAGGTGCTGCCTTATTTGCGGTTGGCGGTATGTAGTCCATAAAATGACGACCAGTCAGGCGTTCTGCGTTGACAACATCAACAGCACGTCGTCCGGGTCTGTTCACAGCTACTGATGGCGTCAGGTGGTTGACAAAAATCTGCTCAGTCACCTTCCAGATAAAGTCAGAATGAACAAGAGGCATGTCACTCTTTGCTCTATACAGGATATAAGAATTCCAAAGGCATTGTTCCAGAAGATGCTTGAAAATCGTCTTATAATTTTTTTTGCTGTTTGCGCATAGCCGGTAAAATGTCATTGCCTGATCGTCTCTGTCGACACCTCCCATTGTGTTGTTATAGTCGATCACGACTTGCGGCTTCAGCACATCTTTCCCATCTTTTGTGTGGACCATGGCAGTGGAGGTATTGTGCACGGCACTCATGAGACACACGTCCTTCTTGTCTCGCCATCACATTGCCATCATCTTACCCTTCTGAAAGGCAACCATTTCAGTTTTTAGTTTTTTCTTGGCAAACCTAGATGGCATGTCATGTCGGTTAGGCCTAACGGTACCACACGCATCAGTTTTGTTTTGTAGCAGAACCTCATACAGTTCCGGAGATGTGTAGAAATTGTCCGTTGTCACACAATATCCTTGGTTCAGCAATGGCTCCAGCAGTGTAAGGACAGATGATGTGGCCATCCCATAGCCGCTGTACCTGGGGTTGAACTTTGTGCTTTTACCGGTGTAAATGACCAAATTCCAGATGTATCCGGTGGCTGACTCGCACAGCATGTAGAATTTGATGCCAAACCACGCTCTTTTGGATGCAATAAACTATATCCAGCTAAGGCGTCCCTTGTTGGCCATCAGACTTTCATCCACAATGACGTCCCTTTCTGGCACGTAGGCCTGCTGGAAATTGGTCACAATCATTTGGCATACCTCCCAGATTTGTTTTAGTTTGGGCGCAGGATGCGTGGCCTCATCAAATTCTTCATTGTTAGTGAAGTGGAAATATTTCATGATGAGCGAAAAACGGTATTCGGACATCACGGTGCCAAAAAAGCCAAAAACGGAGTGGCCAGTAACCTATTTGTGGTCCAGTACCATTTCTGGAGCGGATACCCCACCACCCCCTGAAGAATGATGAGTCTGAGAAACTGGCAGATGTCCTCTTTAGTCACTGGTTCCCATTTTATGGTTCTGGAAAACCTGGCATGCAGCGTAGCTGATTTCTGATCATGGTAGCGATTTGTCTCTGTGACAATTTTTTCAATTACCTCCTCAGTGAGGAATAATTACAGGTATGCCAGAGGGTTGTCACTCTCAACATCTACCTTCATCCCAGGTGATCCAGTATACAGGAATCTCGGGGGCGCTACCTGGTCCGTATCGCAGTCTATAGGGCACCAAGTGCGCACATCGCTGAGGTCAGGTGCAGGATCATCGCCGTTATCACTTGCTTGATCAGTGTCAGAGTCAGACGACAAATCTCCCCACAATTCACTATCACTCAGTTCTGCGAGCAACTCCGTGTCGCTGCCGCTGTCACTCAACTGGTCCAAAAGCGCCTTTGTAGCAAAGTGGCGCTTTTTTGATGCCATGTTCCAAATATTTTTTATGGCCACAAATGATAGGCAAGGGGCACTGTAAAGAAATGGTGTCAGATCCTAAGGTGATACAGTGTAATCCTCTCAGATTACAATGTTTTGCCTCCTTTTATGTGTGTGTGTTTTACTTTTCTAATTTTACTTTCCCGCCCAGTTCCGCTCCCATGCACCGCTGCTGCTCGCAGGGAACGGAACCAGGAAGTCAGATGACAGACAGCGAGAGCAGCGGTGATCTCGCTGGCGATCACTGCAATAGGATATTGTCACTGGATCGCCAGGAGAAGGTAAGGGGACGCCGCTGCAGGCTCTGCAAAGGTACCCTGAGCGTGACTCGAGGTTACCGTTCCTAGCAAAAAAAATCAATCCCAAGTCACGCTCGGGAATACCGCCAAGGGGGTTAAATTATAGGATTTGGAATTTCCATTCAAATTTGGCTGTTAGTGAATGTAATTAATACGAATTTATCCGAAGTTACAAATTATCTGAAATCCGCATCTAAACAAATGGAAGAGAACAAATTAATAATTCATAATAATAACAAAATGTTTTTTTATTATTATTATTATTATTATTATTAATTTGTTATGTTTCATTCACTTATATACGGCATTCTTTATTTCAGATAATTCGTGACTTTGGATAAATTCATATTCCTTACGTTCTCTAAGGCCCCGTACACACGACCAAACATGTATGCTGAAACTGGTCCACGGACCAGTTTCAGCATACATGTTCGGTCATGTGTAGGCGCGAGCGGGCAGAATTCCAGCAAAAATTTGCCCGCCGGGCCTTTTCCCAGCGGGCAAATATTCCTGGACTTGTTTTAAAACCGTCCGCTGGAATCCTGCCCGCTCGGACATGTATGGTCGTCAGTACAGACCTACCATACATGTCCGAGCGCCCGCCGTCCCTCGCATGCGTCGAATGACTTCGACGCATGCGTGAAAGCATTTAAAAGGCAGGCCCGCCCACGTCTCCACGTCATCGCCGCGGCGACGGCGCGGACACGCCCCACGTATTGTTTACGCGCGGACTTCTGTACCATGGTTAGTACAGCCATCGTACAGAAGTCCACGGGCAGACATGTACGGTGAAAACGGTCCGACGGACCGGTTTCATCGTACATGTTTGCCCGTGTGTACCCGGCCTGACAGCCAAATTTGAAAGGAAATTCCAATAACTATAATTTAATAGTTAGTAATAGTTTAGTTAGTATTAGTTAGTTATTATTTCAGATTTTCGAATTTTCGGATTTAAGAATTTTCAAAATTCAGAATTTCCGAATATTCAAATTTTTGGAAAAATTTGTTAAACAGGTTTTTGTTAATTCAGATATTTTGGATATTTTCGTTTCTTATTAGAAACTAAACAAATTGCACATGTCGAATGCCTCATACATACCTTACAGTCATATTATATTTATCGAAAATAGTATATGGCCTGGTACACACGATAGGATTGATCCGCGGATACGGTCCGCCGGACCGTATCCGCGGATAAATCCTCTGGCGGATTTGGATCCGTTGGCATGTACTCACCATCGGATCCAAATCTGCGCGGAATTCAATCGCGGTGACGTGTCGCACCGTCGCCGCGATGATGACGCAGCGACGTTGTCATATAAGGAAATCCACGCATGCGGCAAATCATTACGACGCATGCGAGGGACGGGTTCGGACGGATCGATCCAGTGAGTCTGCTAACAAATTTTTATCTGCTGGAAATCGGAAATATCCGCTGGAACGTACACACCAGGGGATCTATCCGCTGAAACCGATCCGCTGAGATTTTTCAGCGGATGGATCCTCTCGTGTGTACGGGGCCTAAGTATAGCTAACATATCCCACAGAACTTTACAAATCTTTATCAACCACATCAGTCTTACCACTAAAAGGCAATCTAGCCTTCCTAATATGGACTAACTAATTACAGCAAATATAATGGAAGCAACTGCCCTAAACAACTATGCATTAGGAGAGCAAAAACGTGCAGAGTCCATTTCAGAAACTGAACACAACAATCTACAGGACTAGCCAAACAATCATCATAGTTACATGAGATGCCATTTAATTTATTTAAATACAACTGGCCATTATCAGAGAAGAAAATGCTTCTCTACAGGCATACTGATAGCCCCAGTAACAAAGCAGACCATATGTAAAACGACCATCTGAGTGTAGAGACAGAAGCGCTGCCATCTTGCTACACCCAAAAGCCTCTGATATCTACTGTATGTTCCAGCCTGAAGCCTGAAGCCTGAACTTTCAACACCTTCCCAGCCAAACTCTAGTTCAGCCAGCCACTTACCTGCCTCACAATGATTCCATGGAGGATAACCTGATCCACTTTAATAGTGAGTGCATTTTTATTATCTTTTACTCTTTTCAATAAATCTCTACACCTAGATGGAGGCGCCCTCTTGTGATCATTTTAAATACCGTATTTATCGGCATATATCGCGCACTTTTTTCCCCTTAAAATAAGGGGGAAATCATGGGTGCGCGATATACGCCGATAGCCGCTTCCCGCGCTCAGTTTGAATGGAGCCGCCGACATATACCGAGTGCAGTACACTCGGGTACATTCGGTAGGCTCGGCTTCGCTCATGCTCACGCATAAACGTCACAGAGCGTGAGCACGAGCGAAGCCGAGCCTTGCCGAATGTACCCGAGTGTACTGCACTCGGTATATGTCGGCGGAGGCGTTCAAACTGAGTGGGGACTCGACTTGAGGCGCGCGCTGGAGAAGCCGGGAGGACACCACCGAGGCCGCAGACGGACGCCGGACCGGACGATGGACGCTGGGCAAGACACCAAAACTGTAAGTAATAAAATCTTATAACATTTTTTTTTTCAGGAATTTCGGGGCAACTTTAGGGGTGCGCACTATACGCGGGAGCGCGCTATACCCCAATAAATACGGTATGTGGATTTGGATCTCAAGACCTAATCTGAGGGGAGCTGCATCCATTTCACCTAGTGTTCCTAACCACTCTCCTGATCTTATGTGCCCCGTTAAATGACAATTGCGGTCTAGTCTTCTCAATAGCTTATTAATTTCCTTCGGAAAGCAGACACCCCCAGAAAAAGAAAGCCGTAGTCCCTTCACAATATGGGGAGTAAAACTAATTTGAAATTAGAACTGAGTGTTGGAATTATATAGAAACAGGCTGTGCCTACATGATCTGCAGTACAGCACTTTGAACATGCTAGCACCTCAGTGTATGTACACAGACACCAATATTGCTTCTTCTATGAGCTATCTAAAAAAAATCATATTCAAATGTCAAGCAGTTGCCTTCATCAACTCATTAGAAATCCACAGCAGTGGTCAGGATGTTGCAGATATAATCAGAAAGTAAAAAAAAATAATTAAGTAAGTCATCCTTTGGGGTTAAGTTAGCATAGCTTCTGTTCTTTGTATTAGTTCTTTAGGGCTTTGTATAAAGTCTTTTGATTTCCTAATATAAAGAATCTTTGTATACAGTATTTGTATACAGCATTTAATGTTTTTTTGTATTTTCTAAATAGGTTCCTTTAAGCTAGTGCATTGTTGGTTCATTTACCTTTTCCTTCGATTTCCCTTCTAAATGTTTTTTTTTCTTTGTCTGAACTTCCCACTTCCTGTTTCTCCTCAGTAAGCTTGCCCCCATCACCCGAGCCGTTCTGGCTGGGGGTTAGTCAGCGTGCTCGCCCCCTCCCCTGGGACTACATCCCTGCGGGGGGGCCCTGTGTTCAGAATGGCTTGGATGATGAGGTCAAACTTACTGAGGAGGAACAGGAAGTGAGAGATTCAGACAAATAAAAAAACATTTAGAAGGGAAATCGAAGGAAAAGGTAAGTGAACCAACAATGCACTAGCTTAAAGGAACCTATTTAGATAATAAAAAACGAACCTTTACAACCCCTTTAATGATTGCTTTGTCCATTTTAGAAATATGTATACTAATGTTGATAATGTTTTAATTAAATAATATCCTTCCATGACACATGGCTTATTTAACGCTGACAAAATCTATAGGATTAACAGATGAGTCTGTGTTTCTTATTAGGCCTAATTAGCAAGAAGCAACTCTCTGCTGGCATACCTTTCTATATACATATGATAGGGTTAGGTCAGATTGCTATTTATATGGACATGTACCAGACTATTAACACGTCCTTAAGGGTGTTTAATCAATGAACAATCCACAGAGTTTTGACCCTGGTACTATCCCTATCTAACACAAGGATTCTGCTAACTGCTTCAACTGCTAATCAATAAAAATTTTAGGCGGCAACATTTATCTTAACAAGATATTATACTGACGCTTAAAGATAGTGAAATTAATACATGTTTTAATAGGAAATATGAGTCTATTTTCTAATTGACATCTTTTATTTATTCAGTCTACATTTTGCACAGATATTGGGCCAGATTCAGAAAGAAGTTATGCTGGGGTATCTATTGATACGCCGCGTAACTTCTAGGATGCTCCGGCGTATCTTTTTTCTGTATTCAGAAAACAAGATATGCCGGAATTTTGCTAAGATTCGACTGGCGTAAGTCTCTTACGCCGTCATATCTTAGTTGCATATTTACGCTGGCCGCTAGGTGGCGCTTCCGTCGATTTACGCAAGGAATATGCAAATTAGGTAGATACGCCGATTCAGAAACGTACGTCCGCCCGGCGCATTTTTTTACGTCGTTTACGTAAGGCTTTTTCCGGCATAAAGTTACCCCTGCTACATGGGGCGTATCCTATGTTAAGTATGGACGTCGGGCAAGCGTAAAATTTTCCGTCGATTACGTCGTTTGCGTAGGTCGCTCGCGAATAGGGATGTACGTAAGTTACATTCACGTCGAAAGCATTGACTATTTGGAGCATGCGCACTGGGATACGTTCACGGACGGCGCATGCGCCGTTAGTCAAAAACGTCATTTACGTGGGGTCAGCCTTCATTACCATACAACACGCCCACTGCATGGATAATTTGAATTCCGCGGGCTTACGCCGGACCACATACGCTACGCCGCCTTAACTTAGGGTGCAGGTTCTTTCTGAATACAGAACCTGCCTCACTATGTTACGGCGGCGTAGCGTATCTGAGATACGCTACTCCGGCACAAATTTAAGCCGGGCTTTTTGAATCCAGCCCATTCACTTTAGAATGTCATTGTTTAAAAAAAAAAAAAACGAAAGTAAAGATTAAATAAAGATGAGCACAGTACAATCTTGTGTCTGTGGGTGTGTATGAGTCGTTTGAGTAACGCATTGATATTGATTTTCTAACCAAATAATGAGGAGTTCCACCTACATTGACCAATTTAATATTTTATAAATGATTCACATGTACGGTGAAACAATGAGCAACTTTTTTGATCTGCCAAAATGTATTCATTGAGACTAGTTTAAGCTGGAGCTGAGCTGAACTTTATTAATCAAACTTTATTAATCATGATCCCCAAGCTTCTTAATTGCAGAATTCTTTGCATATCAGATAGATCTGCATTGAAAAATATTAAGGGGAATCAAATCATTGCAGTTTACTTATACTCCTAACTCTTTTCTGTCAGTTTTAAAACATAGAATTAATATATGCAAATATATACTTTCTGGCCCGGATTCTTAAAGCACTTACGCCAACGTATCTTTATATACGCAGCGTAAGTGCACTGATGCGCCGTCGTATCTATGCGCCTGATTCCTAAAGCTAGATACACCTGAATTGTGGCTTCATCCGACTGACGTAAGTTTCCTGCGCCGTCGGAGCCTGGGCGCATATTTACACTGGCCGCAAAGGGCGATTCCATTGATTTACACGTCGAATATGCAAACGACTGAGATACGGCGATTCACAAACGTACTTGCCCCTGTCGCTGTAATCTACGCCGTTTACGTAAGGCGTACGTCCGGCGTAAAGTTATTCCACCTATAGGAGGCGCATTCCCATGCAAAGGTATGGACGACGGAACAGCTGTCGTATTTTACGTAAGTCGTACGTGAATGGGGCTGGGGGTAGGTTACGCTCACGTCGTAGGCATTGAGCTGTCATATCTTAGGGAGTATATTCAACGTGATTCTGAGCATGCGCCATTCGTTCGGCCATTCATTTGCATGGGGTCACGCTTTATTTAAATGTATCACGCCCACTTCCTTCCTACTTTGAATTAGGCGGGCTTACGCCAACCAATTTAAGCTATGCCGGCGCAACGTGGGGAGCAAGTGCTTTGTGAATACTGTTCTTGCCTCTCTATGTTACGTCCGCGTAGCGCATACGAGATGCGCTACGCCTTCACAAATGTACCTTGCTCTACCTAAATCATGGCCAATGTATTTATTGTGTATTTATAGTCATTTTCCCTGTAAAAGAATATGTTGAAAACATACCATTCCAGGGACATGGCAGATAGGGACATGGCAGGTAGAGACATGGCAGGTAGGGTGAAGGTAATATTTAGGATGGCCATAGATAGTCTTATAATAATTTGTGACACTCCTCATTTCCAGCATCCCTTGCAATTATTAAGCTATCTCTGAATTGGCAACTAGCAGTTGGAGTCTTACACAGAAACTTTGCAATGTCCTAGAAAATCTCTCTAATATAGGGAATTAAGCCTTTAACTCCTTACTGTTCTGCGTGTAGCCAAGAGCCGGCTATTATTACCAGCATTCAGAATTCACTGTGCAGCATCGCTGCTGTGAAGCTTTTCTCCTAGTGTTCAGCCTGGACTGTCACTTCCTGAATATAGAATGACTGAGCTCCAAGGGTAAAGCAAAGCATCTTGGGATGTGTAGTCCAGGGAGCCAAGTGACTTAAACCACATAAGTGCCAACGACAGGGTGGGTAGGGTGGTTAGCTGTGAGGAAAATTCCATAGAGAACTCCTTTTTATAGGGGTACCAAGACCTTCCAGAAGCTTCCACAGCTTCGTATTGGTTAATTAACCCTTCATCTCAAATCCTTAAAGGGACAGTAGTCCAAAAAACTTAACACTCAATTACCTCATAACTGTTACAAATTTTTGGGGTGGGAAAGAGGCGGGGCTGCAGCAAGCCCATGAAGGCGAGCCCAAATGCTTGTTCCCTCCTTTTACATTTTGTGTGCATAGAAAGGCATCCATTGCCAGCCTCTTTTGGTTATTCTATGGCAGCCTGGAGGATGCTTATACTCCATTCACAGCTGATCCAGCTTGGTCACGGCACAACGCGAGGTCAGACACCATCCCCTGAGCCAGAATCCTGAGGGAGTCTCTGCAGAGCCTTCACACCTTGTCATCAACACCACCAGTCACAGGGATTGGTGAGCGGGCACCTGCCCATCCTTTCTTGATAAGATTGAAAGAGGGGGGTTGTTGGGACTTTATATGAAGCACGGCTAAGGAAATTGAATATGCAATCACATGGTAATGGTTTGAGACAAATATGCATAGAATAGTGAGGATAACATGATAAACAAAGGGTAACATTAACAATTTATTGAACATAATGACAACATGATTCACATTATTTGTCCCAATATAGATCTATCCATTGTGTTACAGGATGTTATTCATCAGCGATCAACACGAGGGGGGGTTTTAGCGCCAATTCCAGAGTGACACTCAGTGTCCAGGCATTGACACCGCCTCCCCCCTGATCATGCAGCATTCCATTGGCAGCATACCGCGGTTGCCTGTGGCTATAAAGATTGCTTGCGGGTGGAGCACATATTATATTCACCTTGAGACCTCAACACACTGGTTGTCACAGTTCAAGTTCAAGGTAACATTTAGCTGGTTTATGGTTCATTCACTGGGTTTACTAAGTATGTCTTATGTCCACACCCCTCTTAGTTTAGGTATGTGGGCTCTAGCACCTTTACTCTCCACCTAGTCTCTTGACATGCTTATTTAGGCTGTAGTCCTTCAATTTGCAATTGTGCATCTCTCTCTCTCTCTCTCTCTCTATATATATATATATATATATATACTGTGTTCTTATTCACAGGAAATCATTGGCACTGTTATACTGTCTGCAGCAATACTTAATTGTCAAATGGGGACTACACCATCACTGATGCCTCTTGTATTGCTCCGTTGTGCCTCAGTGCAGCCATGGATTTGTGGTCTCAGCTCCCTGGGGATGTTTGTTACCCATGGTACCTTCAACCATCAAACACTACCTCCTGTATATCCAATTCATTTGTAAGTAGGAGTTCTTGGAAATCATTTCATCCCTCCTCTGCCCTCCTTCCCCCCTTGTGTCAACCATCTGCTCACTCTGCATTATTTGTCCCAACATAGATCTATCCATTTTGTTACTGCTCCTGATGAGTGGACATCTCCACGAAACACGTAGAGCCCCAGGCTTATGCTACAACATCGCAATCATGTGATTTTGAGATTGATCAGTATGGACTTTTATAATAATCATTAACATAAGTATATGAATTTTACTATATTTATGCCATTATTACCATTATACTGTGAATCATGTTGTCATTATGTACAATAAAATGTTAAGGTGTTACCTTTGTTTATCATGTTATCCTTACTATTCTATGCATACCTGTCTCAAACCTATTAACATGTATTTGCATATTCATTTTCCTTAGCCATGCTTTATAAAAATTCCTAACAACCCCCCTCTTTCAATATATATAACAGAAATGGAGGCAGATGAACCTACCCACTCATTGCCTCATTTAACGTCCCAAACCTTTTCCCTCCGCCTCTTCTGCTAAGAGATATTGCTTGCAGACAACGTTGTCTTTCTTTCTATCTACACGTGTAGAACTCTGTGGCACACTTTCACCTTGTCAAGCAGCTACAGTGTTCATCTTGTATCAGGATATCACAAGCACACTCTGCATACCCTGCTTGCCAGGATACACAGCCTAACTTGCCTTATTATGTTATTCAGTACATCTTCAGACAAAAATAACTTAAAGAGGAAGTAAACCCTGAAATAAAAAAAAAATAGAAAAATAACCTGCAAATCAAAGCCATAATGAGCTACTATGACTAGCATACTAGCTCATTATGCATTACTTACCTTAGACCGAAGCCCACGAATCATCCTCCGGCCGCATCCATCGCTCCCGGAGGTTACTTCCGGGTATCGTCGCTCCGGCGCTGTGATTGGCCGGAGCGGTGATGACGTCACTCTGTGCATGCATGCGGGAGCCGTCAAACTCTGCATTGCCGAGTTAAGCATTGCTATTGTCAGTGCGCCTGCGCGCCGTTGTCTATGGCGCATGCGCCGTAGACATCGGTCCTGTCATTCGACGAATATCTCCAAAACCGTGCAGGTTTAGGAGATATTACTAACACCTACAGGTAAGCCTTAATCTAGGTTTACCTGTAGGTGTAACTTGCAAAAGTGGGTTTACAACCACTTTAAGTACTAGCTGCAGATTCAAGGGCTTCTTGAATAAAAAACCTTATGTGATTGTGATGGATTAGGTAAAGTGCCCATTTTCTAAACATCTTTTCTTTACCATAAAGTCTATGGGCCAGATCCACGAAGCGTGGCGCTTCTTTCCGGCCGGCGTAGTGTATCTCAGATACACTACGCCGCCATAACTTACAGCGTATTTCCCGTATTCTCAAAGAATTTGTGCTGTAAGTTAAGTAAGTTACGGCGGCGTAGTGTATCTGTGTTGGTGTAAGGGCGCGCAATTCAAATGGGTGAGATGGGGGCGTGTTTTATGTCAATACGTCTTGACCCGACGTAAATGACTTTTTTTCTAAACGGCACATGCGCCGTCCGTGGGGGTATCCCAGTGCGCATGCTCGAAATTAACCTGCAACAAGCCAATGCTTGCGACGTGAATGTCATTCTACGCAAAGCCCTATTCGCGAACGACTTACGCAAACGACATACAATTTTCAAATTTCGACGCGGGAACGACGGCCATACTTAACATAGGATACGCCTCATATAGCAGGGGTAACTATACGCCGAAAAAAGCCTTACGGAATGACGTAAAAAAATGCGCCGGCTGGACGTACGTTCGTGGATCGCCGTATCTAGCTAATTTGCATACTCGACGCGGAAATCGATGGAAACGCCACCTAGCGGCCAGCGTAAATATGCACCTTAGATCCGATGGCGTACTAAGACGTACGCCAGTCGGATCTAGCACAGCTTCAGGCGTATCTTGTTTTGTGGATAGATACATCAGCGTAACTTCTTTGTGGATCTGTCCCTATATTTTTATTAGTATATATAAACTGCTTTTATATATTTCTTACTCAAAATGGTCGCTAGTACCACCCCCTCCCATCGAGTCAAGAATGTAACTAAAACATGGCGCCCTAGACCAGGACTACGCCCGCGTTGGGGATGCACAGATCCTGGAGGAAGTTCACCTTACATGGACACAGACAATCAGGAATTACTAAAACCTAGATAACATTGTGCTAATGATACATTTGCTCACCGCCTTAGTAGCTTATCTATAAAACCCCCATGTATCCGGAACTAATAAATCTGAGGACAATCTCAGTGTGATATTTTCTCGTGCATGCACTAAGTCATATAGGTTTAATCACGACGGGGGCAGATACTCATCAGACAATTGGTCTTTTCCAAAACATGATTACTGTATCATGTAGTATATACAGTATTGGTCAGTGGGGAAAACAACACATAACCCGATGACTGACACTCCAGCGCACGGTTTCTAAAGAAATTTCAGGAGATAATTTTTCTGCATAAGAGCAGTGTTCAGTTCCACGGTGTCCAGTGAAAGTCATTTGCACCATTTTTATAATTTTTACGTGAATTAAAACTACGTTTAAAATCACATTAAACACCTTTTTACAATAGAAACTCTCAAATCAAATTTGGAACACCTTGAAGTTTGTGAAATTCAGTATTCAAAAAGAGTTTTCAGAATTCTTACTGAAACTTGATTCAGCACAGAAAGCAATGGGTCTCTGTTAACAAGGTGCAGACAGACGCATTTTATATATGACTTGACTAGCCTGCACAGAGTCTTGAACTCAATCAGATAGAACACCTTTGGGATGAATTAGAGTGGAGACTGCGAACCAGGTCTTCTCATCCAACACAAATGTGCCTTCTGGAAGAATGGTCAAACATTCCCATGGACACACTCCTAAAGCTTGTGGACAGCCTTCCCAGAAGAGTTGAAGCTGTTAAAGTTGCAAAGGGTGGGCTAACTACATTTTAAACCCTACTGACTAAGACTGGGATGCCATTAAAGTTTATGTGCGTGTAAAGGCAGGTGTCCCAATACTTTTGGTAACATAGTGTACATCATTATGCCAACATTACTCAAACAAATAGCACTAGTAGCTAAAGTAAAAAGTGACAAGCAAATCCTTTGCACCAAGCTGCTTCTTTAACCTTAGTAGCAAATGTTCCAAAGAAGCTATCAAGATGTAGTTTTTCACTGTGGATGGGTGGTGGTATAAAACTCAAATTTTGTACATAACACCATATAACCAATTGCTGGCTTTAGGTACAGTAATAAAGATCATCACATTATCTGTTCATATCATCCAAAATACTAGAAGATTAAACAAATTATTCAAATGCCCATCTTCACTAGCAAAACCAGTCCCAGTCAGTCCCACGATACAAAGATCTGCTAGTCTGGATTGTGTCATATTATCTCTTCTTGTATGGCTGCTTTTCATTTTACAGGTTGGGTTTCCGTGTCTGTTTATTTTTTACATTAAAATAAAACTTTCTTCTTTTTGTATTTTTGACAGATTGAAAGGCGCTGGTGAATGTGTTTTCATAATACAAATAAAGAATAACAGCAACAATAATAAACATATGCCATACAGATAATACAATGAACTTTAAAATATTCTACATACAGTAAATACTACAGTTTTATTCCAATATGTAGCACATATTGGAAGATTGACAACACTTTCTTTGTGTTGTCAATCTGCCAATCTGTGCTATGTATTGGAATACAGCTATAGCCACATCGTCAGGCTGTGATACTGTGTTTCAAAACACAAATACTGAGGGTGGAAAAGAAAGTTCAATGACCAACTAATCCTTCTCAATAAGCAATGCAGTTGTGCTAAGGTCATAACATTATGTCAACGTGATTGTTGCTTCCTGAAATTCTATTATTGTTGAGCACTTCCTGAATGAAAAATGTTGCGGGTGTTAGAAAAAAGCATTGTCTTGCCTCTAGACTTATTCCGACAACAAAACCGTGGATTTTTTTTCCAACGGATGTTGGCTCAAACTTGTCTTGCATACACACGGTCGCACAAATGTTGTCGAAAATTCTGATCACCAAGAACGTGGTCACATACAACACATACGACGGCACTATAAAAGGGAAGTTTAATACCAACTGCGCCACCCTTTGGGCTCCTTCTGCTAATCTCGTGTTAGTAGAAGTTTGGTGAGAGACGTTTTGCGCTTCAATGTCATCTGCTGCTGTTTCCAATCTCCCGGAGTCTCCGAGAAATCAGTTTGTCAGAACTCTGTGTGAATATCAGCAGCAAAACAACTTCATTATTCTAGTATTATAAAGGAGAAGAGAATGCGCTGCATTAAAAGATTACAAAATTTGCAGCGTGATGAATGTGCCATCTCCATTACAAATGCTAGTTTTACCAGACCGATCGATTCCGTCTCGTACTTGATTCAGAGCATGTGTGGAATTTTGTGCGTCTACGCGCACTCGGAATTTGCAAGAACAGATTTTGTTGTCGGAAAATTAGAGATCCAGTTCTCAAATTTTTGTTGTCGGAAATTCTGACAGCAAATGTCCGATGGAGCCTACAAACGGTTGGAATTTCCGACAACAAGCTCCCATTAAACATTTGTTGTCGGAAATTCTGAGCGTGTGTATGGGGCATTACAGTGGAGGGTGCTGAGCTGCCAGAGTAGAGTCTAACTTCAAAAGCGAAATATTCAATTCCCTATACAGCATTCAGTCAAAATCATAGAGACAGCAAAAATGTATTCAAAAAAAGTTAAAGTTCAAATTAAAACATCCCAGAAACTATCTGGCTAAATACATGTAGGCAGGTTAGGTTGCTAGTTATCTAGGCTTCCCAGGTGGGAAGGGGTAAAACCTTTCTCTAGACTTTCTTGGGCATTTTCCAGGCTCTGCCTTCCAACCTGTGCTGTATATGAAAGGGAGTGGCTCTGCTCTAGGAATGCCTGTGGCCCATATGGGAAGAATTGGGAGGCCAAGCTTGAAGTTGTAGCCACCAGCAAGATCTGGAATGCACTTTGGAAAGCCTTACTGAATTAGGACTCTACCGCTCAAGGATTCTCACCTCTGGGTGCAGTTAGCTAGAAAGAAACTGACATTGCACTGTGGACTATATTGTTGAGTTATACAATAAAGCCTTATCAACTGTTTCATGCCTAATCATAAGTTATTTAAAGGGGTGCATGGAGGTACATAGTGTAGTCAAAGAACAGGGCCTGTAAAACCCATACAGGGTGAAGAGTAAGGAATGGAAGTACACCACACGGGGTTAATTTAAGAGTTGGCAGGAGGAATATAGCTGCTATGAGTAACCATGAACTGGTGGGAATGTAGTAGCAGCCAGACAGCGAAGAGTGGTACCAGGCATGGGAGACAGGGTCTGTGCTCTGACTCCCTCCCTAGGAGTTTGTTTACAAAATCAATTGGGAACATACAGAGACCCCAAGGACCTAGCCACATGGTACAGGAGTTCTGAATAAGTTAATAAGTGCACGCATAAGGTCTGCACTTAGTGCACGGCGGGACCCCATTCATTCTCTGGGAGCAAGGTGGCAGATAAAAGCTGAAGCTCAGCAGTGTTCCTCTTTAAATGCTACATTCTGGAAGACAATGGGGCTGATTTGCTAAAAACAATGTGCTGCGCCGATTCAAGTCTTAATTGGAACGCCGGAAAAATCCTTAATTAAGCCTATGATCCGGCGCAGCAGCGGGCACAATGCAATTAATATGTAAAGCTGCCGAACTCCCTTTAGAAGTCTATGGGAGAAATCAAAAGTGTTAATTTTAAAGGTTAATATGCTAGTTTTTGTCCTAAAAAGTGTTTGGGGACCTGAGTCCTGCCCCAGGGGACATGTATCAATGCATTTTTTATTTCTTTACACAACCGTTTTTTCGGGAGCAGTGAATTTAATAATGCTTAAAGTGCAACAATAAAAGTGAGATATTCCTTTTAATTTCATACCTAGGGGGGTGTATAATATGCCTGTAAATGAGCGCGTGTTTCCCGTGGTTAGAACTGTCTCTGCACAAAATGACATTCTGACGTAAAATAAGTCATTTAAAACTGACTTGCGGCTATAATAAATTGTCGGCTCCCGGCAATTCAAAGAAATTCATTCATCACAAAAAAGCGTGGGGTCCCCCCAAATTCAATTACCAGGCTCTTCAGGTCTGGTATGGATATTAAGGGGTACCCCGCCGTCAAATAATAAAAAAAATGCTGTGGGGTTCCCCCCAAATATCCATACCAGGCCCTTCAGGTCTGGTATGGATTTTAAGGGGAACTCCATCCCAAATAAAAAAAAAAATGGCATGGAGTTCCACCAAAAATCCACACCAGACCCCTTATCCGAGCACGCAACCTGGCCAGCCGCAGAAAAAGGGGGGGACGGACGAGAGAGCGCCTCCCCTCCTGAACTGTACCAGGCCACATGCCCTCAACATGGGGAGGATGCTTTGGGTCCCCCCCAAAGCACCTTGTCCCCAGGCCTTATCAACTGTTTCATGCCTGGTCGGAAGTCATTTAAAGGGGTGCATGGAGGTACATAGTGTAGTCAAAGAACAAGGCCTGTAAAACAGATACAGGGTGAAAAGTAAGGAATGGAAGTACACCACAAGGGGTTAATTTAAGAGTTGGCAGGGGGAATATAGCTGCTATGAGTAACCATGAACTGGTGGGAATGTAGTAGCAGCCAGACAGCGAAGAGTGGTACCAGGCATGGGAGACAGGGTCTCTGCTCTGACTCCCTCCCTAGGAGTTTGTTTACAAAATCAATTGGGAACATACAGAGACCCCAAGGACCTAGCCACATGGTACAGGAGTTCTGAATAAGTTAATAAGTGCACGCATGAGGTCTGCACTTAGTGCACGGCGGGACCCCATTCAGTCTCTGGGAGCAAGGTGGCAGATAAAAGCTGAAGCTCAGCAGTGTTCCTCTTTAAATGCTACATTCTGGAAGACAATGGGGCTGATTTGCTAAAAACAATGTGCTGCGCCGATTCAAGTCTTAATTGGAACGCCGGAAAAATCCTTAATTAAGCCTATGAACCGGCGCAGCAGCGGGCACAATGCAATTAATATGTAAAGCTGCCGAACTCCCTTTAGAAGTCTATGGGAGAAATCAAAAGTGTTAATTTTAAAGGTTAATATGCTAGTTTTTGTCCTAAAAAGTGTTTGGGGACCTGAGTCCTGCCCCAGGGGACATGTATCAATGCATTTTTTATTTCTTTACACAACCGTTTTTTCGGGAGCAGTGAATTTAATAATGCTTAAAGTGCAACAATAAAAGTGAGATATTCCTTTTAATTTCATACCTAGGGGGGTGTATAATATGCCTGTAAATGAGCGCATGTTTCCCGTGGTTAGAACTGTCTCTGCACAAAATGACATTCTGACGTAAAATAAGTCATTTAAAACTGACTTGCGGCTATAATAAATTGTCGGCTCCTGGCAATTCAAAGAAATTCATTCATCACAAAAAAGCGTGGGGTCCCCCCAAATTCAATTACCAGGCTCTTCAGGTCTGGTATGGATATTAAGGGGTACCCCGCCGTCAAATAATAAAAAAAATGCTGTGGGGTTCCCCCCAAATATCCATACCAGGCCCTTCAGGTCTGGTATGGATTTTAAGGGGAACTCCATCCCAAATTAAAAAAAAAATGGCATGGAGTTCCACCAAAAATCCACACCAGACCCCTTATCCGAGCACGCAACCTGGCCAGCCGCAGAAAAGGGGGGGGGGACGAGAGAGCGCCTCCCCTCCTGAACTGTACCAGGCCACATGCCCTCAACATGGGGAGGATGCTTTGGGTCCCCCCCAAAGCACCTTGTCCCCAGGCCTTATCAACTGTTTCATGCCTGGTCAGAAGTCATTTAAAGGGGTGCATGGAGGTACATAGTGTAGTCAAAGAACAAGGCCTGTAAAACAGATACAGGGTGAAAAGTAAGGAATGGAAGTACACCACAAGGGGTTAATTTAAGAGTTGGCAGGGGGAATATAGCTGCTATGAGTAACCATGAACTGGTGGGAATGTAGTAGCAGCCAGACAGCGAAGAGTGGTACCAGGCATGGGAGACAGGGTCTCTGCTCTGACTCCCTCCCTAGGAGTTTGTTTACAAAATCAATTGGGAACATACAGAGACCCCAAGGACCTAGCCACATGGTACAGGAGTTCTGAATAAGTTAATAAGTGCACGCATGAGGTCTGCACTTAGTGCACGGCGGGACCCCATTCAGTCTCTGGGAGCAAGGTGGCAGATAAAAGCTGAAGCTCAGCAGTGTTCCTCTTTAAATGCTACATTCTGGAAGACAATGGGGCTGATTTGCTAAAAACAATGCGCTGCGCCTATTCAAGTCTTAATTGGAACGCCGGAAAAATCCTTAATTAAGCCTATGAACCGGCGCAGCAGCGGGCACAGTGCAATTAATATGTAAAGCCGCCAAACTCCCTTTAGAAGTCTATGGGAGAAATCAAAAGTGTTAATTTTAAAGGTTAATATGCTAGTTTTTGTCCTAAAAAGTGTTTGGGGACCTGAGTCCTGCCCCAGGGGACATGTATCAATGCATTTTTTATTTCTTTACACAACCGTTTTTTCGGGAGCAGTGAATTTAATAATGCTTAAAGTGCAACAATAAAAGTGACAATTCCTTTATTGACAGGTATAATAGTACTGTCAGAAGAACGGGAACTTCAATTGCAAGTGGATCGTCCAGGGAAGAAGAAGCCGGTACACGATGCGGACGAGAAGACCGAAGGAAGGAGCAGAGGAAGAAGAAGATGGAGGAAGAAGCCAGTACAAGATGTGGACGAGAAGACCCAAGAAAGAAGCAAAGGAAGAAGAAGATGGAGGAAGAAACCTGAATGAATGCAGAAAAGAAGAAGAATGGGAGAAGAAGAAGCGCGGAAAGAAGACATTAATAAAGGAATTGTCAAAAACCGGCTATTGTATTTTTTTACATTTTTGACACTTTTTTTGGTGAAATAGTAGAGGTACAATGTACCCCCTTACCATTTCACACAAGGGGGCCGGGATCTGGGGGTCCCCTTTTTTAAAGGGGTCTTCCAGATTCCGATAAGCCCCCTGCCCACAGACCCCCACAACCACCGGCCAGGGTTGTGGGGATGAGGCCCTTGTCCCCATCAACATGGGGACAAGGTGCTTTGGGGGGGACTCCAAAGCATCCTCCCCATGTTGAGGGCATGTGGCCTGGTACGGTTCAGGAGGGGGGGCACTCTCTCGTCCCCCCTCTTCTCCTGCGGCCGGCCAGGCGGCGTGCTCGGATAAGGGTTTGGTATGGATCTTGGGGGGACCCCCACGCCATTTTTTCAGTGTAGGTGTTCCCCCTTACAATCCATACCAAACCTAAGGGCCTGGTATGCTCCTGAAGGGGAACCCACACCGTTTTTTTTTTTTATTTGGTGCGAAGTTCCCCTTCATGGTCAGCGTAAGCATAAAATGATTCGGTCATTCATGTGCGCTGCTAGAAGCCACGCAAAGGCGGCTACGCCACTTGATATTTACCATTTTTTTGCCGGCGTAGTGAACCGGCGTGCATGAATGTCTGAAATTGCCGCTCACGCATGCGCAGTACACAAATAAACCTGTACATGTACATGTACTAGCAGGCACAGCGGCTCGTTTTTACAAAAGTCACTTTCACTTTCAATTCGGCCCGTAAATGGTAAACAAACACATGTCACTACACTTCCCTAAATCATCCCACATCCCCCCCCTAATAAACTCACTCCCAAACACATTTTATTTACATTTCTAGATGCCGTGCTCCAGGTCCATAGGGGCACAACATACGCCCCCTCCTGGGCACACTCTGCATTATAGTAAGTAAGGAATTGTGCTGCTTTGGCAGCGCATTCCTTTAGTAAATGCCAAACGGCTGTTGCTCCAGCCTTTGCTCCATGAATGAAGAAAAAGAGACCGCCGCTCCAGGCAAATGCAATAAGCAATCAATGTCCTCCTCAAAGACCGTGGGTGCTGGCAATGCACAAGTCAAAAAATCAATGAAAAGAATTCATGGACAGCCGCACACCAAAATGAACCTAAAAAGGTAGCCTTTATTGGTGTAAAAAGGATAAAAAGCACTACACAACACAGCACAGCAAGCAGTGGGGTAAAAAATCTGACGCGTTTCGCACAAACATGCAGTGCTTAGTCATAGCTAAAACTATCCTTTTTACACCAATAAAGGCTACCTTTTTAGGTTCATTTTGGTGTGCGGCGGGTCCATGAATTCTTTTCATTGATTTTTTGCTCCATGAATCATGGAGCAAAGGCTTGGTAAATCAGCCCCAATGTGTGCTTAGTATGGGACAGCGTATGGGACAGTGCATGTCACAAAAGGATCTGTCATGTGGCTTTACAGTTGCACAAGGTGTACGGCTAACTTATTTAAGGTTCCACCTTAATGTTGAATTCACAAGACTTTGTCCCGCCTGGTCCCAGGCATTAGTGAGCATGTGCCCCAATGGAATAAGAGGCCCCATGTGCAGGGCAAGTAGGCTCCACCCACATACATGATAAATCACAATAAAAATCTAAAATCTTTTTAACATATAGATATGTATTGGAGGTAAGCCCAATCACTAAACATAAACCACTAACACTAATAGACAGTCCAAAATCAGCCAACAGGGAGGTACTGTATATGTAAAGAAAACACAAGCACCGGAAGAGTCCAATAGTGTAACATGTTAAAAACAACAGTTTAATATAATAAAATCAAATGTAGGAAATTAACTCACAAGGAAGCTGTAATTTTCATGTATTAAACTTAAACCAACTGGATATCGACCCATAAGAAGTCCCCGTGATTGATCAATGTACCTTAGGCAGCCTGGTGTGAAGACCTGTGTAATGCCTCAGCAGTCATCTGTGAGCCCACAGCAGCCAGGGAGATGTTGGAATTTCCAGGAACCTGCAGAGTTGTAGCAGTCTTCTCTCTTGTTTACAGTAGTTCCCCTAGTGGTGACTTCTGGTACATGTTTCAGGGAGGATTTCCCCTTTCTCAGCCAGCGCTAAATTCAGAATTTTAGGGGTCCTAAATACTTCAAAGAGGGTTGAGATGACTGCAGCAGATGGGCAGGAAGGTAAACCAATGTCTACAAATGAAAGGAAGAATTAAAGGGGTTGTTAAGGTTTGTTTTTTATTTTCTAAATAGGTTCCTTTAAGCTAGTGCATTGTTGGTTCACTTACCTTTTCCTTCGATTTCCCTTCTAAATGTTTTTTTCTTTGTATGAGTTTCTCACTTCCTGTTTCTCCTCAGTAAGCTTGCCCCCATCATCCGAGCCGTTCTGGCTGGGGGTTAGTCAGCGTGCTCGCCCCCTCCCTTGGGACTACATCCCTGCGGGGAGATGCTCTGAATGTTCACAGCGTCTCCCCGTCACAGCGTCTCCCCGCAGGGATATAGTCCCAAGGGAGGGGTGAGCACTAAAGTTAGTGTGAAATGCGCCAGTGTCCTAGGTTCCGTTGCTGTGACTTGTAGTGCCTGTTTCCAGTTTTTTACATTAAAGACACGTTGGATTGGAGTGCGGCTGTCCTGACCATCTTTTGTTCTTAATTGCCACTGCACCATGTTGCCTGCCACCCACCACAATGGGCAAACAACGGAAAGGTGCCACTCGGGGGCGATGGGTGGTTGTTTGCCGGTGCCCCCCCCCCCCAAAAAAAAAACACCATTCGTCACTGCCTTCAACACAGTATGGTATTTCCAGATCACCAGATTACTGGCAGGTAGGTGATTGGTATTAATTCAACTATACTTGAGCTGAAAACAGAGGCCTTCAGTTGAAAGTCATTTTCACTTTTTGATTAGAATTTACCATTATTTAAAGATATGTTTTTATCATGTATTGCCCTACAGCTTCTCTTGTTACTTCACAGAAATACTGCAAGCATTTTATGGATCTCATATAACATTCCCAAAAGACTTGGTTTTCTAACATGATATTTATTGCCTTAAAACAACATTCGTGCCTATGCTTACATTTTGTGAGGAATTAGTGATATTTATTTCTTATTTTATTGGTCATTTCCTATAAATATAGGACAGCGTAGTAAAAATTGAGCTTAGAAAATTTGTAAATGCTGTATGACTGTCCTACACTATATAAGTCACAGGATTTATAGTTGATAATTTATGGGTGTATTATGTCTTGCACTGACCCAGAGTAAGAATAATGATGTAACAAACAAATATCATATTCATAGAGTTAACCTTTCTCTTCTTCTCAATCAATGTTTATTGAGCTCTACATATTGTAAAAACAGCTGTGCTTTCAAGCTTTGCTATAGGATCTTATTTCCCAATATGGGTTCCCGATAAATCTTGCAGCATGTGTTAGCATTTCCCTGTTAAACAACAGCTTCAATAAGCTTATGGAAAATGATCACAGTTAACATTTTCTGTTTTGATACAGCTCTTAAAATTCTTAGTTTAAAGGGCAATCTCAACTCTATACTTAACAACTTGCCGACCATGTCCTGTACATATATGTCGGCAGAATGGCATGGCTGTGCAAAGCAATGTACAGGTCTGTTGCTTTGAATTTGGCGCTGTGCAGGCCCCTGCCGCATACTCCGTGACCTGCGGACTCGATGTCCGCCAGTGTTCAGCGATCGTGTCACGGAGCTGCAGAATGGGGCTATGCCAGTGTAAACAAGGCATCTCCCTGTTCTGCCTTGTGACAGGATACTGATCTACTGCTCCCTGTGATCGGGAGCAGTGATTAGTGTCGTGACACTGGTAGCCATGCCCCCACACAGTTAGAATCACTCCCTAGGACACACTTAACCCATTCCTCACCCCCTAATGGTTAACCTCTTCCCTGCCAGTGTCATTTACACAGTAATCAGTACATTTTTATCGCACTAATCGCTGTAAAAATGATAATGGTCCCAAAATAGTGTCAAAAGTGTACCCCCTATTTTGTAGATGCTATAAATTTTGTGCAAACCAATCAATAAATGCTCTTTTTTTACCAAAAATATGTAGAAGAATACATATTGGCCTAAACTGAGGAAAATTTTTTTTTTATATATATTTTTTGGGTTATTTATTATAGCAAAAAGTAAAAAATAGTGCTTTTTTTTTTCAAAATTGTCGCTCCTCTTTTGTTTATAGCGCAAAAAATAAAAACTGCAGAGGTGATCAAATACCACCAAAAGAGAGCTCTATTTGTGTGAAAAAACGGGTATCAATTTTGTTTGGGAGGTACGTCGCACGCCCGCGCAATTGGCAGTTAAAGCGACGCAGTGCCAAATCGCAAAAAGGGGCCCGATCATTTGGCAGCCAAATCCTCCGGGGCTGAAGTGGTTAAAAAATGGTCTATCAGTCTATCAAGTCTTGTACTGTAGAACACAAGCACACAATGCAGGTTGCCTATGCATGTGTAATAGTAAGAGCAGCAGACCCCAAGTATCCCATCCTGCTCCTCTTTTCATCATATACTGGGAATTGCTGCTGCATGGATATGCCACATTGAAATATGTAGCATCTAAAACCTAATGGGGAGGCTTGCCAAAGCTTTACAAAGCGGTGTGTCTTAAGAATAGTTTTGATTTCTTAACACTACTTGGAAGGCATAGACTGATTTAGCAACAGCTACTAAAACTGTTAAAAACAATGAGCAGCTAAATGAGTATAGGCGTAAATGATTTTAAAGCTTAAATCTGTTGCTCTGCACCTGTAAGAGTAAAAAAAAATCAATACAATGTTTCTTTAATTTTCACAAAGATGAATACAATTTCACCACTGTAAAACAGGACACATATTAATCATTAAACTGAATCTTCCATACACATGCATGCTTAAATATTGCAGTAATTTAAACAATGTACTCACCCGCCAATGGCACCCACTGCTGCCTCAGCCAATGGGAAGGGAGAGTCCCGGCCAGCCAAGGGTGGCCTGCATATCTCTGGATACAGATGGGGCTCAGGTAGGTATTGGGGTCCTGAGGGCGGCTGCTGCACACAGAAGGTTTTTTATCCTATTGCATAGAATGCATTAAAGCGGAGCTCCACCCTAAAGTGGAACTTCTGCTCATTGGAACCCTTCTCCATTTGACACCTTTCAGGGGGGTGCAGATACCTGTCAAAGACAGGCATTTGCACCCACTTCCGGGAGTCCTCTCTGCGGGGATTCTGCGGGTAGTGCATCACTTCCCGTCCCCGCCTGTTGTGTTCTGGGAAACACTCGGCTCCCAGAACACAACAGGGACCAGTGAGGACGGCGCTGCGTGACTTGCTCATGCGCCGTAAGGAATCGGACAGTGAAGCCGGAGCGCTTCACTTCCTGATTCCCTCATCGAGGATGGCGGTGGGGGCAGCAGATAGACAATCTATTGCTCGTCTTCTGCTGCAGACGTCGCTGGACTTCAGGACAGGTAAGTGTCCTAATATTAAAAGTCAGCAGCTGCAGTATTTGTAGCTGCTGACTTTTAATATTTTTTTTACAGCGGAGCTCTGCTTTAAGATAAAAAACATTTTGAATTTACAACCACTTTAAGCTCCAACTGTCCCTGCAAAGTGGACCAAGTATTAGATCATTTATGTGATAATTAATGTGTAACACATACAATATATAAGATACAGCTTATTGATAATTGCTGCTGCATGGATATGCCACATCGAAACATCTAGCATCTAAAACTTAATGGGGAGGCTTGCCAAAGCTTTACAAAGTGGTGAAGAATAGTTCTGATTTCGTAACACTGCTTGGAAGGCATAGACTGATTTAGCAACAGCTACTAAATCTGTTGATAACAATGAGCAGCTAAATGAGCATAGGCATAAATGATTTCAAAATCTAAATCTGTTGCTCTGCACTTGTAAGAGTAAAAAAAAAATCAATAACATTTTCCTTTAATTTTCACAAAAGACCTTAGATAAATACAATTAAAAAAACTGTGTAAAACAGGACACATATTAATCATTAAAATGAATCTTCCATACACATAAATGCTTAAATATTGCAGTAATCTAAACAATGTAGGTCAACAATAACTATTCATGAACTTTTAGCAAGCTTGATAATGTAGAAGCTAATTCAGTAAAAACGAGTGCAAAATAATGACAACCCTTATTGAGGTTAAAAAATGACCAAGCCGTAGCCAGGAAGGCTATATTGTATTTATAGTCTGCCCTCAGCTATGAGAAATGATCTTTTACTTTCCTAGTAAACCCACTGTACGGAAACTACATTCTGTAAATCATGTCTGCAATAGTTCTGAAAGATATTATAATCTTTAACACGTAATGATTAATATTTTACCAGAAACTTGAAAGCTTAAAATTACACAGCAAAGAATTGTTTTCACATGACATGGTTGCAGGGAGATAATTCTATAGCTAAAAAGGCATTATATAAATTTGGTATATTATGAAAATGTAAACTGTATTTTATGGTCTCAAATGAAGATAATAATTACATGTCATGTGTGTTATACAGTAACTATTATTCTTTACTGTACTAACTTGTGCGGGGGGGGGGGGGGGGGTTCTGGGACTATTTCTAAATTCATCACCATTAATTACTTCACAACTGGACCGGAGATGCTAAACTGCACACAATCTTTAGATTAAAGTGATACTAAAGCCTTTTTTTTTATTATTATTATTAAAATACCGTATTTTACGGACCATAAGATGCACCTGACCATAAGACGCACCTAGATTTTAGAGGAGAAAAATTAGAAAAAAAAGATTCTGACCCAAATGGCGTACTGAAATATTTAATAAACTATAACAAAATTTCAATAAAGGGGAGGTGTACCGCGCTTAGGAAAGAATATGTGAGGGTGGAGCAATGAACTAGGGTGGTGTCAGTATTATAAATAACTCAGAGACGGTGAGTATGGATGTAACTGGAGACTGCAGCCCCCCTAATAAGTAATCCCCTAGGGGATACAAACTGAACTAAATTAAAAAATGGAAGGGGTAGTGGCGCTGTCTAGAATAGAGGCTGAATGTACCAATGAGGTACGGATGTGACTTGTATGTGATCAAACCAAGTGAAAAGAATACAAGTACCTGAGTGTGATAATATGTGATGGCCTAATTGGCATATAATATACACTCTAAAAGTTGTACAACAAATGTGCAAAAAATGGCTCTGAGCCGCAAAGGTGGTCACTCAGTGTGTGAACTGTAAGTTAAGTGATGCCACAAAATTACAAACTTAGATATATCAGATAAAACGTGATCATTAATCAGTGATAAATGAAATCAAAAAATATAAAAAAATATATATGTACCGGCGTGGTGGTGAATACCAATAAGTATGTAACTTAGCAATAAATGCAGTGAGGCTATAACAAAATAAAAATAAGAGTAGATAGATGCATAAATATAGCAGCCACACTATACAGTCCACGTAATGTCAAAAAATAAAAATAAAAATAAAAATAAAAATATTAATGAAAATAAACAGAATATATGTTTAGATAAGTGTCCGTGAGCTGGTGCACCCACGAAGGGTGATAAATCACAAAAAATGCAGTGGTGGATTCGCACAGTGCTCCGGTGCTCCCCTCCTGGGTCCCTACTCACCGAAGGCACTCACCCCTGCAGGGGTAAAGTGCAAGTAGAATGGATCTCCAGCAGCTGCGATATCGTTCTTCCTGGGTCCTATGGATGCACAGATGTCCTGGCCTGGATGGCTCTGCTTCTTTTTTATTAATTCCGGGATTCCTCCAATGAAAAAAATATTCTCATGGCGCAGTATGTTCAAAAAATGGGGGGTTTATTTGTTTAATTAACACTGCCTATGAGGCATGTGCAATACAGCATACATAAAATAAAACGTTTTTAAAACCAATTTCCAATGGGTATTGGGATAAGGACAATTGGTGGGGATAAAATATAAAAACAAAGTAGTAGGCAATCAGCATGCAAAAGCATAAGCCTCCCAGCACAGCACTACTAGCCGGTAAGATCGTAAGTGTCGTCTCCAGCTGGGGAACGCCGCGCGCTCCACAGGGTAACAGCTGATCAATCCGGGAGTGCGTGTGGGTGTGCGTGTGTCCGCTTTACGCACGTTTCGTATTGGTTACGTCTTCTGAAGCGGGTACACGCATACCTCGTCAGATAGTTTATATAGCGGGCGTCAACATGCAGGCATCCCTCCCCCTCTACGGAAAAAGCCAATCAGGAGATATTAGGGAATCCCAACTAATTGGTATGTTGTAGGGTGTACCGATGGGCGTTCCTATTGCCGCATGTTGGCGCTGGTATCCTCGGACATATTGCAGATCTATTTAAGCAATAATTTAAACAGTAAAACATCGGCATTGCATACAACAATATTGCTACAAAGGACATGCAAAGATCATTGTCCACTGTGCTGGTTTCCTGGATAGTGATTCATAATACATTTGATAAACCCTTTATGGGAATATATCTATTAGGCTTTGCTTATAGGGGGAAAAGCTATCCACATAACAACGTCAATCCGTCCATAATATATTCAATAGCAAAGCCTCAAAATGTAAAGTATCACATTATAAAGGGAAAAACCGCAATACTAAGTGATGGATAGTTGTACAATAACAACTCGGCATAAAATATAAATAAAAATTATAATATAAAAAACGAGGATATGGTGGAAGGAGTAATGTAGAAGAGCTGGGTATATGGATAAAGTGACAGCTAGCCAAAATGTAGTAGTATGTAATCCAGTGGTTAGGCAGCATTTATATTAGAAAAAATTCTATTTAGGAAAAAAATTCTTTTAAATAATTCTGTTGAAATAGAGCTACCAGGTTAAGGCAGTGAACCCGTTAATATGGTGTATGTAGCATCATACAAAATGTTCAACATGACTAATCAGGGCATCAGGGCATATGGACTATAATGACCCCTAATCTGAAATGCAATGTTATTAAGATGTCATAACGCATTGCTACATGACCATCTAAGGTTAATACATAGGTTAGGTTGGTTTAAGCCAAAGGCAAGGTGATTAATGGCCTATAGGGCCATAATTTCAAGGGCACCAATATATTCAAAAATTCAAAAATTCAAAAATTATTATACCCCCAAAGGGGGAGTTTAAAAAATTGAATGATTCTGGAGGCACAACAAACAATTAATTAATGGGTTGGACGACAGCCATTCATAACAACATTACACCCCTATAAGCAAGCCACTACACAAAAGGGGCTAAAATGTGACATTGTGTACAGATTGCTAACCCATAACATTGGTAGATGAACTGCCTGAAACGTGTATGTTAGCCCTCATAGGGGGTTTGACTGTATCTGTCTCTAATGTGAACATAAGGGTAGATTTTAGAGAGTTCATAGGTGTCCAAGAAGAGGAACTGGCATGCAGCATAGAATGGTAGGAATGAAATATTAAGATATTAGGATTGGAATCATTATGCTAGTGGCATATAAATGGGCAGCACTAAAAATGCTGGCTACGAGGACATCCCTGCTAGTCACAGGGGTGTGAGAAAGGTGAAAAATCGGTGGGCCATATAGAATGTATGGAATAGTTAACTGGGTGGGTCATCTTATATTAAATATGTGATAGATCTAAGGGTTGGCCAAGAAGCAATTTAGGTCAATATCCTTATTTAACCCAAAGGGCGCCAAAGAGCCCAGACGGTAAATCCATCCCGTCTCATTTTGGGAGATGGCTGTTGTCTTATTGCCACCCCTCCAGTTGTCTTTAATGGTATCTATGCCGTAAAAGATCAAACTAGTCGGGTCTTGCTGGTGGAATTCTTTGAAGTGGCGTGAGAGATGGTGTTTTGGAAAACCGGCTTTGATCCTGTTGATATGCTCTCGTATTCTCACTTTCAAGGGACGGGTGGTTCTGCCCACATATTGTAAGTGGCACGGACATTCGATGACATAAGTCACGTGTGTAGTATCACAGGTGATCAGCTCCTTGATTTGATATTCTTTGAAGTCATTTCTTGATTTAAAACTTGTTTTCTTTCTGGGTTGTTTTTTACTCACCCTACAGGCCAGGCATCGCTGGCATTTGAAAAAGCCCTTAAGTTCAGGGCAAAGACTAATAGTCCGTGGTGGATCAAGGACGTTGTGCACCAGGTGGTGACGTAACGACGGTGCACGTCTGTAAATGAAGCTGGGTTTTTTACCTAAAACTTTAGTAAGGGCATGGTCTTCTTGCAAGATCGGCCAATATTTTTTGATGATATGTTCGAAGTCTTTATATTGGGAATTAAAGCCGGTAATAAATGCCACATCTGTTTTGTTATTTTTGCTCTTCTTTTTGAGTGACAGCATGGAACTTCTATCCATGTTTAGAACTTCAGCTTTTAGTTTTACCAGATGTTCTTCCTTATATCCCTTCTCCTTAAATCGGTCAACAATTATGTCTGCTTGGGCCATGTAGTCTGTGATGGAACTGCAGTTCCTCCGGAGTCTCATCATTTGCCCTTTGGGTATATTGGCTTTCCAGCGTGGGTGATGACAACTTGTTGATGGAATGTATCCATTACGGTCCGTGGATTTAAAGTGTGTTCTTGTATGTAACTTAGATCCTTGTTTATAGATCTGAAGGTCAAGGTAATCTATGCATTCCATATTGTGCTTCCCGGTAAAGGTGAGGCCATACCTGTTGGTGTCCAGATCTTGTAGGAAATTTTCGAACATATCAGTTGTTCCGTCCCATAAAATGATAAGATCGTCAATGTACCGCCTGTACAATCTAATCTGGGGAATATTTTGACTATATATATGTTCGTCCTCCCAACAGTCCATCAGCAGGTTGGCAACACTGGGGGCATAACGAGCCCCCATCGCCACACCCTTGGTTTGTACATAGTAGTTTTTCCGGTACCAGAAATAGTTACATTCCATCGCCATTTGAAGACCTTCTACTATATAGTTAATTTGTGCTTGTTTTAACGTAGTATTTTGGTGTAGGGCTTTCTCTACCCCCATCACCCCATCTGCTTCACATTAGAGACAGATACAGTCAAACCCCCTATGAGGGCTAACATACACGTTTCAGGCAGTTCATCTACCAATGTTATGGGTTAGCAATCTGTACACAATGTCACATTTTAGCCCCTTTTGTGTAGTGGCTTGCTTATAGGGGTGTAATGTTGTTATGAATGGCTGTCGTCCAACCCATTAATTAATTGTTTGTTGTGCCTCCAGAATCATTCAATTTTTTAAACTCCCCCTTTGGGGGTATAATAATTTTTGAATTTTTGAATTTTTGAATATATTGGTGCCCTTGAAATTATGGCCCTATAGGCCATTAATCACCTTGCCTTTGGCTTAAACCAACCTAACCTATGTATTAACCTTAGATGGTCATGTAGCAATGCGTTATGACATCTTAATAACATTGCATTTCAGATTAGGGGTCATTATAGTCCATATGCCCTGATGCCCTGATTAGTCATGTTGAACATTTTGTATGATGCTACATACACCATATTAACGGGTTCACTGCCTTAACCTGGTAGCTCTATTTCAACAGAATTATTTAAAAGAATTTTTTTCCTAAATAGAATTTTTTCTAATATAAATGCTGCCTAACCACTGGATTACATACTACTACATTTTGGCTAGCTGTCACTTTATCCATATACCCAGCTCTTCTACATTACTCCTTCCACCATATCCTCGTTTTTTATATTATAATTTTTATTTATATTTTATGCCGAGTTGTTATTGTACAACTATCCATCACTTAGTATTGCGGTTTTTCCCTTTATAATGTGATACTTTACATTTTGAGGCTTTGCTATTGAATATATTATGGACGGATTGACGTTGTTATGTGGATAGCGTTTCCCCCTATAAGCAAAGCCTAATAGATATATTCCCATAAAGGGTTTATCAAATGTATTATGAATCACTATCCAGGAAACCAGCACAGTGGACAATGATCTTTGCATGTCCTTTGTAGCAATATTGTTGTATGCAATGCCGATGTTTTACTGTTTAAATTATTGCTTAAATAGATCTGCAATATGTCCGAGGATACCAGCGCCAACATGCGGCAATAGGAACGCCCATCGGTACACCCTACAACATACCAATTAGTTGGGATTCCCTAATATCTCCTGATTGGCTTTTTCCGTAGAGGGGGAGGGATGCCTGCATGTTGACGCCCGCTATATAAACTATCTGACGAGGTATGCGTGTACCCGCTTCAGAAGACGTAACCAATACGAAACGTGCGTAAAGCGGACACACGCACACCCACACGCACTCCCGGATTGATCAGCTGTTACCCTGTGGAGCGCGCGGCGTTCCCCAGCTGGAGACGACACTTACGATCTTACCGGCTAGTAGTGCTGTGCTGGGAGGCTTATGCTTTTGCATGCTGATTGCCTACTACTTTGTTTTTATATTTTATCCCCACCAATTGTCCTTATCCCAATACCCATTGGAAATTGGTTTTAAAAACGTTTTATTTTATGTATGCTGTATTGCACATGCCTCATAGGCAGTGTTAATTAAACAAATAAACCCCCCATTTTTTGAACATACTGCGCCATGAGAATATTTTTTTCATTGGAGGAATCCCGGAATTAATAAAAAAGAAGCAGAGCCATCCAGGCCAGGACATCTGTGCATCCATAGGACCCAGGAAGAACGATATCGCAGCTGCTGGAGATCCATTCTACTTGCACTTTACCCCTGCAGGGGTGAGTGCCTTCGGTGAGTAGGGACCCAGGAGGGGAGCACCGGAGCACTGTGCGAATCCACCACTGCATTTTTTGTGATTTATCACCCTTCGTGGGTGCACCAGCTCACGGACACTTATCTAAACATATATTCTGTTTATTTTCATTAATATTTTTATTTTTATTTTTATTTTTATTTTTTGACATTACGTGGACTGTATAGTGTGGCTGCTATATTTATGCATCTATCTACTCTTATTTTTATTTTGTTATAGCCTCACTGCATTTATTGCTAAGTTACATACTTATTGATATTCACCACCACGCCGGTACATATATATTTTTTTATATTTTTTGATTTCATTTATCACTGATTAATGATCACGTTTTATCTGATATATCTAAGTTTGTAATTTTGTGGCATCACTTAACTTACAGTTCACACACTGAGTGACCACCTTTGCGGCTCAGAGCCATTTTTTGCACATTTGTTGTACAACTTTTAGAGTGTATATTATATGCCAATTAGGCCATCACATATTATCACACTCAGGTACTTGTATTCTTTTCACTTGGTTTGATCACATACAAGTCACATCCGTACCTCATTGGTACATTCAGCCTCTATTCTAGACAGCGCCACTACCCCTTCCATTTTTTAATTTAGTTCAGTTTGTATCCCCTAGGGGATTACTTATTAGGGGGGCTGCAGTCTCCAGTTACATCCATACTCACCGTCTCTGAGTTATTTATAATACTGACACCACCCTAGTTCATTGCTCCACCCTCACATATTCTTTCCTAAGCGCGGTACACCTCCCCTTTATTCACTTTCACACCCCTGGTGTGACTTCACTGCAGCTATGGAAGTGTTTGGGTATATGAGTAATAGAAACATAGATGTCGGGGGTATTTTTAGCCAGGAAGAGATTATTAACAGACAGGACATGCAAGGGCTGGTCAAACAGTTGAGACATATAATGGAGAAACAACTGAGAGTATGGTGGGACATTGCCACCTTGGAAACATATATAAAAGAAAAAATGACCCCAAGAAGATTACGATGGGACGTACACCCGAACGATAATGTTGATGACGCTGTGCTTATGAATGAATGGTACTGTTTTTTCAACACATGTGAGAACGAACTTTTACATAAAATTGTTAAAAGAAGGAAATTCAAGCTTAAAGCAATTGAAAAAAGTATCACAGAAATACAGAATTTACTAACCCCTTTTACAAGCCAGCAAGACTATAAGGATAAATCGAAGGAATTACAGGATATCATCAAAAAATATGATAATGATATCCAAATTAAAAAACAAAAGAAATTTAAGAGGGACGTACTTGATTATAAAAACATGCAGGTATACAAATGGCAAGCCTCCATGGAAGAACCTACTGAAGGCCTTGATGATACTCTTATGGATGAAAGCGACCCCACATCACTGGCCGATGCCGAAGCAATTGCCCCTGGGCACTCGACCAACCCAGTGGCAACTAATAGGGCTGGAGAAGCCATATCGGGCACACCCCATACACCAAGATGGCAGCAAGGAAGACCTGAGAACAGAAGGGTGAGATACCAAGATAATGAGTACTACAGGAGCCCTAATCCACCAAGATGGAGATCGCATAGCCGTAATAGGCACTCTCCAGGCCGAGACCATTACCCTTATGATCCCTATTACAACCAAGGAAGAAACAATGGGGATTTTCACAGGGGAGGCCCCAACACCCGACCACCAGGAAGATGGCGAACGAGAACAGGACACGGGAATACAGGATGGAGAGTGGCGAATGGCAGCCGAGGGGCTACCCCTGGAAGATCAGCAGGAAGAGGAGAAAACCAAAGAAATCAAGGATACCAGGAACGGGCGCCCTACTCCAACCCATGGCACAACAGACCGTACCAACAGGACAGAGAAACAGAGCCCACCCAAAGAGAAAACGCGCCAGAGGGTGCAGGGGAGGGCAGAAGAAAACGCCCAAGGCAACATTAGGGAAAGGCATATTTAACCTTAGCGATATCCAACTAACTAAGGAAGAAATGCAGATCTTGGACTTAGGTTTGAAATATGCACCGGAAAAAGCATTGGACCAATTTGAGGTGTTCATTGACCTTCAAAAATTCCTTAGAAAATTAAATCTACGTAAATTTTTTCTGAACAACCAAGATGAGGACATAACGGAAGTATCGGAATACACTCAAACTAACTTACGGAACAATTCTACGTTCAATCCTAATACACCAGGGAACCAGTGCATAGGAGCTTTCAAAAAATGGTGGAAGCAGATTTGAAAAAACTGCAGAAAAAATACAAAAATAAAAATAAGAATGTGTGGAAAACCATTAAAGAAATTGGTAAAAGAAATGAAGTCATAATCAGACCGGCAGATAAGGGAGGTGGCCTTGTCATCTTAAATAAAGTTGATTATGAAGAGGAGATGGAAAATCTGCTCAGAGTTGAAAACACCTATAAAAAAACTTAAGGGCAACCCTAAAGCAAGGTTCACCAAAAAACTAGAGAAATTTGTCAAAAAAGGCAAAACCTTGGGAATTTTGAACAAAAAAGAGGCCGACTACTTAGTGTCCAATTCTACCAAAACACCCGTAATCTATTACACCCCGAAGATACATAAAAGACTAGAAAAACCCCCAGGTAGACCAATCATTAGCGGGATTAATTCCATCTTTTCCCGCTTAGGAGAGTACCTGGATACGTATTTACAACCAATAGTCAAGCAGGGTAGGTCACATCTCCGCGACAGTCTTCAATTGATCAACGAATTACAACACATTGATGGTGCAGAAAATTGGCTTCTAGCTACTATTGACGTCAATTCGTTGTATACGAGTATATCACAAGCAGATGGGGTGATGGGGGTAGAGAAAGCCCTACACCAAAATACTACGTTAAAACAAGCACAAATTAACTATATAGTAGAAGGTCTTCAAATGGCGATGGAATGTAACTATTTCTGGTACCGGAAAAACTACTATGTACAAACCAAGGGTGTGGCGATGGGGGCTCGTTATGCCCCCAGTGTTGCCAACCTGCTGATGGACTGTTGGGAGGACGAACATATATATAGTCAAAATATTCCCCAGATTAGATTGTACAGGCGGTACATTGACGATCTTATCATTTTATGGGACGGAACAACTGATATGTTCGAAAATTTCCTACAAGATCTGGACACCAACAGGTATGGCCTCACCTTTACCGGGAAGCACAATATGGAATGCATAGATTACCTTGACCTTCAGATCTATAAACAAGGATCTAAGTTACATACAAGAACACACTTTAAATCCACGGACCGTAATGGATACATTCCATCAACAAGTTGTCATCACCCACGCTGGAAAGCCAATATACCCAAAGGGCAAATGATGAGACTCCGGAGGAACTGCAGTTCCATCACAGACTACATGGCCCAAGCAGACATAATTGTTGACCGATTTAAGGAGAAGGGATATAAGGAAGAACATCTGGTAAAACTAAAAGCTGAAGTTCTAAACATGGATAGAAGTTCCATGCTGTCACTCAAAAAGAAGAGCAAAAATAACAAAACAGATGTGGCATTTATTACCGGCTTTAATTCCCAATATAAAGACTTCGAACATATCATCAAAAAATATTGGCCGATCTTGCAAGAAGACCATGCCCTTACTAAAGTTTTAGGTAAAAAACCCAGCTTCATTTACAGACGTGCACCGTCGTTACGTCACCACCTGGTGCACAACGTCCTTGATCCACCACGGACTATTAGTCTTTGCCCTGAACTTAAGGGCTTTTTCAAATGCCAGCGATGCCTGGCCTGTAGGGTGAGTAAAAAACAACCCAGAAAGAAAACAAGTTTTAAATCAAGAAATGACTTCAAAGAATATCAAATCAAGGAGCTGATCACCTGTGATACTACACACGTGACTTATGTCATCGAATGTCCGTGCCACTTACAATATGTGGGCAGAACCACCCGTCCCTTGAAAGTGAGAATACGAGAGCATATCAACAGGATCAAAGCCGGTTTTCCAAAACACCATCTCTCACGCCACTTCAAAGAATTCCACCAGCAAGACCCGACTAGTTTGATCTTTTACGGCATAGATACCATTAAAGACAACTGGAGGGGTGGCAATAAGACAACAGCCATCTCCCAAAATGAGACGGGATGGATTTACCGTCTGGGCTCTTTGGCGCCCTTTGGGTTAAATAAGGATATTGACCTAAATTGCTTCTTGGCCAACCCTTAGATCTATCACATATTTAATATAAGATGACCCACCCAGTTAACTATTCCATACATTCTATATGGCCCACCGATTTTTCACCTTTCTCACACCCCTGTGACTAGCAGGGATGTCCTCGTAGCCAGCATTTTTAGTGCTGCCCATTTATATGCCACTAGCATAATGATTCCAATCCTAATATCTTAATATTTCATTCCTACCATTCTATGCTGCATGCCAGTTCCTCTTCTTGGACACCTATGAACTCTCTAAAATCTACCCTTATGTTCACATTAGAGACAGATACAGTCAAACCCCCTATGAGGGCTAACATACACGTTTCAGGCAGTTCATCTACCAATGTTATGGGTTAGCAATCTGTACACAATGTCACATTTTAGCCCCTTTTGTGTAGTGGCTTGCTTATAGGGGTGTAATGTTGTTATGAATGGCTGTCGTCCAACCCATTAATTAATTGTTTGTTGTGCCTCCAGAATCATTCAATTTTTTAAACTCCCCCTTTGGGGGTATAATAATTTTTGAATTTTTGAATTTTTGAATATATTGGTGCCCTTGAAATTATGGCCCTATAGGCCATTAATCACCTTGCCTTTGGCTTAAACCAACCTAACCTATGTATTAACCTTAGATGGTCATGTAGCAATGCGTTATGACATCTTAATAACATTGCATTTCAGATTAGGGGTCATTATAGTCCATATGCCCTGATGCCCTGATTAGTCATGTTGAACATTTTGTATGATGCTACATACACCATATTAACGGGTTCACTGCCTTAACCTGGTAGCTCTATTTCAACAGAATTATTTAAAATAATTTTTTTCCTAAATAGAATTTTTTCTAATATAAATGCTGCCTAACCACTGGATTACATACTACTACATTTTGGCTAGCTGTCACTTTATCCATATACCCAGCTCTTCTACATTACTCCTTCCACCATATCCTCGTTTTTTATATTATAATTTTTATTTATATTTTATGCCGAGTTGTTATTGTACAACTATCCATCACTTAGTATTGCGGTTTTTCCCTTTATAATGTGATACTTTACATTTTGAGGCTTTGCTATTGAATATATTATGGACGGATTGACGTTGTTATGTGGATAGCGTTTCCCCCTATAAGCAAAGCCTAATAGATATATTCCCATAAAGGGTTTATCAAATGTATTATGAATCACTATCCAGGAAACCAGCACAGTGGACAATGATCTTTGCATGTCCTTTGTAGCAATATTGTTGTATGCAATGCCGATGTTTTACTGTTTAAATTATTGCTTAAATAGATCTGCAATATGTCCGAGGATACCAGCGCCAACATGCGGCAATAGGAACGCCCATCGGTACACCCTACAACATACCAATTAGTTGGGATTCCCTAATATCTCCTGATTGGCTTTTTCCGTAGAGGGGGAGGGATGCCTGCATGTTGACGCCCGCTATATAAACTATCTGACGAGGTATGCGTGTACCCGCTTCAGAAGACGTAACCAATACGAAACGTGCGTAAAGCGGACACACGCACACCCACACGCACTCCCGGATTGATCAGCTGTTACCCTGTGGAGCGCGCGGCGTTCCCCAGCTGGAGACGACACTTACGATCTTACCGGCTAGTAGTGCTGTGCTGGGAGGCTTATGCTTTTGCATGCTGATTGCCTACTACTTTGTTTTTATATTTTATCCCCACCAATTGTCCTTATCCCAATACCCATTGGAAATTGGTTTTAAAAACGTTTTATTTTATGTATGCTGTATTGCACATGCCTCATAGGCAGTGTTAATTAAACAAATAAACCCCCCATTTTTTGAACATACTGCGCCATGAGAATATTTTTTTCATTGGAGGAATCCCGGAATTAATAAAAAAGAAGCAGAGCCATCCAGGCCAGGACATCTGTGCATCCATAGGACCCAGGAAGAACGATATCGCAGCTGCTGGAGATCCATTCTACTTGCACTTTACCCCTGCAGGGGTGAGTGCCTTCGGTGAGTAGGGACCCAGGAGGGGAGCACCGGAGCACTGTGCGAATCCACCACTGCATTTTTTGTGATTTATCACCCTTCGTGGGTGCACCAGCTCACGGACACTTATCTAAACATATATTCTGTTTATTTTCATTAATATTTTTATTTTTATTTTTATTTTTATTTTTTGACATTACGTGGACTGTATAGTGTGGCTGCTATATTTATGCATCTATCTACTCTTATTTTTATTTTGTTATAGCCTCACTGCATTTATTGCTAAGTTACATACTTATTGATATTCACCACCACGCCGGTACATATATATTTTTTTATATTTTTTGATTTCATTTATCACTGATTAATGATCACGTTTTATCTGATATATCTAAGTTTGTAATTTTGTGGCATCACTTAACTTACAGTTCACACACTGAGTGACCACCTTTGCGGCTCAGAGCCATTTTTTGCACATTTGTTGTACAACTTTTAGAGTGTATATTATATGCCAATTAGGCCATCACATATTATCACACTCAGGTACTTGTATTCTTTTCACTTGGTTTGATCACATACAAGTCACATCCGTACCTCATTGGTACATTCAGCCTCTATTCTAGACAGCGCCACTACCCCTTCCATTTTTTAATTTAGTTCAGTTTGTATCCCCTAGGGGATTACTTATTAGGGGGGCTGCAGTCTCCAGTTACATCCATACTCACCGTCTCTGAGTTATTTATAATACTGACACCACCCTAGTTCATTGCTCCACCCTCACATATTCTTTCCTAAGCGCGGTACACCTCCCCTTTATTCACTTTCACACCCCTGGTGTGACTTCACTGCAGCTATGGAAGTGTTTGGGTATATGAGTAATAGAAACATAGATGTCGGGGGTATTTTTAGCCAGGAAGAGATTATTAACAGACAGGACATGCAAGGGCTGGTCAAACAGTTGAGACATATAATGGAGAAACAACTGAGAGTATGGTGGGACATTGCCACCTTGGAAACATATATAAAAGAAAAAATGACCCCAAGAAGATTACGATGGGACGTACACCCGAACGATAATGTTGATGACGCTGTGCTTATGAATGAATGGTACTGTTTTTTCAACACATGTGAGAACGAACTTTTACATAAAATTGTTAAAAGAAGGAAATTCAAGCTTAAAGCAATTGAAAAAAGTATCACAGAAATACAGAATTTACTAACCCCTTTTACAAGCCAGCAAGACTATAAGGATAAATCGAAGGAATTACAGGATATCATCAAAAAATATGATAATGATATCCAAATTAAAAAACAAAAGAAATTTAAGAGGGACGTACTTGATTATAAAAACATGCAGGTATACAAATGGCAAGCCTCCATGGAAGAACCTACTGAAGGCCTTGATGATACTCTTATGGATGAAAGCGACCCCACATCACTGGCCGATGCCGAAGCAATTGCCCCTGGGCACTCGACCAACCCAGTGGCAACTAATAGGGCTGGAGAAGCCATATCGGGCACACCCCATACACCAAGATGGCAGCAAGGAAGACCTGAGAACAGAAGGGTGAGATACCAAGATAATGAGTACTACAGGAGCCCTAATCCACCAAGATGGAGATCGCATAGCCGTAATAGGCACTCTCCAGGCCGAGACCATTACCCTTATGATCCCTATTACAACCAAGGAAGAAACAATGGGGATTTTCACAGGGGAGGCCCCAACACCCGACCACCAGGAAGATGGCGAACGAGAACAGGACACGGGAATACAGGATGGAGAGTGGCGAATGGCAGCCGAGGGGCTACCCCTGGAAGATCAGCAGGAAGAGGAGAAAACCAAAGAAATCAAGGATACCAGGAACGGGCGCCCTACTCCAACCCATGGCACAACAGACCGTACCAACAGGACAGAGAAACAGAGCCCACCCAAAGAGAAAACGCGCCAGAGGGTGCAGGGGAGGGCAGAAGAAAACGCCCAAGGCAACATTAGGGAAAGGCATATTTAACCTTAGCGATATCCAACTAACTAAGGAAGAAATGCAGATCTTGGACTTAGGTTTGAAATATGCACCGGAAAAAGCATTGGACCAATTTGAGGTGTTCATTGACCTTCAAAAATTCCTTAGAAAATTAAATCTACGTAAATTTTTTCTGAACAACCAAGATGAGGACATAACGGAAGTATCGGAATACACTCAAACTAACTTACGGAACAATTCTACGTTCAATCCTAATACACCAGGGAACCAGTGCATAGGAGCTTTCAAAAAATGGTGGAAGCAGATTTGAAAAAACTGCAGAAAAAATACAAAAATAAAAATAAGAATGTGTGGAAAACCATTAAAGAAATTGGTAAAAGAAATGAAGTCATAATCAGACCGGCAGATAAGGGAGGTGGCCTTGTCATCTTAAATAAAGTTGATTATGAAGAGGAGATGGAAAATCTGCTCAGAGTTGAAAACACCTATAAAAAAACTTAAGGGCAACCCTAAAGCAAGGTTCACCAAAAAACTAGAGAAATTTGTCAAAAAAGGCAAAACCTTGGGAATTTTGAACAAAAAAGAGGCCGACTACTTAGTGTCCAATTCTACCAAAACACCCGTAATCTATTACACCCCGAAGATACATAAAAGACTAGAAAAACCCCCAGGTAGACCAATCATTAGCGGGATTAATTCCATCTTTTCCCGCTTAGGAGAGTACCTGGATACGTATTTACAACCAATAGTCAAGCAGGGTAGGTCACATCTCCGCGACAGTCTTCAATTGATCAACGAATTACAACACATTGATGGTGCAGAAAATTGGCTTCTAGCTACTATTGACGTCAATTCGTTGTATACGAGTATATCACAAGCAGATGGGGTGATGGGGGTAGAGAAAGCCCTACACCAAAATACTACGTTAAAACAAGCACAAATTAACTATATAGTAGAAGGTCTTCAAATGGCGATGGAATGTAACTATTTCTGGTACCGGAAAAACTACTATGTACAAACCAAGGGTGTGGCGATGGGGGCTCGTTATGCCCCCAGTGTTGCCAACCTGCTGATGGACTGTTGGGAGGACGAACATATATATAGTCAAAATATTCCCCAGATTAGATTGTACAGGCGGTACATTGACGATCTTATCATTTTATGGGACGGAACAACTGATATGTTCGAAAATTTCCTACAAGATCTGGACACCAACAGGTATGGCCTCACCTTTACCGGGAAGCACAATATGGAATGCATAGATTACCTTGACCTTCAGATCTATAAACAAGGATCTAAGTTACATACAAGAACACACTTTAAATCCACGGACCGTAATGGATACATTCCATCAACAAGTTGTCATCACCCACGCTGGAAAGCCAATATACCCAAAGGGCAAATGATGAGACTCCGGAGGAACTGCAGTTCCATCACAGACTACATGGCCCAAGCAGACATAATTGTTGACCGATTTAAGGAGAAGGGATATAAGGAAGAACATCTGGTAAAACTAAAAGCTGAAGTTCTAAACATGGATAGAAGTTCCATGCTGTCACTCAAAAAGAAGAGCAAAAATAACAAAACAGATGTGGCATTTATTACCGGCTTTAATTCCCAATATAAAGACTTCGAACATATCATCAAAAAATATTGGCCGATCTTGCAAGAAGACCATGCCCTTACTAAAGTTTTAGGTAAAAAACCCAGCTTCATTTACAGACGTGCACCGTCGTTACGTCACCACCTGGTGCACAACGTCCTTGATCCACCACGGACTATTAGTCTTTGCCCTGAACTTAAGGGCTTTTTCAAATGCCAGCGATGCCTGGCCTGTAGGGTGAGTAAAAAACAACCCAGAAAGAAAACAAGTTTTAAATCAAGAAATGACTTCAAAGAATATCAAATCAAGGAGCTGATCACCTGTGATACTACACACGTGACTTATGTCATCGAATGTCCGTGCCACTTACAATATGTGGGCAGAACCACCCGTCCCTTGAAAGTGAGAATACGAGAGCATATCAACAGGATCAAAGCCGGTTTTCCAAAACACCATCTCTCACGCCACTTCAAAGAATTCCACCAGCAAGACCCGACTAGTTTGATCTTTTACGGCATAGATACCATTAAAGACAACTGGAGGGGTGGCAATAAGACAACAGCCATCTCCCAAAATGAGACGGGATGGATTTACCGTCTGGGCTCTTTGGCGCCCTTTGGGTTAAATAAGGATATTGACCTAAATTGCTTCTTGGCCAACCCTTAGATCTATCACATATTTAATATAAGATGACCCACCCAGTTAACTATTCCATACATTCTATATGGCCCACCGATTTTTCACCTTTCTCACACCCCTGTGACTAGCAGGGATGTCCTCGTAGCCAGCATTTTTAGTGCTGCCCATTTATATGCCACTAGCATAATGATTCCAATCCTAATATCTTAATATTTCATTCCTACCATTCTATGCTGCATGCCAGTTCCTCTTCTTGGACACCTATGAACTCTCTAAAATCTACCCTTATGTTCACATTAGAGACAGATACAGTCAAACCCCCTATGAGGGCTAACATACACGTTTCAGGCAGTTCATCTACCAATGTTATGGGTTAGCAATCTGTACACAATGTCACATTTTAGCCCCTTTTGTGTAGTGGCTTGCTTATAGGGGTGTAATGTTGTTATGAATGGCTGTCGTCCAACCCATTAATTAATTGTTTGTTGTGCCTCCAGAATCATTCAATTTTTTAAACTCCCCCTTTGGGGGTATAATAATTTTTGAATTTTTGAATTTTTGAATATATTGGTGCCCTTGAAATTATGGCCCTATAGGCCATTAATCACCTTGCCTTTGGCTTAAACCAACCTAACCTATGTATTAACCTTAGATGGTCATGTAGCAATGCGTTATGACATCTTAATAACATTGCATTTCAGATTAGGGGTCATTATAGTCCATATGCCCTGATGCCCTGATTAGTCATGTTGAACATTTTGTATGATGCTACATACACCATATTAACGGGTTCACTGCCTTAACCTGGTAGCTCTATTTCAACAGAATTATTTAAAAGAATTTTTTTCCTAAATAGAATTTTTTCTAATATAAATGCTGCCTAACCACTGGATTACATACTACTACATTTTGGCTAGCTGTCACTTTATCCATATACCCAGCTCTTCTACATTACTCCTTCCACCATATCCTCGTTTTTTATATTATAATTTTTATTTATATTTTATGCCGAGTTGTTATTGTACAACTATCCATCACTTAGTATTGCGGTTTTTCCCTTTATAATGTGATACTTTACATTTTGAGGCTTTGCTATTGAATATATTATGGACGGATTGACGTTGTTATGTGGATAGCGTTTCCCCCTATAAGCAAAGCCTAATAGATATATTCCCATAAAGGGTTTATCAAATGTATTATGAATCACTATCCAGGAAACCAGCACAGTGGACAATGATCTTTGCATGTCCTTTGTAGCAATATTGTTGTATGCAATGCCGATGTTTTACTGTTTAAATTATTGCTTAAATAGATCTGCAATATGTCCGAGGATACCAGCGCCAACATGCGGCAATAGGAACGCCCATCGGTACACCCTACAACATACCAATTAGTTGGGATTCCCTAATATCTCCTGATTGGCTTTTTCCGTAGAGGGGGAGGGATGCCTGCATGTTGACGCCCGCTATATAAACTATCTGACGAGGTATGCGTGTACCCGCTTCAGAAGACGTAACCAATACGAAACGTGCGTAAAGCGGACACACGCACACCCACACGCACTCCCGGATTGATCAGCTGTTACCCTGTGGAGCGCGCGGCGTTCCCCAGCTGGAGACGACACTTACGATCTTACCGGCTAGTAGTGCTGTGCTGGGAGGCTTATGCTTTTGCATGCTGATTGCCTACTACTTTGTTTTTATATTTTATCCCCACCAATTGTCCTTATCCCAATACCCATTGGAAATTGGTTTTAAAAACGTTTTATTTTATGTATGCTGTATTGCACATGCCTCATAGGCAGTGTTAATTAAACAAATAAACCCCCCATTTTTTGAACATACTGCGCCATGAGAATATTTTTTTCATTGGAGGAATCCCGGAATTAATAAAAAAGAAGCAGAGCCATCCAGGCCAGGACATCTGTGCATCCATAGGACCCAGGAAGAACGATATCGCAGCTGCTGGAGATCCATTCTACTTGCACTTTACCCCTGCAGGGGTGAGTGCCTTCGGTGAGTAGGGACCCAGGAGGGGAGCACCGGAGCACTGTGCGAATCCACCACTGCATTTTTTGTGATTTATCACCCTTCGTGGGTGCACCAGCTCACGGACACTTATCTAAACATATATTCTGTTTATTTTCATTAATATTTTTATTTTTATTTTTATTTTTATTTTTTGACATTACGTGGACTGTATAGTGTGGCTGCTATATTTATGCATCTATCTACTCTTATTTTTATTTTGTTATAGCCTCACTGCATTTATTGCTAAGTTACATACTTATTGGTATTCACCACCACGCCGGTACATATATATTTTTTTATATTTTTTGATTTCATTTATCACTGATTAATGATCACGTTTTATCTGATATATCTAAGTTTGTAATTTTGTGGCATCACTTAACTTACAGTTCACACACTGAGTGACCACCTTTGCGGCTCAGAGCCATTTTTTGCACATTTGTTGTACAACTTTTAGAGTGTATATTATATGCCAATTAGGCCATCACATATTATCACACTCAGGTACTTGTATTCTTTTCACTTGGTTTGATCACATACAAGTCACATCCGTACCTCATTGGTACATTCAGCCTCTATTCTAGACAGCGCCACTACCCCTTCCATTTTTTAATTTATAACAAAATTTCAACCATGTAAAGTGAACAGCAGTCAACAATGACATTAATAACCATCATCACTGTAATTAACAAATAAGGAGAGACTTTAAGGTTTGAGTACTCTTCTTCTAGTTTTCTGGGAACCCCAAGAACTCATCATCGCTAGTGTCAGAATTTATGAAGCTCAGTTGCTCGCAATCACTGACATCACTTTCTTCGCCATCTTCATATACGATACAATCTTCAGTTCCATCTAAGGCATTGCTAATGCCACATTTTTTGAATGACTGTACAACAATTTCCTCCTTCACTGAGTGCCATGATGTTTTCACCCATTCACAAACTTGAGTGATAGTGGGCCTCTTCATTCGTCCAGCAGGTGTCAGATCATAATTACCAGCAGCCATCAATTTGTTCCACTCTTCTCGCATAAACACTTTAAATGGTTTGTTGATGGAAACGTCGAGAGTTTGCAACTGGCGGGTAAGACCCCCAGGAATCACAGCTAGATGAGTCTTCACTTCTTTAAAGCACTTTTTTGTCGGTTCGCTAATATGTGCTCTAAACTGGTCAAGCACTAATAAGGCAGGTTTTTTCAGAAGCCCTCCAGGACGTTTGGACCAGACTTTTTCAACCCATACTCTCATTCCATTTTCGTCCATCCATCCTTTGTCATGGACATGTACAACAACTCCTCGTGGAATCACTTCTTTTGGGAAGGTTTTCCTTTTGAAAATTAGCATGGGCGGCAATTTGGTGCCGTCTGCACAGCAGGACAACACAACTGTGTAATGGGTTTTCTCATGTCCTGAGGTTTTGACAGTTATGGTTTTGGCACCTTTCATATCAACAGTCCTATTAGATGGCACATCAAAGGTTAGCGGGACTTCATCCATATTCCCAATCTGGGCGATTTCAAAACAATTTTTCTTCCTAGAATCAATCACAAATTTGTGAAAAGACAGAATTTTAGATTTGTATTCTTTAGGCATTTTTTGCGCAATTCTAGTTTTGGTGCGCATAACAAGGTCACATCGCTTCATAAATCTGTAGCACCACGATGGTGATCCAGTAAATGCCTAAATGCCTTTCTCTACAGCAATGCGTTTGGCTTCATATATGATAATTTTTGTAGAGACTGACAAGCCATTATTCCGATGATGTGTGATCCATTCTTTCATGGCCACTTCTAACTGTGGCCACTTTGCAGCATGCCCGTGAAAAGTGGGCTTACTTTTATGGGCCCTGCTGTGGGTGGCTGAGCTTGCACCTGGTCTCTGCTGTGGGTGGCTGAGCTGGCACCTGGTCCCGGCAGTGGGTGGCTGAGCTGGCACCTGGTCCCGGCAGTGGGTGGCTGAGCTGGCACCTGGTCTGGGCAGTTGGTGGCTGAGCTGGCACCTGGTCCCGGCAGTGGGTGGCTGAGCTGGAACCTGGTCCGGGCAGTGGGTGGCTGAGCTGGCACCTGGTCCGGGCAGTGGGTGGCTGAGCTGGCACCTGGTCCCTGCTGTGGGTGGCTGAGCTGGTACCTGGTCCCTGGTCCATGCTGTTCAGATGCTGAGGGAGCAACCAATTAGGTTACACTATTATGGTCAGCTGACTCAGGGGTCAGCTGACCATAATAGTGTAACCTAATTGGTTGCTGACTCAGGAGAGCACTCAGTGCACGGAGCAATGCGTAGTGACGCCGTGTGAGCGTAGCTCCATGCACTGGAAAAGGCGCAATGTTCCTGGGGATTCTCATAGCCCGCTTCACTTGCCGACATCCGCAAAACATGGACCAAGCCGAATCGTGTGAGTGAGCGTACTTTTATGGGCCCTGCTGTGGGTGGCTGAGCTTGCACCTGGTCTCTGCTGTGGGTGGCTGAGCTGGCACCTGGTCCCGGCAGTGGGTGGCTGAGCTGGCACCTGGTCCCGGCAGTGGGTGGCTGAGCTGGCACCTGGTCTGGGCAGTTGGTGGCTGAGCTGGCACCTGGTCCCGGCAGTGGGTGGCTGAGCTGGCACCTGGTCCCTGCTGTGGGTGGCTGAGCTGGTACCTAGTCCCTGGTCCATGCTGTTCAGATGCTGAGGGAGCAACCAATTAGGTTACACTATTATGGTCAGCTGACTCAGGGGTCAGCTGACCATAATAGTGTAACCTAATTGGTTGATGACTCAGGAGAGCACTCAGTGCACGGAGCAATGCGTAGTGACGCCGTGTGAGCGTAGCTCCATGCGCTGGAAAAGGCGCAATGTTCCTGGGGATTCTCGTAGCCCGCTTCACTTGCCGACATCCGCAAAACATGGACCAAGCCGAATCGTGTGAGTGAGCTGACAGCGCCCGCTGCCCGCCCGCTACCCGCCCGCTGCCTGCCTGCTGTTCCCGGTACCGGTAAGTTAAATGGCGGTGACGGGGGGGGCTGTCAGTTTAGTATTCGGACCATAAGGCGCAGAGACTTTTTTCTCCATACATTTGGAGAAAAAAAGTGCGTCTTATAGTCCAAAAAATACAGTAAATGTCAGACTTACCTGCTCTGTGCTGTGGTTTTGCACAGAGCATCTCAGATCCTCTTCTCTGGTGCCTCTTCTGTGCACCTGGCCCCGATCCTCCTGCCGAGTTCCCACTTAGCAAGCAACTTGCTATAGGGGCAAGCGACCTGCACTGCAGCTTTGTGTGTCTATTCAGACATGGAGCCGCGGCCTTGCCCCGCCCCCTCTCTATCCTCATTGGCTCATTGACTTTGATTGACAGCAGTGGGAGTCAATGATATCCCCAATGAGGAGGGAGAGTCCTGGCCAGCTGAGGCTGTCCTGTATATTGCTGGATTGAGATGGGGCTCAGGTAAGTATTAAGGGGGGTGAGGGGGGCTGCTGCACACAGAATGTTTTTTATCTTAATGCATAGAATGCATTAAGATAGAAAAACGTTTGACTTTGCAACCATTTTAAGCTCCAACTGTCCCTGCAAAGTGGACCAAGCATTAGTTAATTTATTGTAAATGTATTTAAATGAAAAAATAATGGTGCTAATATCACAATGTTACAGTGAAACAAATACTGAGACAACTCCAATAACACCAAGTGACAATGAAACTGAAACACAAAAAATAAAAATTAAAAAGCATAAAAGTCCAAAACCAAAAAGGAAAAATAAAAAAAAAAGTGAAAAAAAGTTTTAATCAAAGTCCATAAATGTGATAAGCTTCTAGTGATTAACTTAGTGGCAAATCTTCTATGATTAAAACTCAAAATGAACATTTACAATTCATTACTATTTTACGTGGCAGCTCCAGGTTAGGTCATTTGCATGAGCACAGTGGTGGGACATCAAGCATAGGAGTGTGAGACTTGCTGACCAACAGTTGGATATAATTAGATAATTTATGTTCTAATTAATGTGTAACGCATACAGTATATAAGATACAGATTATGGTATTCCCCATGAGAATGACTTTATCTGCTTTTCGCCAGTAGAAGTAGAATCATATATGCCCAGGCACTATTCAAATGCAGCACCTGCTTTCTGGACCCAGAGATGCTGGTTCAGTAATTACAAAACAACAAATCCTGATGCCTGTGCAGTTTTGGCTGTGCTCACTAATGTCTGGCACAGATCATCCTACATCAGATAACATCATCTAGGTGGATCCTTATATTATTGTCAGGACCTCTGCAGAGCCTGGACCAGCTCTGTGACATCAACCGACAGAGAGCTTTAGCCTGCTGTCAGCTGAATCTGAGTCAAAGGAATAGGGATGAGCCCAACATGCCCCCCCCCCCCCCGTTCGGTTCGCACCAGAACCTGCGAACAGACCAAAAGTTTGTGTGAACTTTAGAACCCTGTTAAAGTCTATGGGACTCAAACGTTTGAAATCGAAAGTGCTAATTTTAAAGGCTAATATGCAAGTTATTGTCCTAAAAAGTGTTTGGAGACCTGGGTTCCTTGTTTCAATTAAAGCATTATTAAATTCACTGCTCCCGAAAAAAATTCAGTTTTTAAAACTTTTTTTTGCATTGATAAATGTCCCCTGGGGCAGGACTTTTTAGGACAATAACTTGCATATTAGCCTTTAAAATTAGCACTTTATATTTCTCCCATAGACTTTAACAGGGTGTTCCGCGGCTTTTCAAATTTGCCCTGAACAACCCAAATTGTTCGCTGTTCGCCGAACAGTCGAACAGGCAATGTTCGAGTCAAAAATGACACAGAAGAGAAGTATGGCCAAAAAAGCTTTGGCTTACTTTCCTTTTAAACTCCCTGCAAAGTATGTTAGTCACCCAAAGGGGATTGATTTTTTCTTAATAAAGTGGAGTTACTCTTTAAGCAAAAATGGTACTCATAATTCAAATTCAGTAGCAAATGTTTGGGAAATCCACCATACAACCATATTAACTACTTCCCACCTGGCCACTGTCCATATACGGCCAGGTGGGCGCTTCCTCCGCTGGCCGGTGATCAGTATGAGCTGTATGTCCCAAAAATAGTATCCCCACACACATGTTCCCACACAGTAAAAACACCTGTCCCTCACATACCTGTATGTAACAGTAAAATCACATGTCCCAATGATCATCTGCACACATATGTCCGTGATCACCTGCGCACATCTGTAAATGATCATCTGCGTACATATGTCTGTGATCACACAAACCAATTATTATACCATTTAACAGGATTTTTTTTACCAAAAATGTGTAACAGAATACATTTTGACTTAAATGTATGACAACGTTTGATTTTATTGTATTTCTTTTTAAAAAAGAAAGAAAAAAATATTGTTTTTTTTCCAAATTTCCGTTTTTTTTTCACTTACATCGCAAAAAAAATATAAAATGGACTCATGAATAAATCCCACCAAAAGAAAGCTCTATTTGTGTGAACAAAGTGATAACAATTTAATTTGGGTACAGCGTAGCATGACCGTGCAATTGTCATTGAAAGTGTGAGAGCGCAGAAAGTTGAAAATTGGTCTGGGAAGGAAGGGGGCAAAAGTGCCCACTATTGAAGTGGTTAAGCAAAAGCCTAAATGGTTATTTAGGCATCATTGTGAGAACCAGCAGCAATTGTTCTATGCCAGTGCACTTTGCAGGCCAAGAACATATCGCAGCATGCTTCATGCTAAGGCAGCATCTGAAAAGGCATAGTCGTGAAGGGACATTGGTGTCCCCATGCTTAAATTACTGTAGCCCCCACCCCACCCCACACACACGCACGCACGCATACAAACAATACCCCCCACCCCACTCTGTTTAATCACTGCAGCAAAAAAAAATTAAAAATACAAACAATACCCACCCCCCACCACCACCTCCTTGAACTCAGTGGGAATCTGCTAATGTTGCGTGCAATTCAAATCCACGTTAAAACAACAACTATTTACCAAGCCCATACCTTCTGTATTTCTGGAAAAACATAAACATTTCATATAAAATTACATAATGAAAATATAACTATATTACAAAGTAACACAATATACAATGGTGATTTATCCGTTTAGTTTTAGCGATTAAATATATTTAACTAGTATAAATGTATTACTGATATATAATTTCTTCCACAGCTCCAATTATCTGCTTTACTAACTTTTATTGCCTGATTCACATAAGTGTTCTGCTGTTTTTCAAATTGCTGTAACTTGTACTGTGCCGAAAGTTTACTGCTGCTTAAACATTAATAATAACGCTCTTACATAAACCTCAAAACACCAAACTAGATGCCTTTAAATTGTTAATTTGCCTTATGTCATGTGCAAAATGTATGAGGGTCAATCAGAATCCAATTCTAAACATATGAAGGCTTCAATAAGTGGAAAGAACACCCAGTGGGGTACCTACTTTATTCCTCCCACTCAAAAAATCTGCTGCAATAAAGACAGGATTCTTCTTGCTATACCTTATAGCTGGATAGTATGCAAAAGTAAGTCAGTAGTAAATCTTTTTGTAAAATTAAACCAAAGAATTTTCAAAGCAGTCTTTCCCTTAATTTAATAATTTGTAGAGATGGTATCCTTATTTGTGACATGTCTTTGTAGACATACATGAATGAGACAATTGTTTTCATTTTCTAATTGTCTTGTCTTATTAGCTCTGTATAAGTGCTCCTAATTGAATATACTGGATACCAGGACTACCACTGGGCTTCCGCATAGGCACAATTCTAATACTGTATAGCCACAGTTGGGTCCTTTGCAGGGACGTGCAGTGAGGTCAGTGGCTGGAAAGGCACTGTCTAGTATCAAAGCCAGATACACACAGGTTACATGTGCCGCAAACATTAGAGCAAGAGCAAAAATTCTAGCACTAGACCTCCTCTGTAACTCTAAATATGTAATCTGTAAACATTTTTAAAGCGTTACCTACGGAGATTTTTAAGCAGTACACTGCACTTATAAAAAAAGAATTTACTTACAGAAAAAAGTTTTTACATCCGCTGCCTGCTTCTGTGGATTTTTGCCCTCCTTTGTCTTCTCAGTGCGCATGGCATATGAGCTCCTCATAGCAAGGCAAGGACAGCCGCCATGCCGTCTTTCCGGCAGAATCCGCCTATGGCCTGCCAGGTGTACCTAGAGCATTTGGCACCCGGGGCGGATCCTATATCTGCCCCCCCGTAAAATGTAAAAACACCCCACTGTGCCCCCTGCATCCTTCAATATATCTGTCACTACTGTGTACCCCCTCTCCACAACTGCACTAAGGGACCTCTCTACATTACACAGCACCCTGCACCTCTGGACGCCTTTACATTACACAGCACCCTGCACCTCCGGACCCCTTTACATTACACAGCACCTCTGGGCCCCTTTACATTACACAGCACCCTGCACCTCTGGGCCCCTTTACATTACACAGCACCCTGCACCTCTGGGCCCCTTTACATTACACAGCACCCTGCACCTCTGGACCCCATTACATTACACAGCACCCTGCACCAATGGACCCCTTTATATTACACAGCACCCTGCACCTCTGGGCCCCTTTACATTACACAGCACCCTGCACCTCTGGACCCCTTTACATTACACAGCACCTCTGGGCCACTTTACATTACACAGCACCCTGCACCTCTGGGCCCCTTTACATTACACAGCACCCTGCACCTCTGGGCCCCTTTACATTACACAGCACCCTGCACCTCTGGACCCCATTACATTACACAGCACCCTGCACCAATGGACCCCTTTATATTACACAGCACCCTGCACCTCTGGGCCCCTTTACATTACACAGCACCCTGCACCTCTGGACCCCTTTACATTACACAGCACCTCTGGGCCACTTTACATTACACAGCACCCTGCACCTCTGGGCCCCTTTACATTACACAGCACCCTGCACCTCTGGACCCCTTTACATTACACAGCACCCTGTACCTCTGGACCCCATTACATTACACAGCACCCTGTACCTCTGGACCCCTTTACATTACACAGCACCCTGCACTCCTGGGCCCCTTTACATTACACAGCACCCTGCACCCCTGGGCCCCTTTAAAATACACAGCACTCTGCACCTCTGGACCCCTTTACACTACACAGCACCTTGCACCTCTGGGCCCCTTTACATTACACAGCACCCTGCACCCCTGGGCCCCTTTACATTACACAGCACCCTGCACCCCTGGGCCCCTTTACATTACACAGCACTCTGCACCTCTGGACCCCTTTACACTACACAGCACCTTGCACCTCTGGGCCCCTTTACATTATACAGCACCCTGCACCTCTGGACCCCATTACATTACACAGCCCCTGCACCTCTGGGCCCCTTTACATTACACAGCACCTCTGGGCCCCATTACATTACAAAGCCCCCTGCACTTCTGGACCCCTTTACATTACATAGCACCTCTGGATGGACCCCTTTACATTACACAGCACCTTGCATCACTGGGCCCCTTACATTACACAGCACCTTGCACCTATGGGCCCCTTACATTACACAGCACCCCACAGCTCTGGACCCCTTTACATTACACAGCACCCTGCACCACTGGACCCCTTTACATTACACAGCACCCTGCACCACTGGACCCCTTTACATTACACAGCACCCTGCACCCCTTTACATTACACAGCCCCGGACACCTGTATGTAACACAGACACCCCCCCCCCCTAGCAGTTCTGGACCTCCTGCATGTTACGCAGACCCCCGTACAGTGCATACCCCTTCACCCTAAAATACAGATCTCTCCTTACAATATAGAACCCCCTCTACAATACAGATTTACCCCTACAATACAGAACCCCCCTACAATAGACCACCCCTACAGTGCAGACTCCCCTACAATAAAGAAGCCCCCACAATACAGAACACCCCCCCTACAATAGACCACTCCTACAGTGCAGACCACCTACAATAAAGAACCCCCCCACAATACAGAACACCCCCCTACAATACAGAACCCCCCCTACAATAGACCACCCCTACAATAGACCACCCCTACAATAAAGAACCCCCCCCACAATACAGAAACCCCCCCCTACAATACAGATCAACCCCTACAGTGCAGACCCCTCAACAATAAAGAACCCCCACACACACACACAATACAGACGACCCCCCCTTCAGACCTGTAAAGCAAGCAGGCTCAGATAACCTGCTTGCCGCGTGCTGCACACACAGCACAGTGCAGGCAAGGGGGAGGCTGCTTCACTGCTCGGCTGCGTGACTGAGACAGTCACAGGCAGCCGAGACTCAGACCCGCGGAGCTGCCTAAGGAGAAGGGGGAATCACTGCGGCCAGGTCCCGGGTGTGCCGACGGCTCGCTGGGATGCGGCTTGCACGGCACCCCCCCCCCTGCAAAGCCAGGCACCCGGCACCACGCCATGCCACCCGGCAAGGTCCTCTTCAGTCGCGGGGGCGCCGGCCTGACACCCCCAGTGTGCGGCACGCCCCCGCCCTCTACTTAATATGCGGGCGAATTAAAAAATCTGTGCGGTCGTCAGGCGCCCATGTTGCTATGGCGCCCTGTGCGATCGCACTGTCCGCACACCCCAAAGGCCGGCCTTGCCTTTTGCTCTTCCTACTGTATGTAGTGATTTCCAGGATGTGTCCTGCAATAGTCAGGTTAATACACTCTGTAGCCCATGTGGCACTCTGGATGAGGAGCCGACCTGTGAACCTGAGCCGATCATTCACTCCAGTTTGCATAACAGGTTACCTTTGTCTGTCCCAAAAATGCACTGCCAGGCTAACTGGTCTGCAAGTTCTGCAGTCGCTACACCTTGTGCTGCGATTCGGGTAGTCGCTACACCTGACTATGTAATTCACTCGGCCTCTGCATCAGTTATGCTAGTCCAGCCCATGTCCAGTGAGCTTCCTACCTTTTCTTGTTCAGGACCTTCTGCAGCCTTGCCTCATCCTAGTACTATTACGTCCATTCAAACCTGTCTAAGGGGCTCAATCCATCCTTTAGATAGACTACCTCATTCGGCCAGGTGGGGTTTTCAACTTTGTTTTCAGGGCTCTCTGAATTCTGCTGTTTTTTCTGCTATCCAGCTTGACTCATGTGTCATGTCACCTTCTGACTGTTACGTACCTGGTTTCCAGAGTCTGATGCAGGGTAGCCTCTCTTACGACTCTGGTTCGCGAGCCACTGGATATGGGACAGCGGGCTCGGAGCACAGAGGGGTAGGAGTGCCGGGTGGTGATGTGTAGAAGCAGGTGGACGAATACCTCTGGCAAGTAGATGCTGAACGTACAGCGGAGGATGGGTCAGCGACCCGCACAGAAGCTGCGACTACAGCGGCACAAGTTAGTAACAGTTCAGGTAGGATGGGACAGCGACCCGCACAGAAGCTGCGACTACAGCGGCACAAGTTAGTAATAGTTCAGGTATACCGGGAAAGCAGGGTCAAACAAGCCGGGTCATAACAGGTGATCGTGCAGAAAGATGACTGAAGAATGGTCGGTAAACAAGCAGGTGGATCTGGCAGCAGTGAAGTCAAGCAGGCGGATGGTCAAACGGAGCCGGGTCAGGATAGGAGAGATGAGAGGAGTCAGACAAGCCGGGTTCGATGTTCAAATCAGGTTTCAGGTAGAGTAGTCAAAACAAGCCAAGTTCAGTGTTCAAATCAGGTTTCAGATAGCAAACAGGTCTCAGATAGGATCCACGTCAGAACTGCAGATCAGGCAGCAAAGACACTGTGCTGCTGAGGTGTTTAAATAGGGCAGCCTGCTGTTAATCACTGAAATCAGTCTGCACCATTAACCCTTAAGTGGCAGATCCATGACATTGCCCCCCCCCCAAGGGGCAGCCTCCGGATGCCCAGTCGGGCTTCTTTGTCAGGATGAGCAAGGAAAAAAGCACGTAACAACCTCTTGGCATGTATATTACCTTCTGGCTCCCAAGAATTATCCTCTGGGCCGTACCCCTTCCATTTGACTAGGAATTGATTCTGGCCTTGTCGCTTTCCTACAGTCCAAGATAGCTTCCACCACGTATTCTTCCCAACCGTCAACCTGGATGGGTTCGGGAGGTCTGGATCCTCTGTTGGGAAAAGGATCGGCCACTGCAGGCTTGAGTAGAGAAACGTGGAACACAGGGTGAATTTTCAATGAGTCAGGCAAAAACAGTTCGTAAGAAGCTAAGTTGATTTTTCTTTTAACTGAAAATGGACCCAAAAACCTAGGTGCCAACTTTTTGGATGGGCAAGGTAATTTGAGATTACTTGTAGACAGCCATACCTGATCGTCTGGTTTCAGGTCCAAGTCACCCCTTCTTTTCTTGTCAAAAAATCTCTTGCTATCGGCCTGGGCTTTAGTTACTGCGTCGTGCAATAACTGATTGTTGCGTTGGAGAAAGTCCATAGTACTCTGCACAGCTGGAACTGCTGACTCTGAAAAGAAATCTGGTAAAAATGTTAAATTAAAGCCATAATTAGAGAAAAAAGGGGATTGCCCAGTAGCTGAGTGATTGGTGTTATTATATGCAAATTCTGCCAAAGGCAGCAGAGAGACCCAGTCGTCTTGAGAGAAGGCTGTGAAACACCTAATATATTGTTCCAGGGTTTGATTCGTCCTCTCTGTTTGCCCATTAGACTGGGGGTGGTAGGCTGAGGACAAGGAAAGTTGAATCTGTAGTGTTTCACAGAGGGCTCTCCAGAAACGAGAATTAAATTGGACTCCCCTGTCCGAAACGATGTTGGAAGGTACCCCATGTAGTCTAATGATTTCCTTGATAAACACGCGGGCCGTTTCTGCAGCAGAAGGTGTGTTTTTTAAAGGCAGGAAATGAGCCATTTTAGTAAAACGGTCCACGACAACAAAAATTGCGGTACATCCCTCGGAACGAGGAAGTTCAACAATAAAATCCATTGCGATCATCTCCCATGGTCGGTTAGGTACTGGTAAGGGTTTTAGTAAACCCCAGGCTAGTTTTCGGGGTGTTTTATTTCGGTTGCATATCGGACAAGAACTGATGTAAGACTTGCAAAATTCCTCCAAATTGGGCCACCAGAAGGTGCGTCGTACCAATTCAAGAGTCTTATTAACTCCAAAGTGACCTGCAAGTGGGTGATCATGAAGAAGTTTCAAGACTTCCACTCTAATGTTTTCTGGGACAAAAACCTGACTTCCTCTCCAAAACAGCCCGTTTCTGGAAGTTAGTGAGACATTAGAGGGTTTGGATGAATCGGAAGATGCTCCTCGGATCATGGAGATTAGGTCAGTGTGTAGGAGCAGGAAGTTGCCATCCGACAGGATGGTATCGGGAATAGAAGTATCCTTTGGGTTATCGTACATTCGGGATAATGCATCCGGTTTAATGTTTTTGGATCCTGGTCGGAAGGTAATATGGAAACAAAAACGAGAAAAGAAAAGAGCCCAACGGGCTTGTCGAGGTTTAAGACGTCTGGCAGATTTCAAATACTCCAAATTCTTATGATCTGTGTAGATCAGTACAGGATGAATGGCGCCCTCCAATAGATATCTCCATTCCTCTAGAGCTGTCTTAATGGCCAGTAGTTCTCAATCTCCTACATCATAGTTCTTTTCTGTGGGGGAAAGCTTTCGAGAGAAGAATCCCACTGGGTGTATTAAATCTTTGTCCCCCAAGCGCTGAGAGAGAACGGCTCCTACCGCAACTTCGGAGGCATCGACCTCAAGAAGGAAAGGTAACGTTGGATTGGGATGTCTAAGGATCGGAGCTGAAGTAAAGAGTCTTTTTAAAATGTCAAAGGCCTTCTGCGCTTCAGGGTTCCAACAGAAACGAAGATTTTGTTTCGTGAGTTGTGTGATAGGGGCCACAATTGCCGAAAACCCTCTAATAAATTTTCTATAGAAGTTTGCGAATCCAATGAAACGCTGCACCCCTTTTTTATCCAAGGGTGTTGGCCAGTCTAAGATTGCAGATACCTTCTTTTGATCCATCTCAATTCCTGTAGGGGAAATTACCAGGCCTAAGAATTGGATGGTTTGCTGTTCAAACTCGCATTTTTCAGCTTTCGCATATAAACTGTGCTGACGGAGGCGATCCAGAACCTTACAGACATGTCCTCGGTGCTCCTCCAAGGAACGGGAGAAAATCAGTATGTCATCTAGATACACGATTACAAAAATGTCCAAAAAATCTCGTAATACATCGTTGACGAAGTGCTGAAAAGTAGCGGGCGCGTTACATAGCCCGAAGGGCATGACCAAATATTCGTAATGGCCATAGCGGGTACGGAATGCTGTTTTCCACTCATGTCCATCCTTGATACGTATTAAATTATACGCTCCCCTTAGGTCTAATTTTGTAAAGATAACGGCAAATCTTAATTTTTGGAAAAGTTCAGGTATTAAAGGTAGAGGGTAACGATTTTTCACGGTGACTTTGTTGAGTTCCCGGTAGTCAATACAGGGACGAAGAGTTTGGTCCTTCTTTGTGACGAAAAATATTCCGGCACCTGCTGGTGAAGTGGACGGGCGGATAAATCCCTTTTCCAAATTCTCGTCAAGGTAGATTTTTAACGCGTCTTGTTCTTTTTCAGAAAGTGGGAAAATTCGTCCGAAAGGGATCTCGGCCCCTGGAAGAAGATCAATCGGACAATCGTACGGCCGATGAGGTGGAAGGGAATCTGCCCCTTTCTTACTGAAGACATCCAGAAATCCATGGTAGGGTTTGGGGATGGATTGAATCAAACTTGGGTCAGTGTTTAAGCACAGCAGGGCAGAAGATGATTTAGGACGTTTGGGAAAACAGTGTTCCTGACAGTAATGAGATGGGAACGAAAGATTTTTAGATGTCCAGTCAATCTGAGGATTGTGTACCTGAAGCCAGGGTATACCCAGGATTACTGGAAACAAAGGAGATGAAATGACGTCCAAAATTAAAAGTTCCTTATGATTGGATGAAGTAATAGCAGGTAAAGGAAGGGTCTCATGGGTCACTTGCCCAGACTTGATGTGTGAGCCATCAGCCAAAAAAACGGAAAGTCTAAAGTCCTTTGTGCGGACGGGAATGTTATGCAGATCGGCAAATGAGGAATCGATGAAACAACTGCATGCCCCTGAATCAACGATAGCGTTGACCGACACCGTCTTTCCCGGAAGCTGTAAGGAAAGGAAGAGAGCAAGATGGTTGGGGTTGGTAGTAATAGCAGAGATGTTACCAGGACCTGAAGAACGGAACTTACGTATTTTGACGGGACAATTGTGTACGTAGTGACCGGCCTCACCGCAATATAGACACAGGTTTAGCTGACGGCGGCGTGTGCGTTCTTCAGGTGGCAAGGTGGGTCGCATCACGCCTATTTGCATGGGTTCTGAAGTATCCATGGGTGGACCAGCAGAATTGGAAGAAACAGGTGGTGGAAAACGAGGAGGCGGCAAGGGAGCCCGAGTGGTGACCCAGACTGGGCGACTCTGTTGAGAGGATCGTTCCGCTCGGCGTTCCCTTAGTCGTCGGTCGATCTGAACGGCTTTGTCAATCAGATCATCCAGGGTGTCAGGTACCCCAATACGGGCCAATTCATCCTTTAAGGCTTCAGACAGACCTAAGCGAAATTGGTGGCGCAAGGCTGCGCTATTCCACTGGGTGTCCGCACTCCAGCGGCGGAAATCAGTAACATAGTCCTCCACTGCTCTACGCCCCTGTTGGAGAGCTAGTAAAGCAGCTTCAGCAGTAGCAGTCCTTTGCGGGTCGTCGTAGAGCTGTGCCATAGTCTGGAAGAAGTTTAGCAAAGTCTCTGTCTGGACACCGTTCTCCTCTAACAAGCGATGTGCCCAATTTTGGGGTTCCCCTTGGAGTAGGGAAACGACAAATCCCACTTTAGTGGCTTCCAAAGAAAAGGTTCGGGGTTGCAAAGCAAAGTATAACTGACATGCGTTTCGGAAGTCCTTGAACTTGGTTCGATCCCCGGAGAATCGTTCGGGCATGGGAACCCTGGGTTCAGATGGCAACATCACAACTGACGGACCCGCAGATGACGATGATCTAGCAGTGGATGCTGAAGTTGCGTCCCCAGAAGCTGATAAGTTCTGAACCTGCCCCTCCAATCTCAGGTAGCCATCTTGTAGGTTTTGAATGGCCTGGGTAAGTGATGCTAAGTGTTTACACACCTCTTCCATAGCCGGAACTACGCCTGCAGACTCTGTCATGGCTGCCTGATACTGTTACGTACCTGGTTTCCAGAGTCTGATGCAGGGTAGCCTCTCTTACGACTCTGGTTCGCGAGCCACTGGATATGGGACAGCGGGCTCGGAGCACAGAGGGGTAGGAGTGCCGGGTGGTGATGTGTAGAAGCAGGTGGACGAATACCTCTGGCAAGTAGATGCTGAACGTACAGCGGAGGATGGGTCAGCGACCCGCACAGAAGCTGCGACTACAGCGGCACAAGTTAGTAACAGTTCAGGTAGGATGGGTCAGCGACCCGCACAGAAGCTGCGACTACAGCGGCACAAGTTAGTAATAGTTCAGGTATACCGGGAAAGCAGGGTCAAACAAGCCGGGTCATAACAGGTGATCGTGCAGAAAGATGACTGAAGAATGGTCGGTAAACAAGCAGGTGGATCTGGCAGCAGTGAAGTCAAGCAGGCGGATGGTCAAACGGAGCCGGGTCAGGATAGGAGAGATGAGAGGAGTCAGACAAGCCGGGTTCGGTGTTCAAATCAGGTTTCAGGTAGAGTAGTCAAAACAAGCCAAGTTCAGTGTTCAAATCAGGTTTCAGATAGCAAACAGGTCTCAGATAGGATCCACGTCAGAACTGCAGATCAGGCAGCAAAGACACTGTGCTGCTGAGGTGTTTAAATAGGGCAGCCTGCTGTTAATCACTGAAATCAGTCTGCACCATTAACCCTTAAGTGGCAGATCCATGACACTGACCAACCTGACCTCAGGGTTCCTCTGACTTCTGCCCAGTCTGATGGTTCTGTGCTAGATGCCCAGTTCATCTTTAGGGATCTGGGGAACCCCCTTCAGATTCATGTTGATCCTCTCATGCCCTTGCTTATTCCCAAAAGGCTTTTGGTCCTCAATAAATCCTCTCGTCCTCTCTCTACTTCGGTTCTGGTCAATGTTCTGGATTCTCGTCTCTGCAGAGGCATTCTTTAGTATCTTGTGCATTGGAGAGGGTTTGGTCCTGAGGAGGCATCTTGGATCGCTGCATCTGAGGTCTTTTCACCTCGTCTGTTGAGGAGGTTTCATCTGGGATTTCCCTTTAGGCCTGGGCCCAGGCTGGGGAGGGGGAGGGGCCATAAGATTAAGGGTACTGTCATGGATATGCAATAAAGTCTGGCAACTTACCTGTCTTCATGTGTTCATTAGAGGCCTGACTCTCTTCCTGACTGTCTTTTATCACCTTCCTTCCTGTATGGCTCCACCCCAGGCCACCCCAGGAAGTCTATATTAACTGTTGCACTTCAGGTCTGCAGTGCTGTTCAACTTTGTTTGTAGCTTGAGTCCCTGTCTGCCGTGTGATACGTTTACCTTTCTTTGTACTGATTTTGGCTTGTCCCTGACTACTCTTGTTTGCCTGTGACCCTGACCTTTTGGCCTGTCCCTTGGTTACCCTAGTCTGCCTGTTGCCCCGACCTTGGCTTACCCACCACTATACCTTGTGTTCTCAGTGGCTGCTTCCCCTCTCTCCCTATGGAGCATGACCTAGGGGAACGCCAGGGGTCGCGACCTGGATCCAGCTGCAGCGAAGGCCATCCTCACCACCAGAGGTCTGGTAAACACCAAGCTGGGTCTTAGACTTGGCACCCTGGGGAATCTTGGGCTCACGCTTCCCCTCTGTTCGCAGCAGTCAGCTATAGTGTTCACTACCCTGTGGTGAATCCCTGACCCTAACAGGATGCACTTGTCACCTGGCCACAGTGGCGGCCTGAATGCCTGAGTGGCGGCTTATCTGGGTTTCCATCTTTTTCTTAGCAATCAAGGTAACATGGTCCCTGATCCTATGAAAAAATGGACGCTTGGTTTTTCCCACGTAAAAAGCCCCACATTCGCATTGCATCAAATATACTATGCCAATAGATTGGCATGTTACGGAGAAAGTGGGTTTCAATATTTGTCCATTTGGAAGATTCACGGTGGTGGAAGCGTGAATGTAGCAACAAAATGGGCATTTGTGGCATGGTCTAGAGCCCCTGGGTCCACACAGGCGTGTGTTACCTAAGGAAAAATGGCTGCGGACCAGCCGGTCCCGCAGCGATCTAGATTTCCTAAAGGTAATCTGTGGATAGTCCTGTAAATGTCTAGACACAGCTTCATCGCTGAGTAAAAGACACCAATATTTCTGAAGGATGGAACGCACCTTCTGGTGGTGGCCAGAAAAGCGTGTGATCAGTCGTATGCCCGGATCGGGTTTGGAAGTTTTTTGGTCGTGGAGCAAGGAACTTCTTTTGTTTTGCTTTGCCCTGAGGTATGCCTTTTTGAGGCCCTTTTTGCTATATCCTCTCTCTTGGAATCTGGTTTGCAATAACTTTGCCTCATGCTCAAAGTTAGATAGTAGTCGCAAATATTGTCCATAAGGAATATTCAAGATAAGAGATCTTGGATGTGAGCTAGAGGCATGCAAAAGTGCATTGCCTGCCGATGGTTTACGGAATAAGGATGTCTCAATCATTCCTACATTGTCTATTGAAATCTGAATGTCTAAAAACGTTATAGACAGTTGGCTCATCTCAGAGGTAAACTTAAGATTATATTCATTGCTCTCCAAACTTTTCAAGAAGGATAAAAGATCAACCTTGGGGCCCGTCCAAATGAAAAAAACATCGTCTATAAAACGACGCCACAGGGGGATGTGCTCAAAAAATGAATGCACATCATCCGTGCGTAGCAAATTTTGCTCCCACCCCCCCAAGTACAAGTTCGCGTAGGAAGGGGCGCACTTAGTCCCCATAGCTACGCCTTGTACTTGGAGGTAGTGAGAGCCATCAAAAAGAAAAATATTATTAGATAAGATAAAGTCCAACAAATCCAAAATGAATTTATTGTATGCCGGGGAGGCTTCAGAATTTTCCAAGATGAAGCCCTCTACAACCCTCAACCCCAATGAATGGGGGATGGAGTTGTAGAGGGCCTCCACATCCAAGGCTACCAGCCACGAATCCTTGGGGATATTAATCCCATCCAATGTTTTCAGAAGATCGGTAGTATCCTGTAAATGCGAAGCCAGATTTTCAACCCAAGGACGAAGATACTCGTCGATGAGTTGACTGGCTTTTTCAGTTAGGGATCCGTTACCCAAAACAATCGGTCTGCCCGGTGGATTAGTCGAATTTTTGTGAATTTTGGGCAACGCATACAGCGTCGGTGTCCTAGGATGCATCACATTCAAAAATTCCCATGTAGATTTCACAATGAGGCCCTGATGATAAGCTGAATTGATTAGGTTTTGGTATCGCAATATGGTATTTCTAAGATGTGTCTCACTTACTTTTTTATACCATTCTTTGTTGTTTAAGATTTTATATACCATCAATTTGTAGCTTGATTTATCTTGAATGACAATATTGCCGCCTTTGTCAGAAGGCTTTATGACAATTGTGTCATTGGTCTGTAAGGAGCTGAGAGCAGATTTTTGTGTCTCCGATAAATTCGAGTGGGGCATATGGGACCAGTTTGTTCTACTGATTTCCTTTGTTACCTGATTTGTGAAAGCCCATATACTGGGGTTTCCTTGCAATGTAGGGAACATTTTGGACTTTGGTTTGTAGTCCCTAGGTTTGGAAGTTGGGACATGTGTTGTTACCAAGGTATCGGATAGAGAAGTAGGGAGGGTGGATGCATCAAGGAGAACCGCCTCCATTAGGTCGGTCTCATCGATGCCTCCCTCCTCCCAAAGTTCTGTAAGCTCCTCAAGAGCTTTGATATCTTTTAGAGTCATTTCTTCCCAGATGGGGTTTTCAAAATTGGTTGATGCAACTGACGGTTTGGGTTTGTCAAAGAGTACTTTTAACATTAATCTACGAGAAAATAAATGTATATCCTTAATTAAATCAAAGGTATCCGTATTCTGTACAGGACAAAATGTCAGACCTAGGTTTAAAACATCAATTTGTTCAGTGGATAGATGGGTTGAGGATAAATTTACTATTTGGAAACCCCCCAAGGTGGTTTGAACAATATCTGATGATTTAGAAGTCATTTTTTGTCGTCCGTCACTGGCTGGGTGAGAGCCTGTGCAGGACGAAAATCCAACTCTGTGGAGTTGCTTTGAGAGGTGCCTACCGTAGGAGTTTTTAATGCACTGAACATATTATTGACCATACCACTCGCTGGTTCCGATAAAGTCAATGCATTTGCTGAAGATGCTTTCGCAGCTTGTGCTCGCGTGTTGACCGTGGTCCTTGTTGATGATCTCGAGGAATTACCTCTCATGTTTCCTCTGTTTGATTTTGGTTGGAAAAAGCCGTGAGTTTTCACATTCGGTATTTGATCTGTTGTCGAAATAGAAATAGTGGAGGACAAAGAGGAGTCAGAGCCAGTAATATCACTCGGAATATCAGGACGTTTGGATTTGGGTTTATCCCCCTTCTGTTTACGGTACTTGGAGGCTGAGCCCCAGTTGTATGCTTGAGAGTTGTCGTAGGACAACTTGTCTCTGGTAAATTTCTGTTCTTTATTTTTTAAAAGTACTGAAACATAAGTTTCCAAGTTACCTTTTAGCGTGACTTTTTTTTCAGAGAAAATCTCATCATCTGTGATGCTTTTGTTCTCACTGTACAGTTTCTCTATTTCCCTATCCAGGGAGTCCAAATCCAAAGTGTATCTCTGACATAGAAGTGTCATCATTTTAAAGGAACAAATTTGAAGATTTGTCTCCCATTCAGTTTTAAACTCTTGGTCTACATTAGAGATTGTTGGAAAAATTTGAATCCTTAAACCCCATGGGGTAATTTTGTCATCCATATATTTCATAAAGTACCACTTATTCCAAAAGAGTCTGGATTTTCTCTCCAGCATCCTTTGTAATCTGACAAAAAAATGGTCCATCGATAACCCCCCACTGATTTTGTTTTGTGACCTATGAATATCAGTCATTAACCCACTAAAAGCTTCCCCACAATAATTAGCCATAATTACAAAACAGAAAATAGAAGAAAGAAAGAATGAAAAAATGAAAAAAAAAACAAAAAGATTTTTGAAACCATACATAAATCATTAAATGTATACTTAACACATGCATGGACGTCATCCAATCAATATCAAAAGAAAAAAATACTTTGATTATATATATAGAGACTTTGATAAATGTCCACCAATGGTGATAGGTGAATAAACACCCAAGAATCAGAAAGAATACGTTTTGTGGACAAGTATCAGTAGTCACAGGCACCTCACCCCAATAATAAGAAAAAATGAGAAGAGGGGGGAAAAAAGGGGGTAACCAAAAGGACCCCGGGGCTTTTGAACGGTGCAAATAGATAATCAGACAAAATTTGATTATAAAATTAGAAAATATAATTTATTACACAAATAATTAGTATGCCATAAATACGATAAATTTGAAATACATCTCGATTAAATACGTGATATCAAGACGAAGCATTGTTTAAGTCAGCTCTACATGTTTCACTCCGACGAGTTTCTTCAGGAGCTTTCAGACATACAATGCTAAATATCAGAAGAAAAAACAACAAGACATATAATTAAATGACTGTTGAAAACAATCATTTATATATCAATACATTTTGGTAAATAATGTCAAAAAAGGGAAAAGAAAAATATTGATCATGAATACATCAGTTATTGTAGATAATGCATGCTCAAGGATCTCAACTACATATAAACAGGGGCCAAAAGTAAAAACAATAATATTTACTTACCAAAAAGGTAAAACAGCAAAAGACAGCAGACCATACAGGAAGGAACCAGAGTCCTCAGGGAAAACAGAATAGTTCAGGAGAACCACAGCAGGATTTTAAGCCATTAATAGAATTAATCTGAAAAATCAGGAAAGCACATGTGGAAACACATATGCAAACTACTCTCAGTTGTATTATGCAACAGTGGGTAAAGAGAATATACACTCCAAAAACTTGTTATAATGAACAATATATGTAATATATATACCTGTCAATAGTAAGCAAAAATGCCTATTGTCAGTAGAGACAGTCTAATGTTTGCCATAGATATGGATTGAAAGAGGATAAAGGGGAAGGAAGACACTCTCACAGCCCCTCAAATAACCTGATCAAAAAGCGGCATCCGCTCTGTTAAGAAAAAAGGGGAAAAATAAAAAAGTATATTATAAATAAATAGGGATAGTTCAGTGCCAAAAGATGCACAGAACAAACAAATCCCTAATGCTCACAGTGTGTAAGCACAAAGCCAAAAAGCTTGTAAGGTAAATACCTGATTAGGACAAAGTCCAAAGATGAAAAGGCAGAGCCACCTAGATAGCTGTGCATACAGCAGCCTTTCCTTGCATTAATTAGGTCTGGTCTCAGCTGGAGCGCCTAACACAGCGCTTGGGCTTTAAATCTGCCACCACGGCGATGATTGACCAATCAAAGCGCCGCGGTCCCTTTCTTTTAGACCAATTACGCCAGCACATCCATTCCCAGCTTGAGTTTTGTGTGTTTTTTCAGCGCTTCTGCGCTGTCTATTCCATTTGCCTTCCAGCTATCTTGTACTGGAAACCTTTCCAGCCTCCAAAATGGCGCCGATCGTTTTTGGACCGCCCACAGAGACCTTTTCCTTGGTCTCATGTGTGCTGTCATTACTTTTGGCTACATTGGGATCAGCTGAGCTTGTCAGCTGGGTGGATTGTTTTCCTTCTGCTGACGCCCAGGTCACGTGTCTGCACCGCGGCGCTTTGATTGGTCAATCATCGCCGTGGTGGCAGATTTAAAGCCCAAGCGCTGTGTTAGGCGCTCCAGCTGAGACCAGACCTAATTAATGCAAGGAAAGGCTGCTGTATGCACAGCTATCTAGGTGGCTCTGCCTTTTCATCTTTGGACTTTGTCCTAATCAGGTATTTACCTTACAAGCTTTTTGGCTTTGTGCTTACACACTGTGAGCATTAGGGATTTGTTTGTTCTGTGCGTCTTTTGGCACTGAACTATCCCTATTTATTTATAATATACTTTTTTATTTTTCCCCTTTTTTCTTAACAGAGCGGATGCCGCTTTTTGATCAGGTTATTTGAGGGGCTGTGAGAGTGTCTTCCTTCCCCTTTATCCTCTTTCAATCCATATCTATGGCAAACATTAGACTGTCTCTACTGACAATAGGCATTTTTGCATACTATTGACAGGTATATATATTACATATATTGTTCATTATAACAAGTTTTTGGAGTGTATATTCTCTTTACCCACTGTTGCATAATACAACTGAGAGTAGTTTGCATATGTGTTTCCACATGTGCTTTCCTGATTTTTCAGATTAATTCTATTAATGGCTTAAAATCCTGCTGTGGTTCTCCTGAACTATTCTGTTTTCCCTGAGGACTCTGGTTCCTTCCTGTATGGTCTGCTGTCTTTTGCTGTTTTACCTTTTTGGTAAGTAAATATTATTGTTTTTACTTTTGGCCCCTGTTTATATGTAGATCCTTGAGCATGCATTATCTACAATAACTGATGTATTCATGATCAATATTTTTCTTTTCCCTTTTTTGACATTATTTACCAAAATGTATTGATATATAAATGATTGTTTTCAACAGTCATTTAATTATATGTCTTGTTGTTTTTTCTTCTGATATTTAGCATTGTATGTCTGAAAGCTCCTGAAGAAACTCGTCGGAGTGAAACATGTAGAGCTGACTTAAACAATGCTTCGTCTTGATATCACGTATTTAATCGAGATGTATTTCAAATTTATCGTATTTATGGCATACTAATTATTTGTGTAATAAATTATATTTTCTAATTTTATAATCAAATTTTGTCTGATTATCTATTTGCACCGTTCAAAAGCCCCGGGGTCCTTTTGGTTACCCCCTTTTTTCCCCCCTCTTCTCATTTTTTCTTATTATTGGGGTGAGGTGCCTGTGACTACTGATACTTGTCCACAAAACGTATTCCTCCAGTGATTTATTATGTTTATGGCTTATGGATAGATTTATTTCTAGATGTGGGTCTGTCTCTTTGTTGCCCTTTCACTATGGCATTGTTTGCTATTTTGCTTGCTTATCCATAGCAAGTGCCACTTCAATAGGCTTCTTTATATTCACAGACATATCATCCTTATCTATTTGGTTTTATCTTTTAAACAATAACCATATTAGAAGCGCTCTCCATGTTATCTGGACTATAATTATGACGTGTTTTCTTATTGGTCTCCACCTTAATCTGGATGCCACAGATGGCCATTAGGTATATATATATATATCTTCTATATTTATAATTTCCCCCTTCCGGTCCCCTTCCCCAGGAGTGTCACATGTATATAACTTTTACATTATGTACAGATTTGTTTATATGTGTATTTTGATCTATTTAACCCCCCTGGCGGTATTCCCGAGCGTGACTCGGGGTGGGTTTTTCATGTTACGATCGGTAACCCCGAGTCACGCTCGGGGTAGATGTGCAGAGCCTGCAGCGTGCGCTGGCTTACCTTCTCCTGGATCCAGCGATGTCACCGCGCTGTGTGAGCGAGTGGGACCTCGCTTGATTCACACAGCGTCCTCCTGTGCCGCCGATCTCCGTTCCCTGCGACGTTACGACGCACGGGAGCGGAGATCGGCGCCAAATTCAAAAAAGTAAACAAACACATTACATACAGTATACTGTAATCTTATAGATTACAGTACTGTATGTAAAAAAAACACACCCCCCTTGTCCCTAGTGGTCTGCCCAGTGTCCTACATGTCATTTTATATAATAAAAACCTTTCTTTCTGCCTGAAAACTGTAGATTGTCCATAGCAACCAAAAGTGTCTTTTTATGTCAAAAATGGTTTTAGATCAGCTAGAAAACAGCGATAATAAATTATAATCACTTGCAGAATTGTGCGATAGTGATTTGCGGGGAAATTCGTCATAAAAAAAAAAATAATGACAGCAACAATTCTGCAACTGAGAACATTTTAGTGATTTTGATTTGATTACATTATTGAATAATTTTTATTTTAATTATATTATTACTTGCTATAATTATTTATAATTATTTATTATATTATAATTTAAAATTTTGTTTTTAAAAAAATGTCATACCCGGGATGCCTATTAGATTCTTGTTTGGTCAGATTTAAGTGAGTTATTCCTAAAAATCACAGGCCTACAGTATAAAACACCAAATTTCCTTGCAAATAATTGTACCGCTTTCAGCATGTTTTTTCAGACAGAATTATACCGCCAGGGAGGTTAAGAAGCAACCAAACCTTGAAGAAGCAGATTTGTATATTAAGCGCGAAACATGATGGCTATTTATTGCTTTGATATAACAATTTTGTTGTACATATAATACTGTTTGTTGCTATAGGGATGTCAATCTTTCTCCTCCCGATATATTTATGTATTTTGTTCATTTTTCATTATCAATAAATTAGTTATATTTTTATATTTTGTATTTTTGTAGTACTATATATGTCTGGAGGTGACTGTTTAATGCCCAAACACATATCCTTCTCCTTCAATTTCAATTTATCTCTGTCTGAGGCCTCGTACACACGGCCGAGGAACTCGACGTGCCAAACACATCGAGTTCCTCGGCCAGTTCAGCCCTGAAGCCGCCGAGGAGCTCGGCGGGACGAGAGCTCCCATAGAACAACGAGGAAATAGAGAACATGTTCTCTATTTCCTCGTCGAGCTCCTCATCGGCTTCCTCGGCCGAAAGTGTACACACGACCAGTTTCCTCGGCAGAATTCAGCCAGAAACTCGGTCGGAAGCTGAATTCTGCCGAGGAAACTGGTCGTGTGTACGGGGCCTTACTGTTATTATCTCACATGCACAGTGCCAGATAGCTAGGTCTGTGCTGCTGCATGTATATAGTGGTAACCTTCTAGTGTATTAGTAAGTGAACCATTTTATTGCAATAGAGTTTATATACAGCTCCTGCTATTTTAGTTATATGCAGCTCCTGTTATTTTGGTAATCCCTGTCCCTTCTGGTTTGGGATTCTATATCTAATTTTAGTTAAGGGCTTAGGGCTACGCTACAGACTAATAGGTAGATTCAGTAAGAGTTAGGCTGACTTATCAGTAGATAAGCCGGCCTAACTCAGAATCGACGCCGACGTATGTTTAAGTGTATGCTCAAACAGAGATACGCTTAAACATATCTAAGATACGACGGCTTGCGCCGTCGTATCTTAGATTGCAATTTTTCGGATGGCCGCTAGGTGGCGCTTCCATTGTGGTCGGCCTAGATTATGTAAATTAGTTTGTACGCCGATTCACGAACGTACGCCCGGCCGCCGTAGTCGATTTACGCCGTTTCCGTAAGGCCTTAGGAGGCCTAAAGTTATTCCACCTATTAGGTGGAATAACAATGTTAAAGTATGGCCGCCGTTCCCGCTGCGAGACTCGAAATGTTAACGTCGTTTGCGTAAGTCGTCCGCGAATCGGGATTTACATCGTTTACGTCCACGTCAAAATCAATAGGCCCGTGAGGCGTACGTAACCGTAATGCACACTGGGAAATGTAGTCGCCCGGCGCATGCGCAGTGACAAAAAAACTTCAAAAACATGAGGTCAAGCCTCATTACCATACAACACGCCCCCCCCCCAACCCATTTGAATTAGGCGCGCTTACGCCTGCCGCATTTACACTACGCCGCCCTAAGTAAGCTAAGTAAGGAGGCAAGTACTTTGTGAATCATGTACTTGCCTCTCTTACTTAAGGCGGCGTAGTGTAAACACGCTAGGCTACGCCGTCTTAAAATTGCGCGCCCGTACCTGAATCTACCTATAAGACTGGAATGCTATTAAAGTTCATGTGTGTGTAAAGGCAGGAATTCCAATACTTTTGGTAATATAGTGTATGTTAGAGAGCTGATTCAGTATTAAATGCCAGGCTGTTTTGAACCACCTATACATACCACACTGAAAAGTAACTGTATACTTGCTTCCGAGTTTGCTAAATATGCCAGAAAAACACACTAAAGTGTTTTATAAATTGGATCTAAGCAGAATGCCAGACTTTGCCCAGTCACGTAAATCAAGGTTTCATAGTCTAATAATTTAGTATGAAAAGACAAGCGTTCATCCATGCATGACCATCATGCCCTTGCTCTAAATGGTAGATTGGGACCAAAGTGAAAGCATTTTTGAACAATTTATAAGTGCATAAATCAGACATTAAATGCAATAAGAAAAAGTAATTTACAGCTTCCAGACATTCTTTGGTATTAGCACTGTTATAGAGATTCATTAGCTGAGGTAATTGAAGAGCTGACACACTGACTAAGTAAAAAAAAAAAATATGATAAATATGGATTTAGATTTTAATAATAACATCCAATCAGCATGTTTACTAAATAATGTATTAGCTACTTTTACTCCTTTAACTGATCCATGTGACTTTGTCTTTACAGTAATTGTTGTCTGCATTGTAGTGCATTGTGGCGCACTCCATCCATTTAACATGGTTTCCTATGGTACAAGTTCAGACTTCAATGGAACCACACCAGAAAAGCAAATTTTTTGCGATGCGATTTTTGTTGTGTTTTGCAGTATTTTTTTAAGACTGTATATAGCTGGTTGCTAAGCAGGGGGCTGGGAAGTCTTATGCCCTGTACACACGATAGGTTAGTCTGATGAAAACAGTCTGATTGATTTTTCCATCAGTTATCCAAAGAAGCTGACTGATGATCAGTCGTGCCTACACACCATCAGTTAAAAAACGATTGTGTCAGAACTCGGTGACGTAAAACACAACGACGTGCTGAAAAAAATGAAGTTCAATGCTTCCAAGCATGCGTCGGCTTGATTCTGAGCATGCGTGGATTTTTAACCGATGGATGTACCCACAGACGATCGTTTTTTTCTATAGGTTTTTTATCCATCAGATAATTTTAAAACAAGTTCCTATTTTTTTACCTATGGATAAATAACTGATGGGGCCCACACACGATCGGTTTGGTCTGATGAAAACGGTCCATCAGACCGTTTTCATCAGGCTAACCTATCGCGTATACGCAGCATTATCAAACGATGAGTCATCAGCTGTCAGCGGGATTCCTTACTGACAGCTGAATATAAAAAAAATTGCACACTAAAATGTATTGCAAAAAAAAAAAAATGGCGTTGGATCTCCCCCCCCCCCCCCAGGTCTATACCTGGCCCTTCGGTTTTGGAAGGATTCGGAGGGGTCCCCTCTCTGCCAATTTTTTTTTCTTTAGAATGGGGTCCCCCCAAAATCCATACTAGACCCTTATCAGAGAATGCAGCCCCGACAGGTCAGGAAAGGGAGGGAAGGAACGAGACCCGCCTCTTGAACTATACCAGGAAGCATGCTCTCAACATTGGAGAGTGGGTGCTTTTGCATCACGTAACATCACACATCATTGGATGGTCACGCCCCATGCCTAAAGAAGAGGTGCCAGACAGTGGGAACATCACAACAGAGAAAGACAGCTTTACGACAAAACCAGCTTTTTTGTGGATTACTGGCATCGATGAAGAAGATGACAGCGGCGAGAAAGAAGAAGACGACAGGGCGAGGAAGAAGAACACTGTGGCAGCGAGGAAAAAGACGACTCCGGGAGATGATGGCACAAGGAGAAGACAGCACAGGGGAGAAGACGGTGGCGGAAGAAGACGATGGCACTGGGAGAGACGGCAGAGGCAGAAGACACCTCAGAGCTATTTTACTAATAAAGGACTTTTTTACACTTCACTGCATTTTCAGGTGAATGGATAGGGGTACGATGTACCCGATACCCATTCACATAGGTAGGGGCCAGGATCTGGGGGCCCCCTTCTTGAAGAGGAGCTTTCAGATTCCGATAAGCCCCCCTCCCGCAGACCCCGACAACCACTGGCCAGGGTTGTTGGGAAGAGGCCCTTGTCCTCATCAACATGGGGGCAAGGTGCTTTGGGGTGGTGGGTGCAGAGTGCCCCCTGTTTCAAAGCACCCAACCCCCCATGTTGAGAGCATGTGGCCTGGTAAGGTTCAGGAGGGGGGCGCTCGCTCGCTCATCCCCTCCCTTTCCTGACCTGCCGGGCGGCATGCTCGGATAAGGGTCTGGTATGGATTTTGGGGGACCCCATGCCATTTTTAGGGGTGGGGATCCCTCTCCGAAACCCATACTAGACCTGAAGGGCCTGGTATAGACCTGGGGGTGGCACGCTTTTTTTGCATTTTCTTTTTTTAGCCGTCAATTTTTTTTTTCTACATTCAGCTGTCAACTGTCCCTGCTGACAGCTGATGACTCATCGGTCCCCTCCTTAGCAACCAGCTATATACAGTGTTCATAGTGCATTTAAAGAGAAAAAATGCATGAAAACTGCATGCAAAAACGCATTAAAAAAGTTTTTTTTTTTAAAACGCAAAATGCACTGCAAAACGTACCTGAAAAACGCATGAAGCGCAGCCGCACAGATGTAAACCTGAACTTATTGTGCAGGTCCATACATGTAAGCAGTTTATAGCTTATCAAATAGAGAAACATTATATTTTAATAAACTTTGCACACATAGGAAATATAGTATAAGAGCAAAGTTCTAACTTTAAAGACGGGGAAACATGGCCAAGAAGCAATCTTATTATGAATCCTCATTTATGGAGATGAAAGTCACTTTTAGTAAATCTTGGACTTATGATTATGCTGAGTGGCAAGTATTTTTCTGTACTCAAAGTTCACAATAATACAATGGGTATAATAATAGTGTAATTACTCCGAGATGCATTTAAAAAGACTACTTTTTCAGCAGCATTATTAAAATGCTAAGGATAACAACATTTTTAAGCTGATGTGGTAATCTGTGGACTATCGGGATCTTCACTATAGGCTAAAAGGGAGTCACAAAAAGCAAGAAGAAAATGTCTCCAATAATAAATTGGATATGGGGCTAGAAAATACCATAGGATTTAATTCTCAGGTGAGCCACACTACAGTAGCCAGGCCATTTCTACTCTATTTAATCCCATATGCTTTGGCCTAATGGCTTACAGGCATTTATATCATCGCTTCAGTTCACCCTAAAGAACTGCATCTTCTCATTTTTTTTATGGTTTTTTTTTCTTCCAGTAGTATCCATGTGACATATTTGAAAAAAAGATGGAGTCTGTATACAAATGCATATTTACTAAATACTAGGATCATACATCTGCTCCTAGGTGTTTTGTTAGGGACAGTTTGCAACAGAACTAAATTATATACCTTAGCATGTTTTGTGTGACAAATTGCAGATACAAAATATTGGTGTTACAATCAAATACACCTGTTAGCATATGTGAACCTTCACCTTGCAAAACAACTGTTCAGTTCAAAATAGAAATGAAAGGCAAAACATTTGTGTATAGATATAAAAAAATAAAAAAAATACCTTGTTTTCCTTTTTTATAAGTAATCACATAACCTCAGCTGCATAAAGAGCTCGGAAAATGGAGGAGAAACAGTAGCATAATGGTCTTCCCAGTGAATGGCTGTGCAGGGGAGGGGGGGATTATTAGCACAAGTCTGATCATTGGAGGAGAGCAGGTTGAGCTCCCAGCACAGCCGAAAAATCTGAACCACGCTGTGCTCTAATGGCCAGTGTGGTCACTGGGGATTTCACATAATGGAAGCAATACAAAGAGAATATGATAATTTTATTTAAAAAAAAGTACATGATACAGCAGGCACATATCAGGAACATAAAATGCTGGGCTAACATTCTCTTTAAATGCAAAAGAAAGGGCAAGAATTTGTTTTTCTACTACATCCTTTGCAAGGTGCAATTGCACTAATATTCCACCCAGGGCTGTTTGAATACAAGGCTTCCTCTGATTGGCTGAGCTGTAGAGACATGCAGATGACATGACAATCTCCACCTCAGCCAATTAGAGGAAGCCTTGTGTTCATTAATAAAAATACAAGGCACTCAACCCATCTTCAAACAAACTATTTCAAGTCATAGTATTCCTGAAGTTAGGCTTTAAGAAATAAAAGGGGAGGGGGTCTAAGAAATTGGAAAATCAAAACAAAAAAAATCACAGATATCAAAGCGAGGGGTTCCACATTTTCAGAAACTCTGCTAACCTGTCATGTAAAAAAATAAAGACTATAGAATTACATTTTAACTGCAGTGATTTTTAACTTGCAGGACAATTTCATGGGTCAGATGGTAAAGGCACCAACTAGAAACAAAGCGTTACTAGACTTACTGATTACCAACAATACAGATCTGATCGTGGACGTGGAAATAGGGGGCAACTTGAGAAACAGTGATCACAGAGCCAACTTTCCTAAACGGTGCTCCTAGAAGATAATAAATGGGATAAAATCCTAGGAACAGAGAACACGGAAGAATAATGGGAGTGCTTTAAGAGCATATTGAATAAAAGTATTGGCCAGTGTATCCCAATGGGAAATACATGGCGGCTGTTGCAAATTTTTATCTCGCAGTAGTGGCGCAGCAATTTTTCAAACACTTTTTTTTTGGTTTTCATGCATTAAAAAATACAGTAAAGTTAGCCCAATTTTTTATTCATAATGTGAAAGATGATGTTACGCCAAGTAAATAGATACCTAACATGTCACACTCTTGCACACGCTTGTGTAATGGCGCCAAACGTCAGTACTTAAAAATCCCCATAGGCGACGCTTTAAAAAAATTTACAGATTACGGCCCAGATTCACATACAAACGCCTATCTTTAGGCGGGCATAGCGTATCTCAGATACACTACGCCGCCGTAACTTAGAGCGCCATGTCCTGTATTCAGAAACAACTTACGCTCTAAGTTACGGCGGCGTAGTGTATCTGACACGGCGTAAGCACGCCTAATTCAAACTAGTCTGTTAGGGGGCGTGTTGTATGTAAATGTGTTGTGACCCCACGTAAATTACGCTTTTTACGAACGGCGCATGCTCAGTATCATATCGAATTTTCATAGTAAATTACGCTCCCGCTCAATGCTTAGTCGACGTGAACGTAACCTACGCACAGCCCCATTCAGGGACGACTTACGCAAACGACGTAAAATACGCCGCTGTTCGTACGTTTCCGACGTCCATACCTAACATGACTTACCCCTGCTTTATGAGGGGTAACTTTACGCCGGCGTATGTCTTACATAAACGACATATCTTGATATGCCAGGCGCACGTACGTTCGTGAATCGGCGTATCTAGCTAATTTGCATATTCAACGCGGAAATCTAAGGAAGTGCCACCTAGCGGCCAGCTTAAATATGCAACTAAGATACGACAGTGTAAGAGACTTACGCCGCTCGTATCTAAGCCGAATTTATGCGCAACTGATTCTAAAAATCAGGTGCATAGATACGACGGCTCTTATTCGGACTTACGAAGGCGTACGTGGCGATACGCCGTTGTAAGTCCTTTGAGAATCTGGGCCTATATGCTTTGCGTTACAGAAGGGGTCTAGTGCTAGAAGTATTGCTCTCACTCTAACATTTGTGGCAATATCTCACTTGTGGTTTGAATATCGTTTACATGTGTGGGCGTGACTTACGTATGCGTTTGCTATTGTGAGCGAGCACGCGTTAACAGGGGCGCTTTAAAAGAAAAAAAATCCTTTTTTCTTTTTCTAGTTTGATACTTTTTCTTATGTTTTTTTATTACTTTTATTCCTATTACAAGAAATTTAAACATGCCTTGTAAAAGGAGTAGTGCGTTACAGGTCCTCTTTACAATAAGTCCCCAGAAAAATAAAATAAAAAAGATCCTGGCTTTCCAGCCAAGGCAGCGGCATTTTTTCTCAAATGCAGAGGCGTCATGTGACATCATAATATCGTGCCCGGCCTACAAACGATCATAGAGACTTCAGGGACCAATCTCTATGGTAAACATTTGGTTCCTTCTCCGGTTCGCTGATGACAGGGGCAAGCCGGGAGAAGCACCGAAAGCCGGCGGGAGGGGGGTATGTCCCCTCCTGTCGCCTATAAGAATGATCAAGCATCTGAACAGCCACTATGATCATTCTTATGGTGAAGGGAATTGCCCGCTGAAAAAGTAGATATCTGAATGATGCCTGTAGCTGCATGTATCATTCAGGTTTTACCGCTCAAACTTGACAAAGTCATATGATGTATGGCGGGCAGGAAGAAGTTAAAATAGCTAATAAAAGTCCTGGGTGGCTTAACTCCAATGTAAAAATGCATATAAATGCATATAAAAGGAAGCCTTTAAACAATACAAGGCTGAGAGGTCATCATCAGCATTCCAACTTAAAAAAGTTTCCATTAAGAAATGTAAGGGTGCAATCAGGGCAGATAAGATAGAACACGAAAGGCACATAGCGGAGTAGAGTAAAACAACAAGAAAAATTAAGTATATAAATAGGAAGGGGAGGTCAGATAATTTTGGCCCGATAAAGAATGATGAAGGAAATCTGGTTACAAAAGATGGAGAGGGTTTGAATTTATTTTTCTCCTCAGTCTCTCCAAAGACTGCAATGTTTATCCTCATGACATGACACAGGAAGCACCCCCATGGTTAACAGAGGATAGAATTAGAAATAGACTTGAGAAACTTAGCATTAATAAGTCACCTGGGACCAGACCTAGGGGCCTTTAAGGATCTCAGTCAGGTGATTGCCAGACCAATGTTCCCAATTTTTACTGTCTATTGACTGGAATGGTACCAGCTGATTAGAGAAAAGCCAATGTAGAATGAATATTTAGAAAAGATCCAAGATATATCCCTGGGAAGTATAGACCAGTTTAGGGATGAGCCGAACACCCCCTGTTTGGTTCGCACCAGAACAGACCAAAAGTTTGTGTGAACTTTAGAACCCCCGTTAAAGTCTATGGGACTCAAAGTGCTAATTTTAAGGGCTAATATGCAAATTATCATCCTAAAAAGTGTTTGGGGACATGTATCAATGCAAAAAAACTTTTCAAAACGGCAGTTTTTTCAGGAGCAGTGATTTTAATAATGCTTAAAGTGAAACAATAAAAGTGAAATATTCCTTAGAATTTTGTACCTGGGGGGTGTATAGTATGCCTGTAAAGCAGCGCTTGTTTCCCATACTGCAGACCCCCACAACCACCGGGCAAGGGTTGTGGGGATGAGGCCCTTGCCCCCATCAACATGGGGACATGGTGCTTTGAGGGGTCACAGACCCCCAAAGCATCCTCCCAATTTTGAGGGCATGTGGCCTGGTACGGTTCAGGAGGGGGGGCACTCTCGTCCCCCCCTCTTTTCCCCGGCCTGCCAGGTTGCATGTTCGGATAAAGGGTCTGGTGTGGATTTTTGGGGGAACTCCACACCATTTTTTTTTTAAATTTGGGGTGGAGTTCCCCTTAATATCCATACCAGACCTGAAGGGCCTGGTAATTGAATTTGGGGGAACCCCCACGCATTTATTTTTTATGAATGACTTTTCTCTGTATTGCCAGGAGCCGACAATTCATTATAGCCGCAAGTGATTTTAAATTACTTTTTTTCCTTCAGAAATTACACTTTGTGCAGGGACATTTCTAAGCACGGGAAAAAAGCACTGCTTTACAGGCATACTATACACCCCCTTAGGTACGAAATTGAAAGGAATATTTCACTTTTTTTTTTTACTTTAAGCATTATTAAAATCACTGCTCCCAAAAAAACTGCATTTTTTAAAACTTTTTTTTGCATTGATACATGTCCCCTAGGGCAGGACCCAGGTCCCCAAACACTTTTAAGGACAATAACTTTCATATTAGCCTTTAAAATTAGCACTTTAGATCTCTCCCATAGACTTTTACAGGGTGTTCCGCGGCTTTTTGAATTTGCCACAAACACCCCAAATTGCTCGCTGTTCACCAAACAGGCAATGTTCGAGTTGAACATGAGTTTGAATCAAAATTGAAGCTCATCCCTAGACCAGTTAGCCTAACATCAATATCAAGCTCTTGGAGGGGATGATTAGGGACTATATATAAGATTTTAGTAATAAAAACGCTATTAGCAGTGATCAGAATAGATTCATTAAGCATTGTTCATGCCAAACCAACCTATTATTCAATAAAGTTCCCCATAAACGTTCACTGTACAAACAAAGGTCTGCTGGCATGAACCAAAGGGTGCGTACATGGAGGTTTAATCTTGAAAAATTTTAAATAATGCATTTGGGTGGCAAAAATATGAATGCAATCTACTCACTAGGGGGAGAACCACTGGGGAAATCTAGGATGAAAAGGACTTGGGTGGTCCGAGTAGATGATAGGCTCAGCAATGGCATGCAATGCCAGCCTGCTGCAAGCAAAGCCAACAGAACATAGGCATGTATTAAAAAGGGGATTCAGGCCAGAGATAAAAAGATAATTCTCCCACGTTGGTCAGGCCACGCCCAGAGTATGCCATCCAGTTCTGGGCACCAGTCCTTAGGAGGGATGTGCTGGAGCTGGCCAGAGAAGGGCAACACAGCTAATAAAGGCACTGGAGGATCTTAGCTACGGGGAAAGACTGGAAGAACCAAATTATTCTCTCTGGAGAAGAGACGCTAGAGAGGGGATATGATTTCAATGTACAAATACCATACTTGTGGATAAAACTCTTCCGCACAAGGGAATTTAAATAGACATGCAGCCATTCACTAAAATTAGAAGAGAAGCAGTTTAACCTTAAACTGCGTAGAGGGTTCTTTACTGTTAGAGCGGTAAGGATGTGGAATTCTCTTCCAGAAGCAGTGGTTTTAGCAGGGCGCATCGATAATTTAAAAAAACGATTAGATAGGCACCTTAACGACCACAACATACAGGGATATACAATGTAATATAAACAAGCACACACACACAGGTTGGACTTGATGGACTTGTTTTTTTTTCAACCATACCAACAATGTAACTATGTAACTATGATTTGGGTCTGCAATCCTCTCCAATAAGTCGTAATGAAGATTCCACTCTCTGTTGGACTTGGTTCTTTGTTTATTCCACTCTCTGAAGATTCCACCAATATCAGGCTTTTTGTAATATCTAAGGCAAATGGGGAAAGGTAAAATTCTGGTACAGTCAGCATTGTTACTCCCAAGAGAAGACACCCGCATGTAATTTAACCTCCTAGTTCCAGGGAAACCTGAAATATCACTTTTAAGTGGTGTTGACTTTTATATTGACGGGTAATGAGGACATTTGTTGTGCCACATAACACATGAAATAAGACAAGCATCGCCTTTTCTCAGATCCTTGGGCCAAATCCACAGCCAGCGGCGCAAAAACTTATGTCATTTAAGTTACGGCGCCCTAAGTTGGTGTCGTAAGTGCCGTATCCACAGCGCATTTGCGCACAAAATTGCGCCAGCCGTAACTTAAATTCCGAGGCGTAAGGCGGGGTTATGGCAAGTGGGAAGGAAGTGGGCGTGCTTCATTGTAAAGAGCCGTGACCCCATGCAAATGAAGGGCCGGCCATACTGCGCATGCGCGCACGAATCTGCTGCTCACTGCGCATGTGCAGAACTTTGCTGGGCGCAATCAGTGAGATAGGTAAAAGGCCAAGTGTACTTAGTTTGAGGATCGCCCTGTGCTTAACTAGCCCCAGTCAAACAAACTTCCCTTGCAAAAATATTTCCCTGTGTTCCCTCCCATGAGCAATTTGCTTCTGCTCTTAGTTTGTCAGTGTTTGTTGGTAAGTTGTGTGTGATAGAAAAGTGTTGGAGGAGTATTAGATAGTAGTTGTTGTTTGTTTCTGATAAGTGTATTTTTTGTTTGATTGTTTCTGCTAAGTGTTTTTTTTTTTTTCTGCTTGGATTTTGTGTTTGTTTTTTGTGTGTTTGTTTTTGACTTTGTAGTAGCTGTCTGCTTGTGTGTGTATTTTTGTGTGTCTGTTGTGTGTGTATTTTTGTGTGTTTGTCCTGTTTGTTTTCTTGTTGCTGGGTGGTGTCTGTGATGGCCCCCAAACGCAGGAAGCTGAATTTTTCTCATGTTGAAAAGCAAATCATTGCCAGGTATATCATCCAATATGGAAGATATTTACATGGGCCTGATAGCCGGAACACCTCCCCGGCCCAAAGGAAGAGGATATATGCTAAAATTACGGATCACATAAATGCGGCGGGGGGGGGAGACGAGGACCCCTGCTGGCATCAAGAAAAAGATCAATGATCTGAGGAGCGTGGTCCGCAATAAGGTGGCCAAGCTCACTGCCCATAGGAGGGGCACTGGAGGAGGGGGACCATGCCCCATCCGGCTGACTGAGGAGGAATGGGCAGTGGCCCAGTGTTTCGAGCCAGAGCAGGTGGTGGGCCTGCCTGGTTATCAGTCTGATGTTCCTGTGAGGCCAGGTAGGGTTTTTGTTTTTCTATTTGGTGATTAGCATGTGTGGGTGGGGGAAGGGAAGATGTGCCAAGTGTGTGGATCCTCAAACCTGTGATTGTTTGGTGTCCTCCACAGATGACCAGGAGATTGCTGGCCCATCAGGCCAGGCTGCTGCACCACCCCAAAGACAGGAGGCTGCTGAGGAGTCCCCAGGGGAGGGGAGTGGCCAAACCTCCCCTCATGAGGAGGCTGAGGGGGAGGAGGCTGAGGGGGAGGAGGATGAGGGGGAGGAGGATGAGGGGGAGGAGGAAGAAGATCTCCAGATTGGCCGGGAAATCCTTATTGCCACTGATCTCATGACATTTGAGGATACCCTTGAGGCTACCCTTGAGGCTACCCCAGAGGCTACCCCAGAGGCTGGCACCAGTCAGGCCACTATCAGGGGTAGCCCCTCCCACTCCTCCCCCAACAGGCTGCAACCCACAAGGGTCACTCTATCCCCTCCTCCCAGGCCACAAGCCTCAGGGGCAGGCAGGATGGCGACCCAGGAGACCAGGGGGGTGTCTGAGCGTCTGCCGGCCAGTCTGCTGAGGGACAATGCCCAGAAGACCCGCAGTCTGGGTGACATCAAAAAAACTATGACCAAGATGGAGCACAGCCTGGATGTAATGAGGGAGTCACTCAGTGATGTGGCCACCAATTCATTGGGGGTCATCACCTGTTTGTGGTCCCTGCATACCGCCACAACAGGCGTGGCCCAGGAGGTGACTGCCCTCACCCGGTCTGTGCAGGACAACACCCGGGCTGGCCAGGCCAATACGGCTGCCAACACTGTCTGTCTGAACAGGATAGCAGTGGCCTTGGAGGGCAGGCCAGCCGGAGGTCAGACACCAGGGGAGGCTCCTCCCTCCCCTGCTCAACCCCCCCATGAAGATACTCCTTCCCCTGCTCACACCCCCCCCATTAAGACACTCCCTCCCCTGCTCACCCCCCCCCCCGTGAAGATACTCCCTCCCCTGCTCACACCCCCCCCATGAAGATACTCCCTCCCCTGCTCACCCCCCCCCTTGAAGATACTCCCTCCCCTGCTCACACCCCCCCACGTGAAGATCCTCCAGTTGTCCGTGCCCGTGCCCGTGGGCAGCCCAGACGGAGCACTCGCCGCCGGAATTAAATTGCAGGGGTACTTTTGATTTTTTTTCTTTTTTTATGATTTTGTTTATTATACTGTACTTATGATTTGGTTTATGTGTGTGAATAATGTGTGAATGTGGGGGGGTGGCATTCCTGATAAAATAAGGGTGTCACCAGGGAGAAGTGATCCCAGGTTCCTGAATGGTGTATGAATGCACAGTGACATAATTGGAGCCGTGGTGTGGCGTTACTGCTCCCAAGTACCAAAGGGGGGGTACTTGGATCTAATCCAATTCGATGAGCATGTGATGTGTATGTGCTAGGGACCACAGTGGTGTGCATTCATGCATTCTCATTGTGACATAATTAATGTGCGTTTCCAGTGAAATAAAACATTCTCAATGTGACATTATTCATGTGCGTTTACTGTGCAAAGCAACATTCTCATTGTGACATTATTCATGTGCATTTACTGTGAAAAGATGCCTTCTGCGAGGCGTCTCCTGGCTGCTGTGCCCTCAGTAGACCAGGTAGAGTGGGTTAGGGGGGGATTGCCTGGGTGGGGGGTCAGGTCAGCACGTAAGTTAATCTCCAGTCCCCTTCTGATGGCAAAGTTGTGAAGAATACAACAAGCACCGATTAGTTGGCACACAAAGTCTGGGGAATACAACAGTGTACCCCCAGTCTTGTCCAGGCATCTGAAGCGGGACTTCAGCAGCCCAAATGTGCGCTCCACAACTGCCCGGGTGCGAATGTGAGCCTCGTTGTAGCGTTGCTCTCCTGGGGTTTGGGGGTTCCTGAATGGGGTCATCAGATGTGGTCCCAGGGCATATCCAGAGTCACCTGGAAGGGAAAAGACAGGAGGATATTAGTCATGCATGTGCCCCTTGTGATGTCTGCATCATGGGGGGGGACATACCTGACACCCATGTCACTCACCAATCTGCCAGCTGTCTCCATACATGTTCAGCTCCAAATCTCGAGATATGTTGGTCTGCCGGAATATATAGCTGTCATGGCAGGATCCAGGGAATTTGGCACAGACGTGCCAGATGAGGCCATGGGCATCTACAATCACCTGGACATTTATGGAATGCCAGTTTTTGCGATTCCGGAACAGGTGCTCTGTCTCATGGGGGGGCTGTAGTGCCACATGGGTACAGTCAATGGCCCCGATGGTCCGTGGGAACCCAGCAATGTGATAAAAGTCCGCCATGGTCTTCAATCGCTGGTCCTCCTGGGTGGGCTTTTGAAATTGATTGCCCATGCGTCTTAGTATTGCAGGGACTACTTGATGGACACACCTGCTCATCGAAGACTGTACCATCCCAGCCAGACCTCCACATGTTCTTTGGAAAGACCCAGTGGCAAGAAAATGCAGGGTTGCCATTACTTTGATGTGAGGTGGCAGGGCATGGGATCGTTGGGTTGGGGTGGTGAGATCATCCTGCAGGATTCGGGTTAATTCCAGGATGGCTTCCTGGTTAAAGCGGAAGTTGCCATAGACCTCAGAAGCAGTCATGCCAAAGAGATCTTGGCGTGGGCGGTATACCCTCTCCTGTGCCCTCCTCCTCCTCCTCTGTGCCCTCCTCCTTCTTTGCGCCTGTAAAGTAGCGAGTGCCGTTAGAATCATGGATGGGCCGGGCATTTTGGCAGTCAGATTGAAGTCCAGCAAAGATGTGTTGTCAGCTCTTCCTCAATGCTGTTGCTTCAGCAGACCTTTACACGGCAGGTGTAAAATTAGGGCTGCTTTTATAAAGTCTAATTTTGCTCCAGGAAACTAACAGGTGCGCACAGGGCGTAATCTACGGCGCACAGGGCGTAATCTACGGCGCACACACATCATTTTGTGGATCGCCCTATCTCCCTCATTTGCATCTTTGCCTATCAAAAAAAACGGCGTGACTAGCGTAATTTGCGTCAGAGGATGCGCCGGTGTAATTATTTTAGGTAGGACGGAAAAAACAGATTTTTCGTTTTAAAGATCGGGCGCAAAGATACGCGCAGTGTAAAATTAGAAATCTCGAGTTAAGTCGGCGCATCTGCTTTGTGGATTTGGCCCCTAGTCTTCATATTACTCTGCAATGGAGTATTTCAGTGGAGGTTATGAGACTCTTCCCAGCTGCATATGGAGAGTCCTCTCTAAGTGCCATTACCTACATATTTTGCACTTGTCGCTTTGGTTTTTGTGCTGTTCAGTAATTACCATTTAGTAATTGCCACTTAAACTTTAGCAAGACACAGAAAAATAAAGCATAAATATTCTTAATAGTGGTAAGTAAAAATAGGAATGAAAATTGAGGTTGAAAAATAAATAGGCTTATAAGCAGAACTATATAAGTATATTTACCAACAGAACACCTAGCTTTATATATTGGCATGAAGCTTCGCCAGAAACCTATTAAGTTGAGCAGCTAATGTTTGTGTTTTCCTTACTCAAAACATTATTAATGGAAATATTGCAGACTTAAATAGAAACTCTAGTATTTTAAGGGCTGATTTACATCTATGCATTGCATGTGTTACATGCATTGACACATTGGGGTTGATTTACTAAAAGCACTTTGCAATTGTAGTTGCTCCAGAGCTTAGGAAATGGGTAAATCTACACTTTTCAAAAAATACCCAATCGCACAGAGGCCGCTGCTCCATAAGTGGCGCTACCCCTTTCATCTCCATGCGGGGGCGCTGGACGCATAGATTTCTACGAGTTTTTATTTTTTAAGCACATGATTAGAGCCTGGGGCTCAAAAAGGCTTTAAAAAGGTTGAGCACTGCATTTGTGACATTAGCAAATTAACATGCGCCATTGAAGTACAATAATGGGTAAATGGAATTGGCGCTGCTAATGTGTTCTCGTGTATCAGAATAAAGTAATATGTGCAAAAAAAAAAAAAAGGACATGAACAACTTTACAAAGCTACAACACCTTGCTACAAAATTATTAAGTGCAAGTGAAAATAATAGGTAGCTATACCATAAAACAAAGTGCAGGTGTGCAATAATAAATTACAAAAAGTATTACAGTGATAACTGTGTGAACATGATAGCATACCTCCCAACTTTCTGAGATGGGAATGAGGGACACCTATCAGCAAAAGTATGTAGGCATAGGACACACCCCTTGCCACACCCCCTTAAAGGAGAATTGTACAAAAAAATAAGATTGGTTAAACCCACAAGTGCTTGTTTTTCCACTACTATTTCTTTATATTGGCTTTTGGGGATTTATTCAAGATTGGATGAGTTTTTTTTTTCTAAGTTTGTTAGCACATTCACATTTGTATTTGCATCACTCATTTGAGGATCAGCGCTGCTTTCCCTTTTGCTTTTGAATTTTTTTGGGGGTCCTGCCAAAAACTAGGGCAGCTGCGATTCAGCAATTTTTGTATTGACCTATATTTTTTACTATTGATCTTTGGCGCTTTGTTGCTTTTTTATTTTGTCACTGTTTTACTTTGATCAATTTATTATTGCACACCTGCACTTTGTTTTATGGTATATTACCTATAATTTGCACTTAGCACTTTTGTAAAAAGGTGTTGTAGCTTTTTAAATTTGCTCATGTCTCTTTTTTTTTTTTTGCACATATAATTCTGATACATGAGAACACATTTCTCATTTAGCAGCACCAATTCCATTTACACATTATTGTACTTAATTTTGGCCATCTACCTTTTTGGTGGTTGGTATATGTGGAGGTAGCGGCTATTAGGATTTCCCTTTGGTCCATAGTGCGGAACTATTCAATATTTTCCTTCAACATTCGCTATCGCCTTTCTGCTTCTCCTCCCAGCCAATCAGGGCAGGATGCAAGTCTTAAGACTGGATTGGCCAGGAGGAGAAGCCGGGGAAACTGCCAAAGCCACACACAACTGGATGGGATAAGTGCAGACCTGGGGGCAGGCGGGAGAGCGGGCGGGAGTGGCTGGGGGGTTTGTTTGCCGCCCTCCCCAAAAAATAGAGCACCAGCTGCCACTGTAATCACATGCAAGTAAAATAACAAAAACAGTATTTTTATTGGCACATGATTGGATGATGTTAGTCAGCAATGCATCTGCTCATTTACTAAGCTCTGGAGCAACTGCACTTGCAGAGTGCAACTGCACCTTGGAGAGTGTGCAGTCTATTTGCCTTTAGTAAATCAACCCCTTTGTGATGCCATTCATTTTGAATAGATGCCTACTCACCAAGGTAACACAGTGTGTTGTGGTGAAATGTAGAAAACATTTTGTGAAAAGTCCATTGATTTGAATAGGCTGTAAGCTGATGTAAACTGTGGCTGTTGTAAAAAAAAAAAAAAAAAACTTAAAAAAAACCCTGCAAGGCAATAGCATAATGTGCTAGTATGCAATGCAGAAAACAATACAGAAAAAAGCCTGCCCCAATCTGGTCACCATTGTGTTGTTTGCGTCTCCTTCACAGAGCGTGGGCTTTCCCACTTCGATTCTGGGTTTTCGTGGTTCTCCACTGGTTTCCATATCCCGCCCTTCTACAGCTCCCGGGGGTGAGATGGTTGGCAGTGTATTTATTTATCCCTTTATTGTTATGGACATTTGATAATTTTTTTAAACCTTTTTTACAAGCTTAGGGTAACATACCCACTCGTTTATTCTATTACATTTTCGATTATTAAAAAGAGTCATCTATACCAGCTACTGTAGTAGACCAGGAGTCCTCCATTATTCGCATCTATCTGTGCTTCTCCCGAATAAGCGAGACTCCTCACGCAAAACACGTCAAGACCTAGCACAGTCATGCCAGACTACAGACAGTGATCTGCATGACACAATCAGATCTCATGGAAAGGTCTATGATAAATATGCAATACAGTACCAAAATAGGACAGATTTTTCCCTGGAGTGGCAGGATTTACAACTTTGACTATGTGCAGTTGCCAATCATAGTCCTGTTTTTGGTTGGTTACTTGACAAGTGAAGAAAAAGGACAACAGTTGTAGAACCTGCACCACCTCAAAAACATAGCAATAGCATCTCTCATATATGATGGGTTTATTATAAGGTCTCTTCAACTCTGCTAAATGTTTTACTTAAATAGTATCATGTAGGCATGATGACTCACACGAATGCAGCTGCATACTGCAATATTTATTAGCAAACCGCCTTTGAAAAGGGGTTTCTGATGAGCACCTGCTTCCATTTTTTTTATACCAGAAATGTAATTCCATAATCTCTGACCTGAGCAATGAAGCCCACTGATACAATAAAGAAAAATTAGCAGACCCAAACACATGAGCACATATGCAATGTCATTGTAGCCGTTCAATTAGTCTTGCTAGTGATTGCTCTTGGCGTGTTTGCTCTGCCATCTGCTAACATTTTATTTGCGTTACACTAAAGTTCAAGCCAAGAGTTTGTTTGGCTTTTTAACAATACATGTAGATTGTATTTAGGGCAATAATTTTATTTAGGACTTTTGCCCAGATGGCACAATTTTTTTTTGCACTGGTGGTTTGGCTGGATTACGTTTTAATTAATGTTATTGTACTTCCTGAAATTTCAGATACCTATAGTTATTTTTTTATTTTATTTTTTGTACATGACCTAACAAAAATGGTATTAGCATTTATTATAACCCATTAAGAATGTGTATATTGGGGAAAATTATAGTCTTCTTGAAA